>NC_138208.1:81285468-81572968 GCF_964194415.1 Vipera berus | reverse complement strand
TATTCCAATTGGGGCCTGAATAGAGTGCATAATTCCTTCCCATAATTTTTTTTTATCCCATTTATATCCCGCCCTTCTCCGAAGACTCAGGGTGGCTTACAATCTAAGAAGCACAAATCAATGTGCTTAGCAATAGCCTTCATTCTATGTATATGCCTGCTTATTAGGGCTTTCGCCCCCCCCAGCGGCATTTTTACAAAGTCAGCTTATTGGCCCCAACAGTCTGGGTCCTCATTTTACCTACCTCGGAAGGATGGAAGGCTGAGTCAACCTGGAGCCTGGTGGGACTCCAACCTGCACTAATTGCAGGCAGCTGGTGTTACTTAAGGAGGCATTAGCCCACTGCGCCACCAAGGCTGTATACACAAAGAATATGCCCCAAAGAAGAGGGAGTCAAGCTGTTCTCCAAAGCGCCCGAAGGCAGGACAAGAAGCAACGGATGGAAACTAACCAAAGAGAGAAGCAACCTAGAACTAAGGAGAAATTTCCTGACTGTTACAACAGTTAATCAGCGGAACAACCTGCCTCCAGAAGCAGTGAATGTTCCAACACTGGAAGTTTTTAAGAAGAGACTGGACAGCCATTTGTCTGAAATAGTATAGGGTTTCCTGCCTGAGCAGGGGGTTGGACTAGATGACCTCCAAGGTCCCTTCCAACTTTACTATTATGATTATGATCCCACATTACAAATCCACAAATAGCATTCTCCTTTTCAGCAACTGCATGATTCTTTTGTTCGAGTTTAACTAGTGACCTCCTAGAATTTCCAGGTTTTTTTCCCCAAGTGTTGCCACCAAGCCAGTTTCCCCACCCGCCTTCCAATCCTACAGTTGTGTCTTTTGGGTTTCTCCCAAGATGCAAGACTTACATTTCTTCCTCTTAGAATTTGTCTTGTTTCAGACCCCTGCCCAAAACTTTAAAAATCTTCCCTTTCTCTTTTGAAATGTAATCTATTAAGGTTTGGGCAGTGGTGGGATTCAGCCAGTTCGCAGCACTTCGGCAGAACCGGTAGCTAATTTTTTGTTGCCCAGGCCCAGAATGGACTTCTGGAAGCAGCATCCACACAGAGAACCGGTTGTTCACATATCTGAATCCCACCACTGGGTTTTGGGACAAATGTCTGTTATAACACATTTTTAAAAGATTTTTTTTAAAAAAAAAATCTGCAGACTGAATGGGGATAGAAGGGAATTACCGTTAAAAATGTTCAGTTTTAGGTTAACCTTTTAAAAGATTGGTGAACTTATGGAAGGACCCAGATTTTTGCCTTGTTCCTCTTTATCGTTTTCTGGAATGATCATGAGCTGTATGGTTACATGATTTTTCCAGAAAGTGGCACAGGATAAATCACTAATCTGGGTAGAGTAGGTACTGTCACTTACTTCTAAGTAATTTCTTTATTATTGTTTGTCTACACACAGTATCTTGCCAGATCTGGAAATACAGGCAGTCCTTGACTTACAGTGGTTTGTTTAATGACTGTTCAAAGTTACAACAGCACTGAAAAATGTGATTTGTGCCTGTTTTTCACTGTTACAGCCTTTGCAGCATCCCCATGATCATGTGCTCAAAATTCAGATGCTTGGCAACTGGTTCATATTTATGACCGTTGCTGTGTCCCAAAGTCATGTGCTCCCCTTTTGTGACCCTCTCTCAAGCACATACAATGGGGAAGCCAGATTCAACCGGGTTAGTAACTTACCAACTACAGTGATCATTTAACAACTGTGGCAAGAGAATTTATAAAATGAGACAAAACTCACTTAACAAACGTCTCACTTAACAACAGAAATTTTGGGCTCTGTTGTGGTCGTAAGTTGAAGACTACCTGTATATAATGACAAAATCCTCAACTTTTATAGGTGAATGTTTCACGGCAAGATATGCATCATCATTATACAAAATACATTTTTGCTCCAATGACACGTCTTCCGACTTTTTAAAAAAATGAATGCAGCGGAGGAAGCCAAAGAAATAGAATTCCTGATGACTGACTGAATCATCTTGCAAACTTCCTGCCCGAATATTTGAACAAATGAATGAATTATAATCTCATACATAAAATCTTATATTTCTGCATCGTGGATTTCATGCATGAGATTATATTCATTTATTCACGTAAATATATGAATATTTTTCACATATTTCAAGAAGGAATGTCCTGCTTAACTCAATGGAATTGACTCTCAATTAAATGTATATAAAGGTCTGCAGCATAAATATTCTAAATCACTATCCATTTTTCTACATCTGTTTCACTAAATAACAGCTAACCAATTATACCCAGAGTTCTTGCTGACAAGAGTTTAAGCAAATTAATATTTTATTTTATTTGAAGATTCCTTTTGAATGCCAAAAACTGATGCAAGGCCAAATCCTATCTGTCTGTATTCATGTCAGAATCCTTATGCCACTGGAATGATTTAAAGATCAAGAATATGAAGAGCAAAAGAAGGAATCTAAAGCTGGACTATTTGATCAAGGATAAACTATTGGTTTGATATTTCTGGTAACGACTAACGGACATTTTGCTGAACCAGGACTCAAAAGTGACGATGCGTGGATGGAACATAAATTTTAAAAGCGAGCTATGGGAAAAATATTCTTTTGTTATTTGTTATAAGAAATTGTAACTGTAATTTGTATTAGCTTATGCTGTGACGAAAGCTGGAATCCTCTTCTTTATTATTGCCTTGTTTCTTTTTTTCCTCATAGGGTTCCTCTTTCTTTCTTTTTCTTTCTTTCTTTCTCTCTCTTCCTTCTTCCTTCTTTTTCTTTCTTTCTTTCTCTCTCTTCCTTCCTTCTTTTTCTTTCTTTCTTTCTTTTTTTCTTTTTCTTTCTTTCTCTCTCTTCCTTCTTTTTCTTTCTTTCTTTCTTTCTCTTTCTTTCTTTCTTTCTTTCTTTCCTTTCTTTTTCTTTCTTTCTTTCTTTCTCTCTCTTCCTTCCTTCTTTTTCTTTCTTTCTTTCTTTCTTTCTTTCTTTCTTTTTCTTTTTCTTTTTCTCTTTCTTTCTTTCTTTCTTTCTTTCTTTCTTTCTTTCTTTCTTTCTTTCTTTCTCTTCCTTCTTTCTTTTCTTTCTTTCTTTCTTTCTTTCTTTCTTTCTTTCTTTCTTTCTTTTTCTTTCTTTCTCTCTCTTCCTTCTTTTCTTTCTTTCTTTCTTTCTTTCTTTCTTTCTTTCTTTTTCTTTCTTTCTTTCTTTCTTTCTTTCTTTCTTTCTTTCTTTCTTTCTTTCTTTCTTTCTTTCTTTCTCTCTCTTCCTTCTTCTTTTTCTTTCTTTCTTTCTTTCTTTCTCTCTCTCTCTTTCTTTCTTTCTTTCTTTCTTTCTTTCTTTCTTTTTCTTTCTTTCTTTCTTTCTTTCTTTCTTTCTTTCTTTCTTTCTTTCTTTCTAACTTCCTGCCCCTTCTGAATTTTTTTTCCCTTCCAGTTTAGTTTGCATTAGTTTTTACTCTGTTTACCAAACACTGCATTAAAATTATTACTTTAAAAAGTTAATCTTTTATCAGAGGTGACGGTCAGCATTATGAGAGCCTCTAGTGAAATATGGGCATGGAGAATTACTCCTTATCACACAAGGCTTTTCAATAATGTATTTATGTTACATCGGTGAGATAGAATGCATAGTAATGTGCCATCTAAAATGGACTGCTGATCTTTTTGAGAGTGCAGAAATGACTACTATCTCTATGCTGGTTAAAACATATGATAGAACCTACACTGTTACAATAGTATTTTTTTTTAAAAATTCCATTTATATCCCGCCCTTCTCCGAAGACTCAGCTTAGCAGTAAGTATTGAGTACTAATGATATGTACATAACCATCAACCTACACAAAACACCTGTAAATGCAGAATGATACATACCAATAAATATAACATACAGTCAACATTTAACTAAGGAAAAAAGTGCCATTCTGAAGAAAAAGTAATTCTGTCATTTGGAGCAGTTAAAGATAACCTTTTCTGCTTTATCAGCCGTTCCCCAATATTCAGCTACAATTTTTTCTCCCTCTATCTGTGCAAGATGAGACCTGAGAAATGCACATTATAAAACGTTGCCATTGCTGCTCATCATTTTAAGCTCACAGTATCTCCTGAGCAGCATCTGGCATCAGTGGGTATTTCTCACAGGAAACCAGCATTTGTAAATAAAATCTGATATATAAATATTTCATGCTTTTTTGGCATCCAGACAGAAGGTCTTCTGGGAGTAGAGCTGAGAGAGATTTCAAGGGAATAGGCAGTTGGAAATGTTCCTTTCTGTCTGATGTAAGTCAAGATGATCTTGTCCTGAAGTCAAATGCTATTAATGACATAAAATGTTGACAGTGTGATGAAGACCTTGAAGCCAAAGAAGAGATTTGGGATGGGACTGTTTGTTTATTTGTTTGTTCGGCTTGAAAATAGTTGCTTGGGGTAAGAGAAAAGGATTGTTCAGGTTGCATTTCGATCTGAGGAGAAAAAGAAGGAAGGAAGGAAGGAAGGAAGGAAGGAAGGAAGGAAGGAAGGAAGGAAGGAGGAAGGAAGGAGGGAGGGAGGGAGGGAGGGGAAGGGAGGAAGGAAGGAAGGAAGGAAGGAAGGAAGGAAGGAAGGAAGGAAGGAAGGAAGGAAGGAAAGATGGAGGGAGGAAGGGAGGAAGGAAGGAAGGGAGGAGGGAGGGAGGGAGGGAGGGAGAGAGGGAGGGAGGAAGGAAGGAAGGAAGGAAGGAAGGAAGGAAGGAAGGGGGAGGGAGGAAGGAAGGAAGGAGGGAGGGAGGGAGGGAGGGAGGAAGGAAGGAGGAAGGAAGGAAGGAAGGAAGGAAGGAAGGAAGGAAGGAAGGAAGGAAGGAAGGAAGGAAGTTGATTTGCTCCTATGATTCTCTTGCCCTTTTTGAATTAGTTAGGGGCTTTTTTGTTTAAACGAAACTTAATAGGTTTTATGAAACAGAGCTTTTAGATAGCTGTGACCTACTTGAGAACAAACATCATTTTGTTGCAGAGGAAAATCCTCTATTTTAAAAATTAAAACCACAATGTGAACATCTGTCACTAGGTACATAGCCAGTGTCCCTCTTCCTGACTCTAAAAGTACTTTCAAAGTAATAATTAAAAAAGAACATCACATGCTTTGGTGAATTCTCTGGGAGTTCCAGCAGGAGTCAGTGAGAGGGGACAAAATTGGCAAAATGGCAGTTGGGGCCTTGCAGCTGAAGCCCTGCCCACATTCTAAAGTATTCAGACCGTGGTGATTGTAAGCATCCAGGCAGGTAAAGTAGGCAAGATAGGAACTGGCCATTTCCAGGCTAGAAATCAATGTTATATCAAATATTCAACAACTTTTGACACTTGAAAGCTACCAAACATCTGAACACGTTTCCATCAAATGTGTAGGACAGGTGGAATAAACCTTGAATCTGAATTCATGAGAGAATAAAAATCCTTTATATTCTGGCATTAGAAATAGACAGAATAACAGAATAACAGAGTTGGAAGGGACCTTGGAAGCAGTGGTGGGATTCAGCCGGTTCCCACCACTTTGGCAGAACCGGTAGCTAATTTTTTATTGCCCAGGCCCAAAATGGACTTCTGAAAGCGGCATCCACACAGAGAACCCGTTGTTCACATATTTGAATCCCACCACTGCTTGGAAGTCATCTAGTCTAACCCCTTCACGAGCAGGAGACTATACTATTTCAGACAAAAGGCTATCCAGTCTCTTCTTGAAAGCCTCCAGTGATGGGGCACCCACAACTTCTGAATGCAAGCCATTCCACTGGTTGAGTATTCTGTTAGGATATTTCTTCTTATGGGTAGTTCTAGGTTGCTTCTCTCTTTGATTAGTTTCCACCCATTGCTTCTTGTCTTGCCTTCTGGGGTTTTGGAAAATAGTTTGCCCCCCATCCCTCACTTTTATGGCAGTCCCTCTAATATTGTAACACTGCTACCACGTCACCCCTAGTCCTTCTCTTCATTAAACTAGGCATACCCAATTTCAGCAACCGTTCTTCATATGTTTTAGTCTGCAGCCCCCTAAAAATCTGTGTTGGTCTTCTCTGCACTCTTTCCAGAATCTCAGCCATCATTTTTGTGCATGCTTTCATTCTTATTTGCAATTCAAGGTTTTAATGAAGCCTAGTTCTATCTAAGAGTTAAGCCAAGGATAGGAGCTCAGCCTGGAAGTGCTAAGAGAACTGTGATTTACTGACAAACCCTAATCCTGACCTACCTACAATAGATAGGCCTGGCCAATGGTCATCAAATAGATCAATTGTTTTCCTGATTGTACTCGATGGGAATTGGATAGGGGATTTGGTGAACTGAGGCCAATCAATAGGAATGGAAAGTTCTGATTGGAAATAGATGGGAGAATGTATTGAGTAGACATAATTGGGAAAGTTTAACCCTGCTATATTGGCAATGTTGTAATTTTTCAGCTTACACAGGTAATCCTTAATTTACAGTTAGGACTGGAATTTCTGTCACTAAACAAGTTGATTGCTAAGTGAGTTGCACCCAATTTTTGCCAGCTTCCCCCGCTGACTTTGCTTGTCGTAAGCCAGCTTGGAAAATTGCAAGTGACAACCGTGTGACCCACCACATGCTGCAACTGTCATAAATACATGCCAGTTGTTAGGTGCCCGAATTTTGATCATTACAGAATGACAGAGTTGGAAGGGACCTTCAAGGTCTTCTTGTCCAACCCCCAGCTCAAGCAAAAAACTCTATTATCATTTCAGACAAATGGTTGTCCAATCTCTTCTTAAAAATCAGTTGACCGCAGTCGTTAAATGAATCCCTGCAATTGTTAAGTCGGTAACACTGTTGTTAAGTGAATCTGGATTCCCCTTTGACTTTGCTTGTCAGAAGGTCGCAAAATGGGGATCGCATGACCCCGGGATGACCCATCACAAATGATCGCATGACCCATCACAAATATGAACCAGTTGCCAAGCATCTGAATTTTGATCATGTGACCATGGCAATGCTGCAATGGTCAAACGTGTTGTGGGAAGAATCCAGAGAAATAAATACAGTATTTGGGGGGGTGGGGATATTAAATATTAAAAAGGCAGAATATATTTCCCCAAAGGAATAATGGAGATCTTTTTTTTAAAAAAAAGATAAAAACTAGCTCCAAGCAGAAAGGAAGCAGAGGCCAGCTTTTAGAAATGCAGATGTGATCATCCTTTCAGAAACGTTGGAACCAGGGAGCTAGAAGCTGATGAGATTAGAAAGACAAAGATCCCTAGAATCAACAACCCCTTGCTCAAGAAATCCAACACAGGAAGTAAGCCACCAGCCAGAGCCCCAGAGAAGCAGGATGTTCCTTTGTGAACGAGGAAAAGCAAAAATAGCAAAGAGGGCCCACAGATCGCTTATAGCTTTCCAGCCTCAGTGGAAACTTCCTGGTGTTAAATCTTTCCCAAGTGAAACTCTTAACAGGGAGCTTATCTTCGGAGCAAACAACCAAAAGTTGTGACAGTTGCTTGGACCACATTCCCGGTGCCCTTGTAAAGTCAAAGCTGGTCTGAAAATGGGAGACTTAAGCTGGATGTGGGTCTCAGTCAGAAACCTTCATCTCAGTTTTTCTTGAACCATCATACATTCTTGTAAATGCAGAGACCCTATAGATTATGTAGGGGGTGGAGAAGGAGCGAAGAAGCTTTTTGGACACCATTATTCACTTGAAGGACAAGTAGTCCTTCACTTTTGACCACAAGCCCCAAATTTTTGTTGCTCAGCGAGACAATTGTTCAGTGAGTTTTGGCTTGTGTTACGACCTTTCTGGCCACAGTTCTTAAGTGAATCACTGCAGTCGCTAAGTTCATAACCTGGTTGTTAAGTGAATCTGGCTTCTCCATCCCTCCAAATGAGCCAGCTGGATTCTGATTTCCAACTTTGTCCAAAGGGATTAATATTTTAACTGCGATGGTGAGATATTAAAACTGTTTGTAATTTCTCAAGCCCTTGTCAAAAGGGGATTCAGGTCGAGTTAAAAACAATGTGCATATATATGCGATGGATAATGTGTAAGCAATTAATGTGTGATCCCAGCTGTGAACGATGTATGTCACTTCTGAAACCAAAACCCCTCACCCTGGGTTTAAACAGGAGATGAATGCCAGCCACAAGATTCAAGTCAAATCTGGATGTCAGCTTTTGTCCCTATCTAATTTCCTACTGGCGCTCTGGGATGAACTTATTCTCATTCAAAGTTCAAACGCTTGGCAACTGGCATGTATTTATGACGGTTGCAGCATCCCTGGATCACGTGACCAGCACTTGTGACTTTCCCCACTGATATATATATATACCAGCATAGTTTGCATTGTCTGCATGGCCAAACTCTAACTTGGCTAAGTAATGAGGCTTGAAAATGGTCCTTCCTATAAGACAATTTAAGGGCAATGAAGCGCAAATGATTGGATTGTTGGTATTCCCTGAGTTTGCTTCTTTTCATGTAGATAAGGGATGTCTAACCTTGGCAACTTTGAGACCTGTGGACTTCAACTCTTCATGCTGCCTGGAGAATTCTGGGAGTTGAAGTCCACAAGTCTTAAAGTTGCCAAGGTTAGACACCCCTGCTATAAATGTTTCATTGCCAGGCTAGCTAACATCCTCAGTGGATGGAGGAATAAAGTTTGCTGACTGTTAATATGTAATCGCTTGTCATATAAAGAGCCAACAGACTCTGCTTCCCCATATACTGATGATTTATGTTAATGCAGTGGTTGTAGCACAGAGCACACATACACACACGCGCATACACAAAAAAACAACTGCACAACCCTGAGTTATACCCTATTCTCCATTATTGCAAAAGGAATTGTCTTCACATTTCCTTTCCCAGAATGGAAAATCTGGTGGACAAAATACCACCAATGGCTCAACATAAAATGTGATGCAGGTCTGGATGGCAGAGGATTATTGTAATGGACTTAAACTGTAAGCAGGGGTTGTCTACATCAGGGCTTTTCAACATTTTCACCCATTGTACCACTTTTAGGATATGGCAATATCCAAGTACCACCAGTCGCCTAGCAAGATGTCAAAAACTTGATGACAAAAAAAAGGAAAAAAGTGATGAAGTACAGGTAGTCCTCGACTTACAACAGTTTGTTTAGTGACTGTTTGAAGTTACAATGGCACTGAAACAAGTGCCCCTCAAGCCACAGCCAAGCAAGACATCTGCCTGCCTGCCTGGTGGTGCTCTTCCTCCTGTCTGAGGTTTTCACTGTTGTGAGCATTTCTGTTGAGGATTTGCAGCAGGGGTGTGTGTGGGGTGTGTGTGGGGTGTGTGTGTGTGTGTTTGGTTTTTATTCTCCCCATCTGCTGGGTGGTTGTAGCAGGTTTTGGTCACTTCACATGACCCTGGGACACTGACCGTCATAAATATGAATCAGTTGCCAAGCATCTGAATGTAAATCACAAGACCCTGGAGATGCTGCAACATTCCAGCTGATCAGCGCTTCTTCTGGGCTCAACAGAAGCGCCAGGATCAGTGCTGCTTTGCAGCTGATTGGTGCTTCTTCAGGGCTCAGCAGAAGCACCAGGATCAGTGCCGAGCTCCAGCTGGAGCCTGGTGCTGATCCTGGTGCTTCCACTGAGCCCTGACAGCCCTGCAGTTCCAGCCATCTCTCGCTCAGGCTTGTGTGGTGCTGCCACCAGTTCAGCTCATTCCCTCCCCCCACAACCACTTTTCTAGGATGGTTGTGTACCACCTGCCAGGTGCCAATGTACCACAGGTGGTACCCGTACCATTGGTTGAAAAGCCCTGGTCTACATTACTTCAACTGCAAGAGAGATCTTGGAAACCTAGTGGACAATGACTTAAATACAAGCCAGCAGCTGCTAAAAAAGCCAACGCAGTCCTTGGATGCATTAATAGAGGAATAGTATTAAGATCACATAAAGTGTTAATATCATTTTATAATGCCTTGGTAAGAGCACACATGAAATATTGCATCCAGCTTCACTCTCTGCAATATGAAAAAGATGTTGAGACTCTGGAAAGAGTGCTGATCAGGCGTCTGGAGGCTAAAATACATGAAAAACGGTTGCAGGAACTAGGGATGACATGATAGCAGTGTTTCAATATTTGAGGGGTTGCCAAAAAGAAGAGGGGGTCGATTTATTTTCCAGAGCACCAGAAGGCAGGACAAAGAAGGAACGGATGGAAACTAATCAAGGAGAACTAAGGAGAAATTTCCCAACAGTAAGAACAATTGATCAGTGGAATGACTTGTCTCCAGAACTTGTGGGTGCTCCAATACTGGAGGTTTTTAAGAAGAGACTGGACAGCCATTTGTCTGAAATGGTATAGGGTTTCCTGCCTAAGCAGGCGGTTGGACTAGAAGACCTCCAAGGTCCCTTCCAACTCTGTTATTCTGTTAAACATCAAGAATCAAGTAGAGACTAAGTAGAAACAGGATAGCCATAGGCAAGTACTTCTGGATCTTTCTTTGCAGAGATGAGTTCTCTCTCTCTCGTCCAACTCTGTTATTTTGTAATTCTAGGATTCTATACATTCATGGATTTCTGCACTAAGAGACCTGTAAGGTCTTTTCCAAGTCATTCCCGTGGCGATCCAAGAAGTCAGTGCATCCTGGCACACACAAGGCAGGTCCATGAAATCTACACAGGCAAGCCAAATGACAACATGAAAAGGTATGTTCTCCTGTTCTTCCTACTGCACTCCTGTAAGATCTTAATAAGATAAATGTTTTGCTTTATTTGGCAGGGAAGGCCGGTTGAAATTGTGAACAGACCTGGCAGGAAGAGAGTCAAGAACGTAATGGCTTTAATTTCATGTTGGATAATTTCCACAAGCTGTATAAATAGTTCTTTTTTTTTTAATGGAGAAAATATTTTGGTCTTAGAAGGTTTGGAAACTAACATGCTTAAGGCACAAAGAAGGGAGTACTTTTAAGTGCCGGTGGTTTCATTAGGAAGGTAAAGATTGATTAAATTTTTCCCACTGAAATTAGTGGGATTTTTAAATGCCTTCATTTGGATCGGTTTAATTTGGACATTGCAATCCTATTGAGGACCTCTTCAGTGATAAGTTCACTTCCCAACTCCTACTCAACAACTGTGTTCATGCAATTTGCTGAACCACAAACCTCAGTTAACAAAATATAGTTGTTGCATTCATATAAGCTGCTGTGACCAAGGGAATTAACTATTAACTATGTTATGGACTAACATGATAGTCTAATTGTTTAACAGTTTTGACGTTGTTAAATTTCTCATTAGTGGGTGAACTCCAAACTATCCAGATCTATGTTCCCAAACCAACCTGTTGTTAAAAGAGCCAATGTCAACCTAAATGATTTGATCTTACTTGCTTATTTAGCTAATTTTCCTCCAAACAGCTTAGTGTGGTACATCTGACCCTAGTTTCTATCATTTTTAATAATAATAATAATAATAATAATAATAATAATAATAATAATAATAATAATAATAATAATAATAATAATATAAACTGCACGATTATGGATGAAACATGTAACAGTGATACCCATTGTCATCGGGGCACTGGGAACTATGTCCAAAAACTTTGCAAAACACATCAAGAAATTGCACTTTCCTGCAATAACTCCAGCAAAGCTACAAAAAACTGCCCTACTTGGAACATCTTACATTTTAAGGAGATACCTGGTTGATACCTAGGTTGCTGGCAGCAACCCGTGTCAACCATTAGTGCCAGTCAATTTGAGTGTTCAGATGACTGAGTTTCATGTTTTATGAATAAAAGTTTTATAATAATAATAATAATAATAAAGTTGGAAGGGACCTTGGAGGTCATCTAGTAGTCCAACCCTCTGCTCAGGCAGGAAACCCTATACCATTTCGGACAAATGGCTGTCCAGTCTCTTCTTGAAAACTTCCAGTGTTGGAGCATTCACAGCTTCTGGAGGCAAGCCTGTCTACCTGTCTGTCTATCTGCCCACCTGCTTGTCTCTTGGTTTACCACCTACCTAACTACCTACCTATATACCTACCTACCCACCTGTCAACTGTCTGCTTGCCTACCAGCCTGTCTACCTACAAATCTGTGTGCCTACCTACCTACCTGCCTATCTGTCTGCTACCTATCTATCTGCCTACCTGTCAGCCTGCCTGCCTGCCTATCTACCTGTCTGCCAATCAACCTGTCTGTCTGAGTGCCTGACTACCTGCTTACCTGTCTGCTTGCCTGCCTATCTATGTGCCTACTTGCCTGTCTGTGTGCCTGCCAACTACCTACCTACCTACCTACCTACCTGCCTGCCTGCCCCCCTTCCCTGTGTCTAGATTAGATCCTGGAATTTTGGCCATAGACTTTACCTTTTCCTGCAATATCTTTGTGGTCAATTTCACTTCCCTTAATATTACAGCAAAGGGACGTGGTGGCTCAGTGGGTTAGGACGCTGAGCTTGTCGATCAGAAGGTCGGCAGTTTGGCGGGTCGAATCCCGAGTGCTGCATAACAGAGTGAGCGCCTGTTACTTGTCCCAGCTTCTGCCAACCTAGCAGTTTGAAAGCACATAAAAATGCAAGTAGAAAAATAGGTACCACTACGGCGGGAAGGTAACAGTGTTCCGTGCGCCTTTGGCGTCTAGTCATGCCGGCCACATGACCACGGAGACGTCCTTGGACAAGCGCTGGCTCTTCGGCTTTGAAACGGAGATGAGCACCGGCCCCTAGAGTCGAAAACGACTAGCACGCATGTGCGGGGGAACCTTTACTTTACCTTTAATATTACAGCCTCCCAGCTCCAGAAAGCATTCACATGATAATTCTGTTGCACCTAGAGAAACTGGAACATTTCTTTCTTTCTTTCTTTTTTTTAAAGATGTTTTGAACCAAGCAAGATTGAAAGAAAATTTCCTACAGGTTGAATGGGATGCCTGGATTGCAGCCACTTTACAGCAGTGTCCTTTCAATGACCTTCTTACATAGCTTCCCTTTTTTTCACCAGATACATAGGGAGATGCGGGTGGGTGGGGGAATCAGTTCTTCTATGGGCTGGTTCTGAAGAGATCCAAAGCGTTACAGACCCGTTTGCTTAATCCTCCCCCTCTCTGTTTTTCAGGTGAACACGCTTCCCCCTTCCCACCCCTCCTTTGAAACCCTCCTATTTGAACAGCTTGATGTACAAATTGATGTACAAATCCGGCTGTTGAAAAAGAAGCTTATAGAGAACTAATCTGTTGGAGTTCTCGGCAGAGGCTTCAGCCAAAGTGTACATAAACAGGCCAACATAGGTAACTGTTTCATGGGCCTTTTGGAAATCACTGGGGAGATTTCTGCAAAGATTAATGGAGCAAGTGAGGAACAGCAAGGCCTTTCTCCTAAACAGTTTTATGGAAATCAAACTGACTGGCAAAAATCCACATGACTGCCCGTGGAGCTTAGGACTGCTCCCGACCTCCGTTCATTCCGCCGGGACCTGAAGACCTGGCTCTTCGAGCTCTCTGGCCCAGGCTGAGAATTTTAATTTTAATTTTAATTAATTGGGGTTTTTTTTACTTTTTTCAGGGACTGTTGTAATTATTTTTAATTGTTTTTAACTTTTGTATTTCTTGTTTTAAATTACCCTGTAAACCGTCCTGAGTCCTTCGGGAAAGGGCGGTATATAAATCCAATTAAATAAATAAATAAATAAATATTGGACAGCTCCGATCTAGCGGACCATTCAAACTGGCCAAAAATGTTCTCTTCAGCGAAGGGAACATTGGATACCAATGGAGCTACTTTTACCTCTACCCTCTGGTCACTACAATATAAAAAAGATGTTGAGACTCGGGAAAGAGCGCAGAGAAGAGCAACAAAAATGATTATGGGGCTGGAAGCTAAAACATGCGAAGAACGGTTGCAGGAATTGAGTATGACTAGTTTAATGAAAATAAGGACTAGGGGTGACATGATAGCAGTCTTCCAATATTAGAAAAATCCCAACGTACAACACAGTGTAGGCGTGTGGGATCCATGCACAGGCTCAAAGCCTTGAATTTGGGACCAAATCTGCTATTCTGTGCCAGATTCTCCTTGGAACCAACAAGCAAATAAAAATTACTTTCTGAAAAACAGGAGAAGCCTCACCAAACACTTTCACTAATGCTGCTAAGTATATTATTCATTGGACAGATATGGATTTTTCTTTTCAGTGACAAGTTGCTATTGCCGGAATGGCAAGAAGTGTGACATATGTTGCTGAAATGCCAGGACAAAGGCGAGGAGCCAGCTTAGGGAAAACATACAATGGAAACTGATTTTCCATATTGACACCATCTGCAAGCACTGTAGCTCTTAGTTCTACAGATTAAAGGAAGAGATTTGTTTACTTACAGCACACTCAAATATGTTCCGTCTCCTCTTGTGATCAAACACTTTAGATGGCAAAGAGGCAGAAAAAATAAACAGCCTCCTTCAAGCTACTAAAGCTAATATCTGTGTCCTTCCTCTTCCAGCTCAACAGCTATCAGCCACATTTCAAACCATTATTAGGCACAATAAATATACCCATGCTACTACCATTGTTTGGGGGTGTGTGTGATGGCTCAGCGGTTAAAGACACTGGGCTTGTCAGCTGACAGCCCAGGTTTGAGACCCAACAGCCACTTGACAGGGCGAGTTCCTGTTCCTTGCTGCAGCTCCTGCCCACCTAGCAGTTTGAAAGCATGCAAATGTGAGTAGATAGATACCACTTTGGTGAGAAGGTAAAATCATTCTGCGTGTCTTTGCTGTATAGTCTATATGGAAACTGTCTTCGGACAACGTTGGCTCCCTCGGGCAAGAAACAGAGATGAACACCGCACCCTAGAGCAGGGGTCCCCAACCTGCGGTCCGTGGACCTCTACTGGGCCGTGACATGCCAGCAACTGGTCTGCACAAACAAGCAAAGCCCCATCTGCGAGATGCAGGCAGCACAAAAAACCACGCACCCTCCAGTCCACAGAAAAATTTCTCTCCACAAAACCGGTCCCTGGTGCCCAAAAGGTTGGGGACCTCTGCCCTAGAATTAGACATCTTATCTTTTTACTACCATTATTAGTGACAATAAACACATTTTCACTGTTATGGGGGGGAAGCGTTGAAAGAGGTACAAGAAGAATTCTGGAACTTGTGTTATTCCTTTGCATTGGTAGTGTGGATTTACTGCTTCAAGAAAGAAATTAGAGTTAGCTGTGCATTACAGGTAGTTCTCAACTTACAATCCTTTGTTTAGTGACCATTTTAAGTTACTATGGCACTGGGGAAAAAGTCACATATGACTGTTTTTCATACAGGTAACTGTTGCAGCCTCCCCATGGTCATGTCATCAAAATTGGGCAACTGTCACGTATTTATGATGGCCGCCGCGTCCCAGGATCATGTGATCACCTTTTGCGACCTTCTGACAAGCAAAGTCAATGGGCAAGCCAGATTCACTTAACAACCATGTTACTTAACTTAACAACTGCAGTGTTTCACTTGACAGTTGTGGCAAGAAAAGTCATAAAATGGGGGCAAACTCACTTAACAACTGTCTCAGCGGTGGAAATTTGGGGTTCACATGGGATTGCAAGTCAAGGGCTATCTACATTGTGCAGCGGGATGCAGTTTCACTGATCGGTTTTGGAGAGGGTGTACCCTCTGCCTAGAGTTAAACATTCTCCATCTTTGCCTTTCTGGGAACGAGAATCTTGGGGGGGGGGGGAAACAGGGAAATCAAGGTCCAACAGAAGTAGAGGGTTGTTGTTTTTGATCTGTTTTTGGTCTGACTCTTCACAATGCCACGGACCACAGCATGTAATGTTTTTGCATCGTGATCTAGGATCTGTATCTCTGAAGTGGGTCTCAAGCTGCAGTTAAAATCCAGCTTAGTTTGGACTGCTTTAGATCAGAAGTCCCCAACCTTTTGGGTACCAGGGACCGGTTCCATGGAAAGAGGTTTTTCTGCGGACCAGAGGGGGCGTGGTTTTGTGTGCTGCCTGCATCCCACGGATGGGGCTTTGTTTGCTTGTGTGGACCGGTTGTTGGCATGCCGCGGCCCGGTGCCGGTCCACGGATTGGGGGTTGGGGACCCCTGCTTTAGATGATACTTTTGTTGATTTGGAACAAGATCCAGCTGAGATTAGAATCTGTAGGAAAGAAATGCACCGTCTTCCTCTAGCAAAACTTGCAACTAATGCTGGATATTAGCTTTGGTTTCTAAGTGTCATTGCCAGCTTCGTTGGAGGTTTATTACACAGTTAGTACCAGATGCCAATAATTGCTTAGATGGTCTGTTGTTTCTCAGACAAACAGTATCTGGTTAGCCTTTATTGGAAACAAAATGCGAGATTAGATCAGGAATTGGAAGACTTGGACAATTTAATTTGGCTTTTTACTAGAACTCAAAGGTCTACCAACCCAACCCTGTTACAAAAGAAAACACAATTAAACATTTGTGACTTTAGCAACTTGTTTTGGAAGATGATGATGATGATGATGATGGTGATGATGATGATGATGTTAGTCATTCAGTCACATCAGACCTTTGGTGATTCTCTGGGCTAGGTCTCTCCACATCTTCTGATCTTGCACTACTTCTTGAAGTTGTTCTATGCTCTGGCTGGTGTCATTTGATGGTGTCCAGCCATCGTGCTTTTTGGTGGCCTGGTTTCCATTTGCCACTAATTTTACCACTAATTCTTCCAAGCATAATGGCTTTCTCCAGTGAATTCCCCCACATGACATGGTCAAAATAAGTGAGACGCAGTTTTGTGATTCTTTTTCTTCCTTCCAGTGACATGTCTGGTGTGATGCCCTCCAGTACTTGCTTGTTGGTCCCCTTTCCTATCCAAGAAGAGCCTTGGTGGAGCAGTGGGCTAATGCCTCCTTAAGTAACACCAGCTGCCTGCAATTAGTGCAGGTTCGAGTCCCACCAGGCTCAAGGTTGACTCAGCCTTCCATCCTTCCGAGGTAGGTAAAATGAGGACCCAGATTATTGGGGGCAATAAGCTGACTTTGTAATAATGCCGCTTGGGGGGCCCCAAAAGCCCTAATAAGCAGGCATATACATAGAATGAAGGCTATTGCTAAGCTTGTAAGCCGCCCTGAGTCTTCGGAGAAGGGCGGGGTATAAATGGAATTTTTTAAAAAAAGAAGTCGATTTTCTTCCTGTCTCGCTTATTTAAGGATAAGATTTTGTTTTGGAGTGAAGACTGAAGAGTTTGTTTTGGATAATCTATGCCCTATTATCTTGGTTTAATGCCTCCCTGATTCTGAGGCAGGTCCTGTCATTTGGTAGGTCACCTCCTGATGCAAACAATTTTAAAAAGCAGAGAAGTCTTTATTTATTTATTTATTTTTCTTGCAGCATCCAACAAAGATGAGAAGGGGGGTCTGTCTCAGGGCTAAAACCAATTGTGCAATCTCAATGGAGAAATGGGCCACTGGAAGTGCCATCAGGCCAGCCTAAGGGAGGCATGAAAATAAAGGAAATGGAGAGTAAAAGAAATCTATTCCACCACCCCTAGAAGTTCATCCTAGAACAGGGGTGTCAAACTGCCAGCCTGCGGGCCGGACGTGTCACGTGGAAGCCGCACCCACCCCATTGCCGGCAATGGCAAATCTGTCCAACATCATGTGACGTTGCGAGTTTGACATGCCTGTCCTAGAAGAAGAGTGGAATTTTTCTCTTAATTCATCAGCCACCCCCAGTGTGATACTCCCCCATTTGTGCCCTCTTCATAGACCCTTTAGATCACATTATGCATTCTCCTCTTCCTCAAACCAGGAAACCAGTTTTAATCCACGGATATTGAAGTCCCGTGTTTTTGGCCTGGAATGAGCGCTACAATCCAGCACATTAACTTTCCTTGATAGTGGCTGAGTTCCTCCACTGCTCTGAGTTTATTGTGGATTGTTGCATAAACCTGTACAATTGATAATTGAAACAAAGCATGGCTGAGGAACTCAACTAATGTTATTCAGAGGAGAGATGGGAGTCACCACTTATGTCAACAGTGCAATCCCATCAACATTATCATTTGTGGTGGGCAGGGAAAAAGCCACGAGTTAAACTTAAGATTATGCAGGATACTCGTGAGAGAGGTGGCCTTAAATTGCCTAATCTTAAATTATATTATGAAGCTGCTGCATTAGTAGGAATAAGTGATTGGATTAATTTGACGCAATCGAGGTTATTAAATCTTGAGGGCCATGACTTGTTGTTTGGCTGGCATGCATATTTGTTGTATGATAAGAAGGTAGATACTGTGTTTAGGATGCATATTTTAAGACAGGCATTGCTGAGAGTTTGGAAGAAGTATAGACATAAGCTAAGCAGCAAGATACCATTGTGGGCAATTCCAAAACACGCAATAGAAAATATACATGCTGGTTTCAAACATGACGTGACTACGTACAAGGAAATTTTAAGTTTCGAAAGGAATGTTTGGTGCTTGAAATCATATAGCCTCTTGCGAGAAGAGAAGGTTGTTCAAACTTGGTTTCAATATATTCAACTACAGGCCAGGTGGAAAGAAGACCAGAAAAATGGATTTACAATGACTGATGAAAACTTGATAAAGCAGATTAGAAATCAGGGATCAGCACATATTAAACGGATATATCTTGCATTGATAGAGATTGACTCAGAAACAGAGCTTGTTAAGGATTGTATGATAAAATGGGCCCAAAACATCCAGGAAGTTATCTCAATGGACACGTGGGAAAAGATTTGGGTGAGGAACGTAAAATTTACTCAAGCTCAAAATCTAAGAGAGAATTTTTACAAAATGTTTTATAGATGGCATCTAGATCCTAAAAAGCTTGCAAGTATGTATCCGAATTATCAGCCTAAATGTTGGAGGTGTGCTGAGGAAGATGCAACATACTTTCACATATGGTGGACATGTAAGAAGGTTAAGGCTTTTTGGATAAAAGTCTGGTGGAATATGCAGAAGATTCTTAAACAGAGGATAAAGTTTTGTCCGCAACTTTTTCTGTTGGGAATAATTGCAGACGCTACAGTTGTGGACACCAAGCTGATGTTGAACTTAATTACGGCGGCAAGACTTTTGATAGGCCAATACTGGAAGAAAGAGGAACTGCCGACCATAGAAGAGTGGACTTTAAAGGTTTCCGACCTGGCAGAGATGGCGAAGATTTCGGCCTATTTGAAAGATCATTCGCAAGAACGTTATATTATGGAATGGAGAAAATGGATTGAGTTTATCCAGAACAAGTATAGGGTTAAGAAGTTTTATGTAGCATTCGAATAAGTCTTCTTTCGTTTTCTTTTTTCTTTTTCTATTTTAGTTTTTTATATATATTTAATAATGCTAAGGTTTGTTTTATCCTATATAAGCTAGAGAGTGATGGATTTTAGAATTTATAGTTGTTAGTATATGGTTGTTTATGATTGATTTTTTTATATATACCTTGTATTTAGCTCTGGGAAGTCGGGGTGGGGGGGAGGGGGGGAGGGGGGGAGGTAGGGGGGAAGGAGGGAGGGGGGGAGGGGGGGTGGCGGGGGGAGGAGGGAGGGGGAAGGGGGGTTTTTTAAAGGAAAACTGTATTTTAAAACTTTTCAATAAGAAACAGCGGCGGCGTCAAAAAAAAACAACATTATCATTTGTGGTGGTGCTTTGGTTAGAATGTGGTATTGCATGCTAAATCTGCCCACAACCAGGAGTTCGATCTTGACCAGCTCAAGGTTGACTCAGCCTTCCATCTTTCCAAGGTTGGTCAAATGAGGACCCAGATTGTTGGGGGCAATATGTTGGCATTGTAAACTGCTCAGAGAGAGTTATAAAGCACTATGGAGCAATATATAAATCTAAGTCCTGTTGCTATTGCTATTCAGCTCAAACTGTGGTAGAAAACATTTTCAGTTATTTGAATGCCTCTCTTGAGTAATATTTTGTTCCTTGTAAATGCATATGAATTGCTATTATATAAATAGTCCTTTAGCTACATCTAATTGTACACAGCTGCACAAACCTGTTTGCTCAATATTTAGGAAGCCAAGGAGCCATGCTTTTACAGAAATTCCTGGATTTTAAAAAATTCTTGTTTATTCCAAAGGGTTGACTGTTCCCAAATTTCATCAGTTTATTTATTTCTTTTCCCTGGCCATCATTGGAAATGAATCTATTTAACTTAATGCGCTACTTTGCTAAACCTGGATCTTGTAATTTGCTCTTCACTTATAGAGTTCTGCAGTGGTTAAGACAGAGAAATTAATTGAGGAAGAGAAAAATTAGCTAAGGATTATTTTATAAAGATATTATATTATGAGCATGTATCATATGAAATTTTATCTGTATCCTTTACATAGTTACTAGGAAGCAACTTTTACTGAACTTATTATGACCTGCTTCTAAGTAGACATCCATAAGATTGCATTTTGCAATGCAGACATTTCTAATTGTGAATGATAATCACGTAGTACTTTTCCCTGTCATTTTTCCAAAACTGAGTTTTATTATGAACACATTCCATTTGAGATCAGATTTCAGTTGACCTATAGTTTATCCTTTTAAGATCACAGTTACACATAAGCTAATAAGGAAGTAGTCCATTTATAATAAAGTATCAGTAAGTAGAAATTAAATGTCACCTACTGATGAATATGTTCATCCTATTGTATGGCTCAACAAGCAAATCATATGTCTTGCATACACAAATTTGTTATTGTTCAGTCACTAAGTCATGTCCAACTCTTTGCAACCTCAAAGACCATACCACACCAGGCCCTCCTGTCCTCCACTGTCTCCGTAGTTTGCCCAAATCCACGTTCATAATTAAAAGATGTCCATGTTATTAAATACCTTGGAAAATTGTTGCCAAACATAGTGAACATCTCTGGATTAGCCTTTTAGATAAATGATCCAACAGGATAAAAATTGATGTGCAAAAAACTAATTTTTTGCTGCCCTAGAGAATATCTGATAGTTTACAGTCCAGGTCCAATAAGCTGGACTCTAAATAAATAAGTAAGCTTAAAAGTGGAGCAAATCTCTTGAGTCCAGTGGTGGGATTCAGCTGGTTCACACCACTTAGGCAGAACTGGTAGCTAATTTTTTGTTGCCCAGGCCCAGAGTGGACTTCCAGAAGTGGCATCCATACAGAGAACCAGTTGCTCACATATTTGAATCTCACCACTGCTTGAGTCCCAGTGTGTGCAACATAACCTGTATTATTGAAAATGATCATCTAGCAGTGTTTTTCAATCTTGGCAACTGTTAGATGTATGGACGTCAACTCCTGTGTTGGTTGAGGAATTTTGGGAGTTGAAGTCCACATATCTTAAAGTTGCCAAGCTTGAGAAACAGCGATCTGATACATTTCAGTTCCATGGTAGGATGTTAAAAACAAACAAACAAAGTAGCTTAAGAAATTAAACATTGAAAGTAGAGTACCTTCCTCTTGGGAAACATTTATATTGCAAGTCTGTTTTGTATAAATTAAAAACAGACCATCACACGTCCATGAACTATTTATCAATTTCAAGGAAAGCAAGAAGATTTGTAGACTGCTAACAAATACAGAGTTAGACATTAGTTCATGAAAGAAGTAGTCTTCCAAATCAAAAGCATCTTGTCTTAAATCAGGCATGTCCAAGCCACAGCCCATGGGCCACAGGCAGCCCTGGACAGCGAGTAATGTGGCCCCACAAGATAATAAAAAATATTTTAAAATAAAGGAAATTTGTTATTTACTATATTATTATAGTTATTAACTATACTATATATTTTGTATGAGGCCCAAGACATTTTCTTCATTCAGTGTGGTTCAGGCAACCCAAAAGATTTGTTTGTTTATGAAAATTTATAGGGCCACCCAACTCACTCTCTTTGACTCTAGATAGTTTACAAAGATAAAAAAATCTCATATAAAAACAATAAAAATGATAATCATCCCCACCGGTGATAACAATCAATCAAAATGCCATTTCATGGGCCTCATCCCACTCTGAGTTCCCCAGATCTGTCAGCAAAACCAGGTTGTGAGGACCTTGTGAAAGAGTGTCAAAGTGAGGAGCAATCTTATCTCTGCAGGGATGATGTTCCACAGGGATGGAGCCTCCACGGAGAAGGTGCTTTTTTTTTGGTCCCACTAAATGTGCCTCCTTAGGAGTGGGGATCCCTAGCATTCCTTACCTCTCCAGTCTGGTAGATCAGGTAGAAGTGATCAAGAGAAGATGGCCTTTCAGATAACTTGGTCCCAAGCCATAGGAACCACTATGCCTTAAATCCTCAGTTGTTAATTTTTGGGAGAAGACCATCCTGTCCATCTTTGTGAAAACATTGATTCATGTGGCTTCTTGATGCATCTAACCTCCTCAGTTAATTAAGGCAGAGTCTCACTGATTGATTTGAAACAATTATTCCCAAGTTTCATCCCACCCAAGTTAATTATCATCCATGATATATGTGTCCTCTTGGTTGTTTTACGTACTGCATACCCTCTCCCTTTTTCTCAGCCTCCCTATGAACTTATGCACATTCTTATAGCTAGTTACGTTAAAAATTTTCCACAAAAGTTGCCAATTATATCATGACAATTGAACAGATCCTAAATGAAATAAATGCTTCATTCTATTTAGATCATTGGATTTAATACAATTCAATGGTTTGCATCAGTCCAGAAAATCAACTTAAATAGAGGCCTTTTAGCTTCCAATTTGATTGAAACTAGTTCAATCAAATATTATTAGAAACTTCATTTTTCTCATCGTTTTGCATTCTTGTGTGGCTCTCTCTGCTTCTGTAAGATGCACACAGCCCAGCAAAGCATAGCAAAGCTACATCTATATTTTTGCACTTTTCTCAGAACCAGTCTAAGGAGGTGAATCTTAACCCTGAATGATGTGACATGTATGCCCCCACCTCAATCCTTAATTTCTAGTCCTGCCCTTATTTGCCAGTCTCGGAACAAAAAGGGCTTACAAAATTAGTTAATTTTCACCATCCATTCGCACTCTGAAGAGCTGATAGCTGCTAAGTTGAATCTCCTCTGATAGAGGAATACCTTTGATCATGTTTCTTCCATCTATCTTCAAACCCAGTTTAAGGTCATCTAAATGGATATCTCCTTGAAGTTGTTCCCCTTCAGCCCTCTTCTTCCCAGAAGACACCTTCAAATTCTTCAGAGTCCTGTTCCAGACTCACCCAGGATTCAATAAATCCCAATTAGTGTCAACTTCTTGGTCTATTTTTGGACTTAACAATCAACCTTTCTCTGAATAAAAACCACCAGACCAACAATCCATCTTCAAGAGCCACTAGAGATGTGTAATCCATTCCAGACATTGTAGACCTCTAGCTGTCAAGACAACCTCTTTTCTGAGTTTCTTATCCCCAGAATCCTCTCTGAATTTAGAATGTCATTCTGGTTTTTTTTTAACACTTATGACAATTCTGTATTAGTCCCCCATCCTCCTAAAAGGGGCTAAATTAAGTCCCATTCTTATATCTTATCAGCAAAGCAAACCATAAAACTGAAATACATTTTGTTTCAATTACTAATCTCCTTCCTCCAAATACCCAGACCAGAATCCACACAAATATGAGGATAGGTGGCTGGACAGTACTAAAGTTATGGTTATTTGCAGGCTTGCCACAAACGCATGACCAATCACCAATTTTACTATAATGCAATATACTTAACCATCTAGTTCCGCGGTGGCGAACCTATGGCACGTGTGCCACAAGTGGCACACAGAGCCCTCTCTGTTGGCACGTGCACCGTCGCCCCAACCCTAGACCTTCAGCTGGGTTTTATAAAACCTTTTCACTTTAGGCCTCCGCCACCGTGTGCAAAAATAAATAAATAAATAAAAATAGTGATGTCCATTTTGCACTATGAGTTCATGGTGACCTAACCCTAAGTGGAATTTTCCTCCAGTGGGATTTTCCCATGTATTTTACCAGGAAACATAGAAAGGGCAGCCTAGAAAGGTAAGTGCCCTCCTAAACCATACCCAAGCACCCCGAGTTTGTTGGCGATGTCCATTTTGCTCTGCGAGTTCATGGTGACCTAACTCTAACCCTAAGTGGAATTTTCCTCCAGTGGGATTTTCCCATGTATTTTACCAGGAAACATAGATAGGGCAGCCAAGAAAGGTAAGTAACCATACCCAAGCACTCTGGGTTTGTTGGCGCTGTCCAGTTTGCTCTAGCCCAGTGAAGAGAAGGATTAGGGGAGGTATGATAGCTGTCTTCCAATACTTGAGGGCCAGTCACAGAGAAGAGGAGGTTGATGTATTTGCCAAAGCAACTGAGGGCAGGACAAGAAGCAATGGGTGGAAGCTTGTTAAACAGAGATTCAACCTGGCACAAGGGAGAAGCTTTCTGACAGAACAGTTAATCAATGGAACAGCTGAACTCCTGGAGTTTGTGGGTCCTCCATTGCTGGAGGTTTTCAAGAAAAAATTGGACAGCCATTTGTCTAGCATGGCATAAGATCTCCTGCCTTGGGCAGAGGGGTTGGACTAGAAGACCTCCAAGGTCCTTTCCAGCCCTATGATTATAACGGGGTAATGCAACGTCTATAAGCAATCAACCAGCTCAGAGGTACCACTCACAACTTCGTCTTATATTTTGAATGTTAAATATTTCTTAATGTCCTGAGCCTAATAGAGATGAATTTAAATAACTGAATGGTGCATGGAACCTGTAGGATATCGCTACTTACGGCAAGATCTTCTTATCTTCCAGGCAAACAAAATGTTCTGAAATGCCATCAAATGACCTCTTGTTCTGAGTGGAGTTGAACAGTTTAACAGTAAAGTTAAACAGAAAAAACCAACACAGGTGTGAAATAACACTTCCAGTCTAAATACCGGAACTCTGGAGATTACACCTAAGATGAATTCACTAGAGATGGTCTCTTGACTAATGATACTAAATAAATATAGTTCTTTTGCTGACCCTTGGACTTAACAAGCATACAGAATCGAGATTCACATATAACAGCCCGAAACCTTTCAGATAAATACACCTTTTAATAGCTTCCACCAGCTTGTTTGCTTTTCTTCAATAATAAATGCTCTATGTCAGTGTTTCTCAGCAATTTTAAGATGAGTGGACTTCAACTCCCAGAATTCCCCTGTCAGCTGTGCTCATCCAATAGTGGCTAAGGTTGTGAAATACCGCTCTATATTATATTTATAAAAGCTGGAATAGTTGTCATAAGGAAAAAAAATCCAGCACTCATTGTGGAGCAATACTCCTAAAATGCATTAGAAACATCCAAAAAGGGTTGCACGTTCTTCAGTTCTCCATCACTTTTCTTAGAGTAGGATGATAGTTGGATGGCATGCATGCATGCATGCATGCATGCATGCATGCATGCATAAATAAATAAATAAATAAATAATGAATGAATGAATGAATGAATGAATGAATGAATGAATGAATGAAATTAGAGGGCTGGAAGAGAAGCAACCAATTGTAAAATTAGTCCAGGTGAGTTCTGAAATTTAAAGTAATTCCAAATATGGAATTGCAAACTTCATGTGCTAATCAGTGGTCAACAAAAACTTATACCTGGCATTTAAAGGCCCTAGATCCAAAAATGCAATGGCCATATTATTCCTTTTGTACTCTAGAATTCTAACTAAAATTCTCCTTGGCGACCACCAGCCACCTCATCCTTTTCTTTGTTCAAAATTAAATGGAAATCCATCATAAGCCAAAGCAAAACATCACCCTCAAGCATTAACATGAGTCTGAAGAATGGTTTCAGGCCTTCAGGCATTCTTAGAAAATAAAATGCTGGCTTCCTGCATTTGGTAGAACTATCAACAGGAAAAACCAAGATTCAAAAAAGAAAAAAAAGAAAAATAAGGTAGCATATAAACCAACCTAAAAATGGACAAAGACAATACATGTATGTAAGCAACATACAATAGAGACTGGGGATAATGACACACACTCATATCACAAAATGGCCCATCACATAGAAGAAAAATCAGCTCTTTATGGCTGTACAGACAGTTGGGCCGGGGCCATTCAAGATCTGAATCTTGGGATTGAAGCAAAGGTCATTCCAGAGGGACAGAACATCAACAGAGAAGGCGCCCCTCCTGAACCCTAGACCAGTGATGGCAAACCTTTTAGAGACCGAGTGCCCAAACTGCAAGCCAAAACCCACTTATGTATCATCGGGTGCCGGGTGGGCATGGCCCATTGGATGGGCATGGCCAATTGGGTAGCTATAGTTCATTGGGTGGGCGTGGCTGCAGTGGTAACGGCAGACTGGGTGGGACTAAAAAGTTTAATCAATCAATTCCAACTTTGCGAGATCTTTTTTTTTCCCCACGAGAAGTTGAAATTGATTGATTGACTGAACCTTTTTTTTTTTGCACATGGCGGCAGAGGCCTAAAGTGAAAAGGTTTTATAAAACCCAGCAGAAGGCCTAGGACTGGGGTGACGGCATGCGTGCCCACAGAGAGGGCTCTGCGTGCCACCTGTGGCACGCGTGCCATAGGTTCGCCACCACCGACCTAGAAGATACCCTTGTCTCACATAGGGGAACTGCAGCAACTCTGTGCAACCCTGTCCAAAAGCCAAAATCAACTAAGAAAAGGCAGCCTCAGAAGTAGCCCAGTGCTAGGCCATCTAAGGTTTCTAGGTTCCGCCGGTTAGAGATTGCCGGCGGGTGATTCCCAGGGGGAGTGCGTTCCCTGTGAGTGCGCCCGCCCTTTGGAACGAACTGCCGATGGAGCTTCGGACTGCCCCCGGCCTTCGCTCGTTTCACCGGGACTTAAAAATCTGGTTGTTTGAATTGTCTGGCCTGGACTGAAGGATTTTAAATTATATTAATTAAATTAAATCAAATTAAATTAATTTTAAATTTTAATTTTTATGTTATCTTAATTGTGAGCTGTATTAATTTTATTTTATTTTATTCTCTCTTTTGTATTGTTTTTAACTTGCCCTGTGAACCGCCCTGAGTCCTTCGGGAATAGGGCGGTATATAAATTCAACTAATAAATAAAATAAATAAATAAATAACCAGCACCTTGAATTGAGACCAGGAAGCCCACCGAGAGCCACTGTAGCTTGCAAAGAAACAATATTACATGGGCCTCCTGAGGCATATCCATTACTAGCTGTGCCACTGCATTTTGAACATCTATTTCTGGATGGTCTTCAAGGACCGGTAGAAATTCAACCAGGAGGTGACTATCTCTGAGTGACCGTGAGCAGGGCCTCCTGGTCCTGAAATGGAAGCATTTGGTGCACAAGATAGTGGCTCAAAGGCTCTCTTGGCATGACTAGAAGACCTCCAAGATCCCTTCCGGCTCTGTTCTGATTCTGATGACCACCACATGTTCTTCAAACAGGACCTACGGTCCAGGAGGCCCTGCAAATTGGGCACTGGCTCTCAGTGAAAGAGTACAATCCCATCTGGAATCAAAGGTTTGAAAATGCCCTTTCCCATACACGTTCTGGGTATGTGCTGGTGTGTTCTGTCCTCTTGCATGGACCCCACCTCCTTTTAGCACTGATGAAGTTGTCTAGTTGGGTAAGGAAATGTCTGCCAGAAGACAGCCAAGTTTAGAGAGCCCCAAGGGCCCCACAGTTCAACCCTGAACTACAGATATTCACTTCTATTTGTGTTCTATGTCTCGTGTGTTCGTAAGAGCGCACTAGGAAGCACAGGGCGGGTTGGATCTGCTCTACTCTGGGTCACGTGACCAGGAGGGGAGTGGCTTAGAGTGGAGCCCTTGCCAGGATGCTGACAAGCTGCTGCTGGCAAATTTCAAAGAGATGAATAGATAGAGACCTGAACGGGTATACAAATGGGTAGGTCCATTTGCAAAATTTCCTCCCAGCATTTCACTGGGCTGGGATCAATAAACACCAGCCCTGAGCCTTGAACCCATGTCAGTCCGAGCATCCCTACACCACCTAATCCCCACAGCTCTGAGGAAAAATATATTATGGGTGGGGTGCCTCCAGGGCAATCTCTGAGAGCACGTTTGGAAGTCTCCCATTAAAGTAGATCAGGGCTTTTCAACCAGTGGTACGGGTACCACCTGTGGTACATTGGCACCTGGCAGGTGGTACACAACCATCCTAGAAAAGTGGTAGCGGGGGGAAGGGAATGAGCTGAACTGGTGGCAGCACCGACAAGCCTGAGCGAGAGATGGCTGGAGCTGCAGGGCTGTCAGGGCTCAGTGGAAGTGCCAGGATCAGCACCAGGCTCCAGCTGGAGCTCGGCACTGATCCTAGTGCTTCTGCTGAGCCCTGAAGAAGCACCAATCAGCTGCAAAGCAGCACTGATCCTGGCGTTTCTGCTGAGCCCAGAAGAAGCGCCGATCAGCTGGAATGTTGCAGCATCTCCAGGGTCTTGTGATTTACATTCAGATGCTTGGCAACTGATTCATATTTATGACGGTCACAGTGTCCCAGGGTCATGTGAAGTGACCAAAACCTGCTGCAACCACCCAGCAGATGGGGGGAATAAAAACCAAACACCCACCCCCCCCCACACACACATACCCTGCTGCAAATCCTCAACAGAAATGCTCACAACAATGAAAACCTCGGACAGGAGGAAGAGCGCCGCCGGGCAGGCAGGCAGAAGTCTTGCTCGGCTGTGGCTTGGGGGGCACTTATTTCAGTGCCATTGTAACTTCAAACAGTCACTAAGCGAACTGTTGTAAGTCGAGGACTACCTGTACTTCATCACTTTTTTCCTTTTTTTTGTCATCAAGTTTTTGACACCTTGCTAGGTGACTGGTGGTACTTGGATATTGCCATATCCTAAAAGTGGTACAATGAGTGAAAAGGTTGAAAAGCCCTGAAGTAGATAATCTCTCAGGCTGGAAATAGTTGCTGATTGTGATGAATTAGCCACATGGCTTAATCAGACGAAATATCTGCCTTGTGCCTCTAACTTCTAATGAATGAAAACAGTAGGATTTCTTCAATGAAAAATGCATGGGAGTGTGCCATTCATAAAAACATCCAATTACCCATATGAAGCCTATCCTGCTGTGACCCACATTCACTAGGCTTTAAGAAGGGGAGTGACCCTGTCTTCGGAAGCCTAAGTCGGCCTGTCCAGCGGGTGGATCTTCTTCAATGTGCAAGGCGACATTTCTGCCTATGGATAGAGAACGTCTCTCTTGTGCTGGCAGAAAATTGTTCTGTATTCAGAATGCTGTATTCTGAATATAGAATATATCTATATGCAAAGATATTCCTCTCTGAAGGAGGAAAATCTGATCATCTGAAGAAGCAGGCAGAAGGAAGTTGGGCAGCACAATGCCAAATGACCACTCATTGGCCCCAAGTGGCTTGAGATTCTGCAACTCATTCATTGGGCCATCAAGGGATTCTTCAGAGCTTTGCAGCTCATGTCAAGCGGCCCTAAGCAAGACATCCCTTATTTTTTGGCTTGCCAAAGCAGCAGAAGGCAAGGCAAGAAACAATGGATGGAAACTAACCAAGGAGAGAAGCAACCTAGAACTAAGGAGAAACATCCTGACAGTTAGAACAATCAACCTTTGGAACGGGTTGCCTTCAGAAGTTGTGAGTGCTCCATCACTGGAGGCTTTTAAAAAGAGACTGGACAGTCACTTGTCTGAAATGGTATAGGGCAGGGGTCTTCAAATTTGGCCCTTTTATGACTTGTGGACTTCAACTCCCAGAATTCCTCAGCCAGGCACGCTGGCTGAAGAATTCTGGGAGTTGAAGTCCACAAGTCTTAAAAGGGCCAAGTTTGAAGACCCCTGGTATAGGGTCTCCTGCGCAAGCAGGGGGTTGGCCTAGAAGATCTCCAAAGTCGCTTCCAAGTCTGTTACTCTGTATTCTGCTTATTTAATTAGGACTGAGAAGGCATTCTCTGATGTTTTGGCTATGGAGCTTAGTATTGTCTACAAGGAGGGGAAAACTGATAGCTTTCCAGTTATCACTAAATCACAGCTGCTAAAGTCCCTCACTGTTGGCAAGGACTTCTGAGAGCTGGAGATTATTCATACTTTTGAGGCCACAGGTTCTTAACCCCTGGCGTCAGATTCATTCAGAGAGCTAGCTCTTTTGCATGGCTTCAGACCAGAATCCATTTGGAAACAGGAGCATCTACTACTCAGTGACATTTCTTTCAGTCCTCTTTGCTTGAAAACTTTTTTGGAGAGGCTAACAAACCATTAAACTGGGGCAGTAAACTTGTAAAATCATAAATAAGAAGTCATAATAGCATTTTCCCACCCTGACTCTGGTGTGGTCACCGGTGATTTTTCCATCTATCTTGAATATTAACAGGAATCAGCTCATTGCTTTTTATTTACTTACAGCCTTACTCATCCTGAAATAGTTATTAAACAGCCACAACAATCCACGCCCTTGTATTCTAATTCACAAAACACACTGGGGGACATGATAGCAGTCTTCCAATATCTCAGGGGCTGCCATAAAGAAGAGGCAGTCAAGCTATTCTCCAAAGCACCAGAAGGCAGGACAAGAAGCAATGGATAGAAACTAGTCAAGGAGAGAAGCAACCTAGAACTAAGGAGAAACTTCCTGACAGTTAGAACAATTAACCAGTGGAACAACCTGCCTCCAGAAGCTGTGAATGCTCCAACACTGGAAGTTTTTAAGAAGAGACTGGACAGCCATTTGTCTGAAATGGTATAGGGTTTCCTGCCTAAGCAGGCGGATTGGACTAGAAGACCTCCAAGGTCCCTTGCAACTTCTTATTATTATTATTATTATTATTATTATTATTATTATTATTATTATTATTATTATTATTATTATTATTATTATTATTAATTTATTATTATTATTATTATTATTATTATTATTATTGTTGTTGTTGTTGTTGTTGTTGTTGTTATTGTTGTTGCTGCTGTTGTTGTTGTTGATGATGATGATGTTATGTGCAGATGTAGCTCTGCCTCTGTATCTACTTTAACAACAATATGTTGACCACAATGTCACCTGCAACATAAGAGAAATATATTCCCAGTGATTCTCCAATGAGATAAATGCCATTATCTGTCAACTAGAAAATCTCCAAGGTCCCTTCCAACTCTGTTATTCATCAGGCAAACAAGCCAGTCTGGATGCAAAAGAAGACATGAATGCTGATGAGTACAAGGCTGTTAGAATACTTAGAGAAAATCAAACTTAGGAAGCATCTGTTCATTTCATAGGATGTGCTCATCTACAGACTACAAGAGGAGAAGTGTGTAAATTATAATCTTAACACAAACCTATATCTCATGTTCTCTAACGGGGTAGGCAACCTTGGCTCTTTTATGACTCGTGGACTTCAACTCCCAGAATCCCTGAACCAGCCATGCTGAGGGGAAAGGGAGAGGTTTCCATGCTGAGCCATGCTGGCTCAGGAATTCTGGGAGTTGAAGTCCACCAGTCATAAAAGAGCCAAGGTCGCCTACCCCTGGCCTAGGCCTAGGCTGCTTTATGACTCGTGGACTTCAACTCCCAGAATCCCTGAGCCAGCCACGCTGAGGGGAAAGGGAGAGGTTTCCATGCTGAGCCATGCTGGCTCAGGAATTCTGGGAGTTGAAGTCCACGAGTCCTAAAAGAGCCAAGGTTGCCTAGCCCTGCCTTAGGATCTCAGTGTATCCTCATTCATCCTTTTCTTGGTAAGAGCTATTTTCGCTCCCTCATTTTTTAAAGAACAGAAAAAAAGCAAATAGCTGTATTGTGCAGTGATTGGGTTCCAATGTTTTCTCTACTAATTAATCTGATTAACGACTTGCTTCATTTTGATGACTTATGACTGTGGCACCTTTGATTAAAAGGTTCTTTTTCTAAGGAAGGATATTCCTCAGTTATTGGTGTGTATTCAGCAATTCCGGAGACCGAAGCGTTCTTTTTGTTATTCTTTCTTTTATTCAATAAGAGGAGCTTTTTTTTCCCTTTGTAAAAAGAATTAAACAGAACACATGTCACTTCCCCAAACAGACAAACGGTAGAAATTCACTACATAAATACAACATAGGGGCTATTCACCACTAGTCCAACACAGAACAGGAATCAATAAACAGCGCAGAAGACGTAAGAAGGAAGATACTAATTAATTCTGCAGGATATCTGTGCTAAATAGACATCTGTGAACTTATAATTACAGATGGACTTTGGCTACGGACAAGGCCGATGCTAAATAAAACAGCAGGAACATTTTAATTCTGATTCTAGTATTCCAAGCCAGTCAGACTCCTGATGTGGAAGCAATGTGAGCTTGAAACAAGCATGACAATTTGGATTTCACCTTGTTATTCAGCATTCTAAGGTCATCTATTAAGTCATCCTTGATATTAAACTGTCTCTCTTCACCTCCTGACGTGCTCTCCATCTCCTAAGCCCAGATCTACCGTAAGTCCCTTTACTGTAGATTAGTCTGCTACTCATCATTAAAATGCATCAGTACAGTAGCTGCAAAGGAAAGCAGAGGGATTGAGAATTTTGCTGCTAACTATAGAAAAGGCCAAGGTGCCAAACAGCAAAAGGCACAGGCATAATCAGTACAGTCACTCATGCAAAGATGAACAAGGCAGATTACTGGCTTCCAGGCATCATTAAACATTTATCCTTGGCTAGATAAGGACACTGGCAATTTATCAATACCTTGGAAGAGAGCAGTAGTCCAATGCCTCAGTTTTACCCTGTCCTAACTTATAGTGGTATTAAAAACGTATTTGTTGGAGGATTTCATTACATATTACTGATTTTATTATTTCGGTCCAAAGGAACTCTGAAGATCGCCTGACAGCAGCAAGCTGCCAAATTGGTGATAGGCACCCAGTGATGTAACCAGAAAAGGGCCAGGATGATATATTTGCACCAGGTCATTTGATGCAAGTAGCTAAATCATAGCATCATTTATGAGATGATGCCATTATGCATGTATGGTTATTTGCCCATCCTTCTCTTCCCTCTGGAGAGGAATAAGTTTTGTCTCTTGACTAGATAAGATGTCCTAAAATCTGAGATCAGCTATCAGGTCCCCTCTTAACTTTCTGTTCTGGAGGAGGAGGAGGAGTCCATATGAATCATTACAGTATGTACTGGACTGTCTGTTTAATTTTCTGGTTTTGGCCTGACTTATTTAATTTGGGTTGGTGGTTCATTTTTTAAAGTTATGAGACACTTCATGGCTTCCAGCTGCACACCTCTGTCCAAAACCGACTTTCAGAATAATTGTGGAGTCTGTGTAAATTAGCTTCTCTTCCTTGTCCCCCCCCCCCGCTACATGCACTCATCCTTACATGTTAGTGGTTTCCATGGCAAATTTCCATCTGTTTTTGACTGTTTTAACAGGCTTTTTAAATTAAGGCTTAACTATGTCAGTGTTCCAAGATTAGCTTTGTCTTTGAATAAACCATATGTCTCCTTGACAAATCCTGCTATGCCAATAACATGAAGTGGAAATGTTTAGAATCAGTTTTCACACATCTTTCCTGATTAAACACAAAGCAGTTAGGAGTCACAGAGGATAGGAATATTTGCACAAAAATTCAGTTCTTGTTATGCAATACAATTGTCAATTTTTGCACATAATTGGTCACTGTATCAATTAAATGGAGAGAAGGAGAGAATTCCTTAGTTTTCAATTATTTCTTGACTGACCAAAGCCAAAACTGTGGGCTAAGTATTAAATCTATGCAATGCAAAATGGATCAAATGCCTTCTTTTATTTCAAGCAAGCTTTTATAAACACTCTTCTTCATTTGGCAGAAAGTGACAAGATCTGTTTATTTGAAATTGCAAATCCTTTGAAAGTAATATGGCATTCCAAATGTTTCAGAAGATGGACCTTGGTTTCAAGAAGTGTATCCTTAAGCCAATAGCCTAACTACGTGATGCACAGAAATATGCACACATATACACAAAGAGTGTGTTTCCTCCTTATGTAAGCCATGTTTGGGTATTTATTAAATAATTTGATTGGTCCACACCATTGGAAAGGTTCACACAACACACTGAAAACACAATCTGTGATGTACAAACCATGATAGTCTAATATGACATACTATGCCAAAACCAAACTTATATAATATCTTTGAATCAAAAATTCATGAAATAGTTCATGCAGTAACAATAAATCATAGTAGCAAATCCAGAACAAAAGACAAAAGGCTCTACTGGAAAATCTCCAGAAAGGAAGATTTCACTATCCTTGATCATTACCTCAATATTAAATTGTTCTTATTGTCAAGAGGTTCCCCTAAGATTCATTTGAAATATACATTTCTGAAACTTAAATTCTTTCAATCTTTTCACATCAGCAGTTTGGGATATTGAAAACTCTAGCAAGGTTGAGTTGGAAGCTGAAGCTTCTGGTCTGTGCATGTTAATGTTTCTGAGAGGGGGAATTGAATTTGAGCCAAGATTGCTCAAGTAGATTTTATAAGAGAAAGGAAATGTATTGAGAAGAAATATAACCTGAAAACTTGCTAACTACATCCTACTAGAAGAGTCCAAGATAACACGTTCTGTGTCTGTCTCTCGGATACACACAGGCAGAGGATGGGCAAAAAAGGGACGCAGAGAAAATCCTCAATTCCTCCTTCCTATCAGTCACCTGAACAAGTGAATGTGTAAGTGTAGCCCAAAATGAGTGTTTAACTAGCCCCAAAGCTCTGATATAAACCCTTACAAAAGATCAAGAATACAATCTTTCCAAATTTGGTCAAATAGAGATTGCAAGTTGGGTCTTGACCCAAAGTTCAAGCCACCGCTGATGAGGTTGAAACTTCATTTACTTGCTCATTTCCTTCATATATATTATTTATAAAAAGCAAGCCAAAGACAACAAGGACTACATTTTTCCAAGAGGTCTGTCTAAGGGCAGTATCTAAAAATCATGTGTAGAGGGCAATCCTCTGACAAAATAGCAAAAGGTTGAGGGAAACATCATGTTATAAAATAGCTGAGACAAACCCGCAAGCAGCACTTTCCAAGGCTCTCTTAGAATAGAATAGAATAGAATAGAATAGAATAGAATAGAATAGAATAGAATAGAATAGAATAGAATAGAATAGAATAGAATAGAATAGAATAGAACAGAACAGAACAGAACAGAACAGAATAGAATAGAATAGAATAGAATAGAATAGAATAGAATAGAATAGAATAGAAATCTGAGTTGGAAGGCACCTTGGTGGTCTTCTAGTCTCTTCTTAAAAACTTTCAATATTGCAGCATTCACAACTTCTGGAGGCAAGCTGTTCCACTGATTAATTGTTCTAACTATAAGGAAATTTCTCCTTAGTTCTAAGTTGCTTCTCTCCTTGATTAGTTTCCATCCATTGCTTCTTGTCCTGCCCTCAGGTGCTTTGGCGAATAGCTTGACTCCCTCTTCTTTGTGGCAGCTCCTGAGATATTACAACACTGCTATCATGTCACCCCTCGTCCTTCTCTTCATTAAACTAGATACCCAGTTCCAGTTCTTTATATGTTTTAGCCTCCAGTCCCCTCATTTTTGTTGCTCTTCTCTGCACTCTTTCTAGTCTCAACATCTTTTTTTTTATTGAAAAGTTTTAAAATACATTTTTGAATACAAAAAAACCCCCTCCTCCCCCCCTCTCCCCAACCCCTCCCTCCCCTCCCCTCCCCCTCCCCGACTTCCCAGGGTATAAAAATATAAATAAACATAATCTAAAATACGTTAACAATAAAACATTAAATTCTTTCGCACTTTAACTCTCCATCGTCAAAATAATAATAAAATAACTACAAACTAATTATACATCATATAGATCCACTACTTATTCAAATGCTAAATGAAACTTTTTAGTCCCATATTTGTTCTGGATATAATCAATCCATCTCCTCCATTCCACAATATATCTCTGTTGCGATTGGTCTTTCAAATACGCTGAAATCTTCGCCATTTCTGCCAAATTAGAAACTTTTAAAGTCCACTCTTCTATAGTCGGCAGTTCTTCCTTCTTCCAATATTGCGCTACTAAAAGTCTCGCTGCCGTAATTAAATTCAACATCAACTTAATATCTATAGCAGTAGTATCTGTAATAATACCCAATAAAAACAATTGCGGAGAAAACTTTATCCTTTTCTTAAATATCTTTTGCATATTCCACCAAATTTTAATCCAAAAAGCTTTAACCTTTTTACAAGTCCACCATATATGAAAATACGTTGCATCCTCACAACCACACCTCCAACATTTAGGCTGGCAGTTCGGATACATACTTGCTAATTTTTTAGGGTCTAAGTGCCACCTATAAAACATTTTATAAAAATTTTCTCTTAAATTTTGGGCCTGTGTGAATTTAACATTTCTAACCCAAATCTTTTCCCAAGTATCCATTGTTATAACTTCTTGAAAATTCTGAGCCCACTTTATCATACAGTCTTTAACAAGTTCCGTCTCTGAATCAATTTCTATCAATGCATTATATATCCTTTTTATATGTGCTTGACCTTGATCTCTAATTTGCTTTACCAAGTTTTCATCAGTCATCGAAAAACCAGTTTTCTGATCCTCTTTCCATCTAGCCTGTAATTGCCCATACTGAAACCAAGTTTGTACAATCTTTTCTTCTTTTAAAATATTATATGGCTTTAATTGCCATACATTCCTTTAGTCTCAACATCTTTTTTACATCGTGGTGACCAAAACTGGATGCAGTATTCCAAGTGTGGCCTTACCAAGGCATTATAAAAGTGGTATTAACACTTCACGTGATCTTGATTCTATCCCGCTGTTAATGCAACCTAGAACTGTGTTGGCTTTTTTGGCAATTTAATTGGTAAATTGCCAATTAAACAAATAATGTTTAATTGCCCGGTTTCATCTCTTCTACATAGCTGGTAACATCATACAAAGAGATATTTCATTTCATGTCTTTTTTCACTGTATCCTTTTTCACTAAAGATTTGAGAGTCTGCACTTGATTCTTTGTCTTGAAAGCAAACAAGTTTGGAAGAATCTATTTTTACAAAGCCGATGCAATCCAGATGACAGTCAAGATTCTCCATTGCTGCTATTTACATTTCTAAAAGCCTTGTTAATAACATTTGCACATTTAACATTGCATGTTGATGGCCCATTTCCTCTTCGAATTTACCCTACATTACAATCTGCTTATGTTTTATTCTGAAAACTGAAACACAAACTATTGAGCTTGCTTAGCCTAGCTTTGTGGACTGTAACCATTTCAGATCAGTCAATTGCAGAAGAGGTTAAATAAGAATTAGTCATGTAAGTAGCCTTCTTGTTTTTATTGCTGGCGGCAACAATATCAGTATTTGTTTAAACTATTTGGAGAAGTAGGACAGGGTGGACTATTCTTGCTTAATTTTCATGTCCATGTTTGAATTATCAATCTATTTCATTGCACCTACTGTAAATCTTGATTTTAGCATATGTTTATTTTAGAATTTAGCATATTTAGCACACATGCCTTTGAGTCACTGTTGACTCCTAGTGGCTGGCTGCCTGAACAAGTTCTTGTAGTTTTCTTGGCAAGATTTCAGAAGGGGTTTGCCATTGCCTTCTTCCTAGGGCTGAGAGAGAGTGACTGGCCCAAGATTATCCAGAAGATTAGGAAGAATGGTTAGAGGAACTGGGTGTGTGTAGTTTAACACTGTAGCAGTGTTCCAGTATCTAAGGGCAGGTCAACTTATCCTTAAAAGCACCTGAAGGCAGAACAATAAGCAATGCATGGAAATTAAACAAGGAGAGAACCAACCTAGAACTAAGGAGTGTGAGAACAACTAATCAGTGGAATGACTTGCCTCCAGAAGTTGTGATGCTACAGGTTTTTAAGAAGAAATTGGACAACCATTTGCCTGAAATAGCAATATCACTTAGACCAGGGGTCTTCAAACTTGGCCCTTTTATGACTTGTGGACTTCAACTCCCAGAATTCTTCAGCCAGCCTGGCTGAGGAATTCTGGGAGTTGAAGTCCACAAGTCATAAAAGGGCCACGTTTGAAGACCCCTGACTTATATACCACTCCACAGTGCTTTATAACACTCTTTGAGTGGTTTACAAATGTCAGCATATTGTCCCTAACCATCCAGATCCTCATTTTACTGACCTCAGAAGGGTGTAAGGCTGAGTCAACCTTGAACTGGTCAGGATTGAATTGCTGGCTGTGGGCAGAGTTAGCCTGCAATACTACATTCTAACCACTGTGCTACCAGGGCACTGATATAGAAATGGTATAGTTTCCTGCTTCAGCAGGGGGTTGGACTGGAAGACCTCCAAGGTCCCTTCCAACTCTGTTTATTCTAATTTTTTTTGGAGTTGTTTTTATGCCTAAGGCAGGAATTGTGTTTTATTGTTGTTAGCTGCCCTGAGTCCTTTGGGAGATAGGGCGGCATATAAGTCCCAATAATAAATAAATAAATAGAATTCAGGGTTTCCCACTTCCTAGCCTGATGCCTTAACTCAGGGGTCTTCAAACCCGGCCCTTTTATGACTCATGGACTTCAACTCCCAGAATTCCTCAGCCAGCATGCCTGAGTCCATGAGTCATAAAAGGGCCAAGTTTGAAGACCCCTGTGCTGTACATTTGGCTACTCTTGAATAGTATTTGGAAGCTGCAGTTGGTACAGAATGCAGCAGTATGGACAGTTTTGGATGCCCCAAAAGGGCCGAGTTTGAAGACCCATGCCTTAACTGCTACATAAAATAGGATTTCATGATAATGTAAAAATTTTCAGGTCCACCTAAGTAAACTGTGATCACAAGTTGCTGAAGAAAATGAGGGCAAGATATCGTTCTAACCAAGACTTCTTCACCCATTGACATCTGCCTATAACAGAAGCAGAATATTAACTAGGCGTTTATCTGTCTAGCTAGCCATCTTTTGATCTACCTAATTGCTGACAGCAAATTTCCTTACATGGGCACTACCCAGCTCTCAGAATTCATCAGTCAGACTGACCCTCGCTCAGAATTCTGGGAGATAAAGCATCTGCATGTGGCATCTGCAGGGTGGACAATGGGCTTGTAGTCTTGGTTAATAAAAGTCACTGAATAAAATAGCAGACCTAAATCGCTGCAGGCTGGTTTATCCATACCAGACTGATATGAATTATCTGAATTCCTGTCAGTCTGTTATTTGTTTATGGTTGTGTGTCATTCGAACTCAGAATGTTCAGTAAATTTAGTAAACTGGGTTGCTTAAATTAACTATACAGAAATGTTGTACACACACAACTGTTGAATACTTGTGAGTTACTATTGGACAGAACAGCTTACTTGCCAGCGGCTTGAACACAGCTTAATCAGACCTTGAGGGAACGGACTGGGTTGGTAAAACTCACTAAGCCACCCCAAAAGCTAACTATAATTAAGCTAATTACAATTACAAGGAGACAAGATCTGCACATTATACACTGTTTTTAACTGATGAGGTGAGGTATGTTGGGTGAATAAAGCTTGTGACATGCACAACAGCTATTACCTGTCTTTTCACCGGAAAAGATATAATAAAATGGATTAGATATATGCCTCAAAGGGGTGTTAAACTGGAGAATTAGTCATAAAAAAGAACTAATTTCTGGATACAATCTTCTGCAGACCTCACACTGGCTGAAGAATTCTGGGAGTTGAAAGAAATGTATGGCAATTAAAGCCATTTAATATTTTAAAAGAAGAAAAGATAGTACAAACTTGGTTTCAGTATGGGCAGTTACAAGCTAGATGGAAACAGGATCAGAAAATTGGTATTTCCATAGTAGATGAAAACTTGGTTAAACAAATTAGAGATCAAAGTCCTGCACATATAAGGAGGATATATAATGCATTGATAGAAATAGATTCAGAAACGGAACTTGTTAAAGATTGTATAAAATGGGCCCAGAATATTCAAGAACCAATAAGGATGGATACTTGGGAAACAATCTGGGTCAGAAATGTAAAATTTACACAGGCACAAAATTTAAGAGAGAATTTTTATAAGATGTTTTATAGATGGCATTTAGATCCTAAGAAATTGGCATGTATGTATCCAAATTATCAGCCTAAATGCTGGAGGTGTGGTTGTGATGATGCAACGTATTATCATATATGGTGGACTTGTAAAAAAGTTAAAGCTTTTTGGATTAAAATTTGGTGGAATATGCAGAAGATATTTAAGAAAAAGATAAAGTTTTCTCCACAATTATTTTTGCTGGGTATTACTATAGACTGTACTGCTATAGAAACTAAATTGATGTTGTATTTAATAACGGCAGCAAGACTTTTGGTAGCGCAATATTGGAAGAAGGAGGATTTGCCTACTATAGAAGAATGGACTTTACCAAAAAGTTTCATTTAGCATTTGAATAAGTATTAGACTTATAAGATTTATTATTATTTAGTTACTTTTAAGGAGAGTTAAAGTTCGATAGGATTTAAAGTGTTATTATAGTTAGCATATTATAGTTTAAGATTGTTAGGGTTAATACCCTGTATTACGCTCTGGGAAGTCGGGGTGGGGGAGGGGGAGGGAGGGCAAATTGGGTGGGGGCGGGGTGGGTCTTATGTTTATAATGTATCTGTAAAACTTTTAAATAATAATAAAAAAAAGAATTCTGGGAGTTGAAGTCCACAAGTTATAAAAGGGCCAAGTTTGAAGACCCCTGCGCTACTGGATCCCAACAACAGTACCAAGAACAGACATAGGATCAACTTGAATGCAGGTGGTCAAGAGAAAGTAGCAACAGGCCTCTGTGCCTAAGGAGTGTTAGGACCTGGAGCTGAGCTGCAAAAATCCAGAAAACCAACTGTTGGATGGCAGCCTTGGTGGAGCAGTGGGCTAATGCCTCCTTAAGTAACACCAGCTGCCTGCAATTAGTGCAGGTTCGAGTCCCACCAGGCTCAAGGTTGACTCAGCCTTCCATCCTTCCGAGGTAGGTAAAATGAGGACCCAGATTGTTGGGGGCAATTAAGCTGACTTTGTAATACTGCCGCTTGGGGTGTGTGTGAAAGCCCTAATAAGCAGGCATATACATAGAATGAAGGCTACTGCTAAGCTTGTAAGCAGCCCTGAGTCTTCGGAGAAGGGCGGGATATAAATGGAATTAAAATAAAAAAAATAAATAAAAATATTTCTCTTTACTACCATTTACTGATTTCCCAGATATTCCTTAGGAAAGTGAGAAGTTAATTTTTGTTGCAAATAGAAAAAGGAGCCGAACCTAACTACGAGGATTATCTTCATGCTTAACAAATTAATAATTGTAATAGCAAATATTTGGGTTTGTTTTGAAAAGGGAGTCTTTTTTAATTAAAAGCACAAGGGTTGAGGGCTGCCATACATATTTCTATTATTTGTTCATGGTATTATTTAATCTTCTGGGCTGTGCAGGTTTGGTGCTGCCCGTTTTTGATTGTAGAGAACCAACCTAGAACTAAAGAGAAATTTCCTGACAGTGAGAACAATTAATCAGTGGAACAACTTGCTTCCAGAAGTTGTTCATCTCTGTAGGTTTTCAAGAAGAGATTGGACAGCCATTTGTCTGGAATGGCATACAGCAGGGGTAGACAACCTCGGCTCTTTTATGACATGGACTTCAACTTCCAGAATTCCTGAAAGTTGAAGTCCATGAGTCATAAAAGAGCCGAGGTTGCCTACCCCTGGCATAGAGTCTCCTGCCATGGGCAGCAATTGGACTAGACAGAACAAGGTCCTTCCAACTCTATTATCTGATGTTTTAAGAGAAGGAGCAGAGCCAAAACAAAAGGAAAGTCCAGAGAATAATTGGGAACGTTAGCAAGAGTTAAGTACATGTGCTTTCGTATTGAAGTGTACAAGCTTTTTAATTCAGTGATGACAGTCTGTTTCTTCTCATTCTCACTGGTCAGGGCTCATCAATCTGCCAAAGGAGAGAGCCTGCATCACAGACAAGCACACATAATTTGTCACAGTGGGGGCAATTGTCACATTAAACAGTATTAAGCCAGTCAAGGTTCAGCATGCAATTGGAAGACGGTAGCAGAGTTAAGCTCAATTTTACGTCTATTTTCCCTGAACAGAACAACTACCCAGGATCATTCCCTAGATGGACAATTTTCTCTCTGAAAACAAAGACATTTGGGTTTTCAGGAGGAAAGTCCAGGTATAACTTGAGTTCAGAGACTCTGCTTATTTATTCAAGTCTTCTAACAGAGTGTAGCTGAATCCAGAAATTGCTCTATGTAGAGCGAAAACAGAGAAATTTGCCGCACAAGTCTCTCCCTGTATATTACTAAATGGAGAAGGCATTTTAGCTGAAGGCACATTGTACATCAGATTAAATTACCAGGGCACTTAAAATGCATTCGAATGTATGGGTTTTCCTACACCACTTCTGTTTTTTGTGAGTTGGCTCGAAAGCGTGATGCCTAAGAGAGGGGGACTAAAACTTCAATCTCCTAGTTCAGGGGTAGGCAACCTCGGCTCTTTTATGACTCATGCTATGCTGACTCAGGAATTCTGGGAGTTGAAGTCCATGAGTCATAAAAGAGCCGAGGTTGCCTACCCCTGTCCTAGTTAGTCCAACACTTTAACCACTGAACCAAATTGGGTCTCATGATTTTCTGCTCTATGTATAATGTAGAGGCATTTGTGGGGGAAAAATGCTCTTGGTTACAGCCCAGTCAAATCTTGCCTAGGAAAAAAAAGAATACCTGGAAAGCTACATAGGGTGATAAGACAGCAATCTCATCAATTTGCCTTCTGATAAATGGGTGTTTTTATCCTTCATAAACATCCATCAAAGGGCCAGATTAGTACACTTCAGAAGAAAATGGAAGCGTTCAGATTTATAGCAAGTGGCAGAACTAAGTGACCTTGGCTGATGTTGAAAACCTAAGCAGGGTGAAACCCAGGAAAGATGACTGGGTTATAGCGTAGATTGGAAAGTTGAAAAAAAGAATTCTTGAAAGGCCTAATTTTCAGATTATTTCTGTATCGCTAAACACAACCCTACCTGTGTCCCTAAAATCACTAGGCTGTGTGAGGCTGACTTGAGACTTTGTGATACCAGAAGGCATCACCCAGCCAGCTTTAACTTACCTTAAAAAATAAGAAAAGTAATTAAGCAAGGTGAATATTGAAACATGGTTTATAGACCTTTTTTAAAATAACACCCTGAAGAAAGGCAGTGACAAGCTACTTCTGTGTTGTTTCGAAGATAACATGCTCGTTTAGTTTGAGTAGAATTTGGCTCTAAGGTAGGGTGGGCAACTATGGGCTCTTCACCCTTCTGGGGATTTTCCTGGCTCAGGGATCCTGGGAGTTGAAGTTCATAGGTGGTAAAAGGGGCCATAGTTGCCCATCCCTCCTCTAGAGAGACTGCATCTTACTTTAAATACACAAAACTTAAACACAAATGGATTGTCATTGATTATGCTTTTTCCACTCGCTCTTTATGTTACCCATATGGGTGTGGTTGGTAGCCCATTCTGGACTATCCATTTTAAACTGAAGTCAGCAATGGGACAGATCTGGGGGGAAAAATGCAGGTTTTCCTTGGATAAATAGGTTTTTAAATCTTGCTTTATAATACAAATAATCTATAAATTCTACTTTTATTTGAACAGAAAAATAATTACATTATTTAAACAGTGTGCTCCAGTGTTTTCAATAGCCAATAAAGGACATTCGGAATCTTAAAACGTAGCTGCATTTGCTTTCTTTTATTAGAAAAAATACTCCAGCAAAGTCTACAATCATCTGTCAATTATGAATGGCATACAAGAGATTCATGAAACAATAAGAGTTAAAAAAAAATACAAGTACAAACTATATCTGAAAACACCTATTTGGCAATGTTATACTTCTTAAAGAAAGAGAACCCAAGCAACTAAATGACCATTTAATGAAGATAAAGCAGTAACTGAAGTGCTTAAGCAAAATTAAAAACAAAAGACAAAACAAACGGCATCTTTTTTAAATAGTTACATTGCCACAGATCTTTATGAAATACCATTGTCAAACAACTACAGTATTCCAGAACCGTTCCATGTCAGCAGTGCTTTTGTGATCTGCACAATAATAAAATTTAAATGTTTGTGAAAACATTCTAAATCCACCAGGAACCAAACAAACATTTTACCTTCATTAAGGCAGCTCCCCTTATACAATTTGGGGGGGGGGGGAAACACCCCAACTTCCATCCCCCAAAACTTTAGACTTTCATGAATTTATTTGCTGTTTAATTAAAAAAAAAACAGTGTAAAAACGTTGCTGTAGTAATGCAAAAAAACAATAAACAATAAAATTAAAATTAAAAAAATCCTCCTAAACAGGGAGGGTTAATCATGCAGTTTGACTGCATATAGCCACCTTATTAAGTCATTTATTTTACATTTGTTCCTTCCAACAAGCAAGGAAAAAGATTGATTCCATATCCATGTTCAGCAGTGAGGTGCTGTAAATCTTCTATGGATATTATGTATCCTTCAAAGATTTCTGAAAGGATATTTAATATGTTTTGTTCTTATAACAGTAGTATAGAGTCTCTTAGAAATCCAAAGGACATATTATTGTTAAGAAAGGTGCTTGCTTTTAAACAAATTCTGGCAGCGCTAATGAGATACAATATCCTTCAATATTATTTCTACCATAATATATACATTTTAACTTCCATGCCTCTAGGAAAAAACATCTACATTTTGTGATATAAAAATATATTACAAATCTGCAAAACTATTTACAAGCAACATCCCAGTCTCTATATGCAACTTTTTTTTTGTCTCAATACAAGACAAACAAGATACACAAGTTTTCTATTCCTGTAGGGTTAAAAAAAAATCCATAATTCCTTGTTTAATAAAGTGAGGAAGCAATTTCTTTTCATAGCCAACTTTGGTGCGTAAACGATTGTATTTTTAAATGCTTCTTTTTAAAAAATACTTTTCTTTTTTTTTTTTGGACAAACAGAAACATTTAGGCCAAAAGAAGGGAAAGGGAGACAATATAATCTTTAAAAGCCAGCTGGAGTTTTAAAAGCCAAATAGAATATAAAACCAAGGTTGTTTCTTTTCTTTTTTTATAGATATTATTATAGTCTGATTAATATACCGTAATATCTTATGAAGAGGATTGGATATACAGCAACACGTAACACTGATCAACCTCCCCTGAATATATATATATATATATTCTGCTAAAAAATCAAAGTATGCCACCACCATTTTGCTTTAACATGATACCACCACTTAAGGTTATGTGATTGGACACAAGTTCACTAAAGTGACAATGGATACGCTTCACCAAGAATTCTTTTTAGCTCAGGGGTAGGCAACCTTGGCTCTTTTATGACTCGTGGACTTCAACTCCCAGAATTCCTGAGCCAGCATGGCTCAGCTTGGAAACCTCTCCCTTTCCCCTCAGCATGGCTGGCTCAGGAATTCTGGGAGTTGAAGTCCACGAGTCATAAAAGAGCCAAGGTTGCCTACCCCTGCTCTAGCTGTTGCTTATCATTGATGTGATTTCAAGAGTTCGCTTACAAAAAAAAAAAGTTAAAACGTGAGTTTAACAACGGCCAGGATGATTTTTCACCTGGCAATTCAGCGATTGCCAGTTCATCCAATACAAGTTTCAAAAAAGAAAAAAACATTGGTGATGCATGCTAGAGAAGCTTTTGCTTCACCTCTTACTGTACCGTCCATTAAGGTATGTTAGACATTTATATATAATATATTCCATAGATGCTTCAACTTCATTCACAGAATGGTTAGACCAATCATAGGCTGGCAGCAGTTGGGCACAGAGGGGATGGGTGTGCCTTGTGTGTGTGTTTGTGTGTGTGTGTCAGTGGATGAAGGTAAAGGACTCAAGGAATGTGCAATTCTAATTCCATGGTCAGTGCCCCCAGCAAGTCGACTTTTACCTCTTCAATCTCTTCTGTGGCATTGTTCTAGAAGGAAAAGGAAACACAAGCGTTGGTGGCTTCTCAAGGAAGTTTAACTTGCCCTGGTTAACAGGCTCTCCCTGTTGGGAATTAAGACGGCATTACGGAAAAATACTTCTACTGTCAGGAAAGAGGCTGGTGTGTTTTCTGAGGAGACAACCAGGTTGAAGTCAGTGGGAAAAAGTTAAGTATTCAAAACATCGGGAAGCCGAAGGAATGCCATATTTCTGTTTATTCTTCAGATACCGATATGAATTGTAACTACGCGGTATTATCTTTCAGAAAAGAGGGTCAAGGACCCAACAGAAAATATTCGTAATAATCAAAAGCAGACTCACATCGCTCACTTCATAAAAAGAAAAGAAAAGGAAAAAAAGATTAATTAAGCTTTTCATCTTTCTCACACTGAGGCTAAGGCTGGTATGAAGTTTCAAAACTGTATTCATCACAATATTTTCCATTATTTCTGATGGGAGCATCTGCCTTGTTCCCACCATACCTCTGACCAAGTCTGCAATTGCCAAAAAGTCTTTTGTGTATATCCTCAAAGCTTCATATATTTAATTAAGAAACGGTCTAAAAATGAGAAGATTTCCGAAAGTGGTGCCAGGTCTGAATAACGACTTTATGTTATTGCACTGTATGTAATTGAAGGCCCAAGAAAATGTTAAGGGCCACATAGCTGCTTTATAATTAACATTGCAAATTTAGCCATTATGATCACTTCTGTTAAATAATATTTTTAACAGCATATGTTTTCCCAAGACAAAATTTAAAAGGATTAATCTCAGCTATGAGAAGTAAAAGGTAAGCTTAGAAAGTTTCTAAGACTCAGATGAGCCTATAGTATACATTTCTATAAACACTAATCATGATGAGGATGATTAGCCTCCATTCACTTTAACAACAATTCCACAGTGTTTTGTGCCCATGTCTCTCCTATCTCTGCAACCTGAGATAGTCCTTGACTTACAACCGGAATTTGGACTAGAATTTTTTGTTGCTAAGCAAGGTGGTTGCTAAGTGAATTGCAGCTGATTTTACAAGCTTTTTTGCCATGGTTGCTAAGCAAATCACTGCAGTCACATGGTTGTAAAGCAAATCTGGCCGTCACATGCAGTCACATGGTTGTAAAGCAAATCTGTAAAGCAACCATGTGATTCAAATCAATGAATCACATGGTTGTAAAGCAAATCTGGCTTCCCTGTTGACTTTGCTTGTTGGAAGCTGAACGGTAAGGTCACAAATGGTGTTTATGTGACCCCAGGACCCTGCAACTGATAAAAATACATGCCAGTTGCCAAGTGCCTGAATTTTGGTCAAGTGACCATGGAGATGCTGCGATGGTTGTAAATAAAAGAACCGGTCACTTTTTTTCAATGCTATTCTACAGTCAAATGGTTGCTAAATGAATGATTGTTAAGTCAAGGACTACCGGTAACAGCACTTGTTAGGCACTAGAACAGGGGTCTTCAAACTTGGCCCGTTTAAGACTTGTGGAATTCAACTCCCAGAATTCCTCAGCCAGCGTGCCTGGCTGAGGAATTCTGGGAGTTGAAGTCCACAAGTCCTAGAAGGGCCAAGTTTGAAGACCCCTGCTCTAGAACCTGGAACTTCTAACATTTAGAAGACCCAATGGCAGCAAAACATTAGTTATATCTTTGATGATAAATCATAAATCAGTTCTTTTCAGGTTACCTTTGGAGGAAAAAAGTACAGAAGATATAGTTATGGACACTTATAGTGTCTATGGAAAGTCTCAATCATCCAGGTCATAGTTGTTCCAAAGATGCTTTGCCGAAAGGCAACTGGACTTTCTTGGGGGGGGGGGTTTCCTTGAAAACCTTTCACTTCTCATCCAACATCTCTGAAGTTGAACTGAAGAAGCTTCTTGGATGAGAAGCGAAATGCTTTCAAGGGGAAAAAAAAGAAAAACCAAGGAAGTTCAGTTGCCTTTTGGAAATGCAACTTCGGAATGGACATTTACAGTGTTTTCACAGAACCATATTTATGAAAAAAAGAAAGAATCTAACTGTATAGTAAAGTTCAAAAGTAAATTATGATATGTCCCCATACTAACCCCAAAATGAAAAGAAAAAAAAGGCATTTAATTTGTTTCAACTGCACGGAGCACTAAGATCTTAAAGTAATACTATTATGTATTACAGGCTGAACAGAATGTGATTTATTTTTTTATTTTTTTTTAAAAAAGACAAATTTGGACTTTAAAAAAATTGGTATACAAACCAGCATGTGATCTTAAGAGAAGTGATCTTTCAGGATTCCACTGAATGTACCTCCTTTACTAGACTTTCTGTACACCAAGCACAAAAAAGTAAAATACACTTGGTAAATACACATATTTACCAGCCAGAGGTTAAGTTCAAAAGCAGTCATGTGACCTCAGGCCTTGAAAAATTAACTTCTGAATGCTGTAAATAATGACGAAATGTTTTTTTCCCCCTCTAACATCTGCCAAAAATATTAGTGAAGGTGAATTATCAAGGAGGAACAGTACCGACTATTTTGGCTACTTGCACCGATAGCAGCTCTGGTACAGCTTCAAAAAGTTACGCAAGGCATCAAGTCACATTGAGCAAAGAGAACATCCAGAAATGCGCAGATTTACCTGTAAATGTTTGGGTCCAGAAGCAAAGCAGTATCTTTTGGTAGTTTTGATAAATGAACTACTTTAGTTTTTAATTGATGCCTTTCACTTTCATTTACCCACACATCAGGGAGACTATGAATAAAATAAAATATTTAAAAAAGGTCAGTGATTCGCTCCCCACCATCATCACTACTGGTAAAAGAGCTGCTGTCAATTCTTATGGGAAATTTATTTATTTATTTATTTAATTTAATTTAATTTTTATACCGCCCTTCTCCCGAAGGACTCAGGGCGGTGTACCGGGCAATACAATAAAATACAATATATAAAAATTAAAAAATATTAAATACAATAGCCCAATTTAATAAATTACAAAACGTTAAAATATGTTTTGTAATAAAGTCCACATCAATGTTTGCACTGCCAAAAAGATTTAACTGGAAATCTGCTTCTATGTGAGCATCACAATCAGCTTAAGTGTTATCGGAGTGCAATTCCAAACCTTTTGTTACAGGACAAGGCTCCCCCCCCCTCTCCCCAAGACAAAAGGCTCCACCTCTTTCAGAAAGCAACATTTTATTTCTACATTAGCTAGGATGATTGGGATAGGAGACTTGCCCAAATTAAACATCTGTAGGCACAGAATTATATGCCACCTTCTAGAAGCTCTATATGATTGGTCAATAGCTCAAATTCTCTATGTGAAGTGATAACAAGGATAACAAGTTTGGCTCTTGAGGATAGCCTTGGTGGAGCAGTGGGCTAATGCCTCCTTAAGTAACACCAGCTGCCTGCAATTAGTGCAGATTCGCATCCCACCAGGCTCAAGGTTGACTCAGCCTTCCATCCTTCCGAGGTAGGTAAAATGAGGACCCAGATTGTTGGGGGCAATTAAGCTGACTTTGTAATAATGCCGCTTCGGGGGGGCGAAAGCCCTAATAAGCAGGCATATACATAGAATGAAGGCTATTGCTAAGCACATTTGATTTGTGCTTAGATTGTAAGCCGCCCTGAGTCTTCGGAGAAGGGCGGGATATAAATGGGATTAAAATAAATAAAATAAAGTAAAATAAAATAGCATTCTCAACAAGGTAAAGAAGCACCCGTGGATTTTACTCTGCTAGTTGTAACCAAATTTAGGGGGTGGGGCTTATCTTTGTTTCAAGGCCACTGAGCCAGTGCTATCCCAAGTCATTTCCATGGACATGATGTCATGGAGTGCTGTCACCTTCCCATCAAAATGGTGTCTACATATTCGCATTTACAACTGCTAGGTTGGCAGGAGCCAGGGCGAGGATGGGAACTTGCTCCGTTGTGTGGTGCTCGGGTCTCAAACCTGCGCTATCAGCTTTCCAGCTGACAAGTTCAGGGTCTTAACCGTTGAGCACAATGGGCTGTACCCTAAAAGAGGCAAAGATGCAAGAACTTGAATTCCTCAAACCTTCTTAGGGGTGTAGGCTACTACAGGTTCAGTGTTGCTACATCTGAACGGGAACGAAGTCCATCTACTGGGAGCTTTTCAAAATCTCACGTAAGTAGCATTAATTACCATGATTTAACATTATTATTCAAAACAATGGCGCCCCCAGGCAGTGACTTTTATTTAAATCTCCATACCTCGTCAGCTCTTCAAATCTAACTAAAAGGTAAATTTTAAATACACTTCAGCTAGTGAAAAACCTAGAGCCTGTTTCAATCTGGAAACTTGAAGTGCAACTGTCTACTTTTGAAAAGTAATGGCAAATATTTGAAAGACATTTTCTACAGATTTGTTTTGGCCGATGTTAAGGCGCTTTCCAGAATTTAATTGAGAAATGGACATTTCATCCTGTCCACTAATTCAATTTAAATTGAATTAAAATTAAAACAGAATTATGTCTCAAAAAAGATAGGAGAAAGGGTGATACATGTTCTATAGGTGAACATATTGCTTAGAAATTACTAATTTCTGATACCCTGTACTTTTTGTTTATTGCTAATTATAGTTCAAATGAGCTTTGCTGATTTTAATACTGATAATGAACATATATTTCCATAATGATTTCAAAGCGCTTTTAGCAACTGCTTCCATGGTGTTAACAAAGTAACAAAAGCTTGCAGTCTTTAGAAAAGTTGACATGTCATAACCACCTTCAATGAAAAAACTAAAGAAAATTCAACAATATATACTGTATTTACTGATTATACAAATAAGGATATTTCTGCTATCACCCACCTTTTCTGTTTAGTTTTGGAAAACTGCTAGTTAACCTATGGCAAAAGCATATACCTTCTTTCCAATATGTTTAAACACCTCAAACAAAAATTAACTCAGGCTATGAATGTCTTCAGTATTGTAATAAGAGTCAAAGTCACTTTCCATTTTGTCTTCCTAATGAATATTAATTTTTCTCAATGTAGTCTCAAATGCATGAATTAACTTGGTAAATTTAATTTTCCATCACAGTTTTATAACAGTCCTATAAGCCTGAGTCACATGAAACTCTTCTGTTCAGTATATTGAAAATTCTGTGTATGCTGTGTGAAAGGTAGGAAATACCCTAATTTTTGCAGGTGCCGAAATTATGTACTACTGAGTATAAATACTTACATATCTTCTGGAGTCCAGTGAAGCAGCAACTTAACTTTTCCAGAGTCTTCTTTTCTTTTAGCTATTACCTAAAAGCAAACATGAGAAAAGTGACTTGAAATATTTATGTTCTTTCTTGAATTCCCTGTCCTTAAAAATATCTGGTCCAAATGTTTTACGCCAAAAAGTGTTTTAAGGGTTGCAGGGTTTTCTTCATGGATTCTGATAGTCATTAAAGCAGCTTTCTTCTTCTTTAAAAACAGTTTACTACTGAGATGATGTTCAAATTTATGTGAGATGATGCTAATACATACATGCATTCCCTTTTTAATGTCTGTTCTCATTTCCTGTGACAAATGTATCATGTTGATTAGAGATTTCTGGGAATTAAAGTCCACTCATTTTTGAGTGGCCAAAGTTGAGAACATTGACATAAACTAGCTGCCTTTCTCAAAGCTGCCATCCCAAGACAGCTGGAGTGTATCCAGTTGGGGAAAGCTTTCGCACGTTATGTATTTTGCATCCTGTGGAAGAAAGCAGTTAAGTTTCTTAGCTTGACCCATGTAAAAGATATCAAATTGGTGGTTTGGCCTTCAACTTCATGAATGGACCGCATAAAGAAGTAACTCAAGCCCCAAAGTGGAAACGTCTCGATGTTCTGCAGAAATATTAACCACAGGACAAAAGCAACACAGAGAAATAAGCTTGTAATTGCAAGTTTCAGACATGTTTCTAGAGTTTTGCATTTGGCGTAACAGGAATTGGAGCTGTTTTCAAAGCTAATGGGTCACTGGGAAATTTAGAAGCACGAAAGATAAAAGAGTTGTAGATAACGTTGCTTGAAGGAATGTAGAAACAGGACTTAAATGTCGTGGCATAAGAGGGTATTGTTTAGGCTGACTCCCAACTTCTGATCACTCAAAAAAAGTTCAGTTTGACTCCCCCCCCCAAGTGTGAAGGCCACATTGTTAGCGCAGCCTAATATAGGCAAGTCTGGGGACTGAGAATGATATATGAGGTGCCTCAGTTTTATTGTTTTCTATTTTGTTTATTTTTAAATGTATTTTGGTGTTAATATTGTTAGCTGCCCAGAGTTGTTTGGTTAAGATGGGCAGCCATATGTATTTTCTAAGTACATAGAAAAGGCGAGGCTGCCTCAAGCATGGGAGTTGGTAAGACAACCAGAAAAGGAACTGATTAGAGAAAGAAACGAAAATTGGAAACACTGCATATTTATTCTGGCTTTGGGAAGCCGTCTTATGCATTAAGCTCGAAAGCAACACACAGAGGTTCTTAAAGAGAATCAGAGCTCATCCTAACTGCTCCAACCCTGGAAGCTTTTAAGAAGAGACTGGACAGCCATTTGTCCAAAATGATATAGGGTTTCCTGCCTGAGCAGGGGGTTGGACTAGATGACCTCCAAGGTGCCTTCCAACTTTATATTATTATTATTATTATTATTATTATTATTATTATTATTATTATTATTATTATTATTATTATTATTATTATTATTATTATTATTATTGTTGTTGTTGTTGTTATTATTATTATTGTTATTGTTGTTGTTGTTATTATTATTATTATTATTATTATTATTATTATTAGATTACGGCACAGGGTGTTTTCATAGGAGCTTCCTAAATTATGTTTGAACACCAGCATTTAAAATGAAAAGTGAACTGGTGGTGCGCTATTTTCTTACCCTGCATCCCAAATTCTTGTGCTCGTTCTAAAAGAAAGCCCCCAAAACTTTAATGCAGCATTATTAGCAAAGGTTCAGATTTATAAAAGTGCATTTTTAAAGGCAGTCTTTCAAAGAAAGTATAAAATATTGTCAAAGGCTAGTCAGGTGTTCTAGCAATCATTAGGAACAAACTTATCTAAAACAGAAATAAGAGGCTGATTATAAAAACATTTTCTAGGAACCCGTAAATTACAAGTGATGTAAAACATGCCTGAAATAGTTTACCTGTTTCCATGTTATTTTCTTAAAATTAAGATAGGTGCAAGATGGATTTTGGAAGAAACACCATGTCTGGATGTACCGTAACTCTATTTTCAGGCCTATGGAAAGCACTTCACAAATACAAAAGCCAAAAAAGAGGGGGCCCAACTGGCCAGATTTTATATTTTATGTATCAATCAACATATCAAAAGACAACGGTAGAAGAATTTAACTCACAGCTACATTGCAGGTGTCATTTAAACAGTCTAGACCAGGGGTAGGCAACCTTGGCTCTTTTATGACTGGTGGACTTCAACTTCCAGAATTCCTAAGCCAGCATGGCTCAGCTTGGAAACCTCTCCCTTTCCCCTCAGCATGGCTGGCTCAGGGATTCTGGGAGTTGAAGTCCATGAGTCATAAAAGAGCCCAGGTTGCCTACCCCTGGTCTAGACTATCATTCCAACAACTATGGTCAGAATATGGTCAACGGTGAGGTATTATGAAAGCTCTGGTTCAAAACATCTGGAGGTCACTAATTTCAATATCCCTTTTTGTGGATTCGGAAGACCTCTCAAAAGGTATTTCACCAAGTAGCAACAATGAACCTTATCGAGGGCAATGGGGGAAAGCAACAGCTGAAGTTCCTCATGAAGAGAGATTGCACAGAGGCTATTTTCTAAGCTCCTGTTGTCATCTTGGTGAGAGGAAACTTACATGGGAAGACTTTTGCTCAGACTTTCAAAGCAGAGGCAAACAGACACAAATCAGCAATCAAAAGTACTGCTTGATTTGTCTTCAAATGGTCGCAGGAGCATTTTCAGAGCAAAGATTATGACACAGAAATTATACCTTCCACATCAAACAAACTTTCCCATTTCTGTTGCAGACTTTTTGAAAAAAGTCAACCTTTAACCAGGAATAAGGGTTACATATATGCAAATGGAGTTCTGCTGACCTCTCCTGGAGAACCACAGAAATAACTGAAAAAGATGTTAGTTACTCTTCCATATTGCAACTGTTTAGTTTCAGCCACAAAATATTTTGGAATGTGCAGCACACTCATACAGCGTCTGCCAGCCGCTGCTTAAAGCAGCTGTGCCTTCTCCGGGAATTTTATTGCAAAGTGTTGCTATAATTCTCATTCTCAAATCTGCAAAATCCTCACTTTTATATCCATCATCAGATATTGCACTTGGATCTCCAGAACCACAGACTTAAGATTTGAATAATAACCCACAAGCTTTGATTTGGATCCATGTTCTGAAGTAGGGAAGCTAATTATAGCTAACTGTAATCAGTCCAATGTCAACAGACTAAGCAGCAATAACCTAAGCAGAAATGGCTGTACTGGGGACTTCTGTCCAAGTGTAGCCATTCGGATTTCATCTCCTTCCCTATAATGCGGACAACCAATCCACAGTCATTCTCAAGTTTTGCAATAGGAGACTGGAGTAGGGCTGTGAGGCACTTTGGGGCCAACTGAAAAAAAGGTGTGTAATTAGGACACTCGAGGATGAAGAAAATTTACATAAGAACCAACCCAAAAGAAGGTGGGACAATGGGCAGCCAAATAGTCAGAATCATCCTCTCTTTCCATGACATTTCTGCAAGTGGCAATAAGTGAAGGCGACTAAAATTAAGAGTAGGAGGCAGTCCTTCAGATATCCTGAACAATAACTTCAACAAGTCTCACCAATAGCCTAGCTACTGGCAAAGAGGAGTATCAATTAAAACATCAGAGGAAATTCTAGTAACGATGGAGAACATTTGCACGGAGCATGACAATGCTCCAAAATACACTTGGAACTAAGTAGGAAAGAACAGTCAAATGACTGATAAAGAGTCATCGCACAATTTCTGTCATCTATTCAACAAAAATAAAACTGTTTTCTCTCATTACTGCTTTCAAGCAAGGTAGGGAATTCTTTCCGATCTTTTTATTAGCTCTGGCCATAGGAAATGTTCATCTTTTATTCTTTCATCCTGAAGTCCTGTTCTGCTATCTTCTTGTGGTGATGGAAAGGGATTCCTGAGAGAGATGGGTGAAAGGCACCAGGAATACACACCAAAAAGTATCTATGCCAAGCAGTGATGTACATTACCTACTTGAAGCAAGCAGGCACTTACATCAGGCAGCAGAGATATAGGAAGACACTAGAGGTAGATCAGATTTGCCGGCAATGGCAAAACCGTCCCGATACACTGCGCGATGTCACGAGTTTGACATGTCTGATCTGACATGACATCACTTTAAAGATGACAAAGTTTCATACTACATGGTAAGTCATAAACTCCTGTGTTTTACCAAGTAACCACATGGATAGATAAAGTGACCGACAATACACTCTCAGATAATGAATGCTTAAGTCAACATGCCATTAAGGAACATCTGAGGCTCTTTTGGAGCACTAATGATATTTATGACACTAAACCCTTCAAGGGGTTCAATTGCTGAGGTTGCTGTAAGGAAAAAGAAAATCCAAAGCAGCAAAGACAGAATGATAGTGGGAACACAGAATGTAAAGCAACAAATATGGGGTGCTCAAGGCAGAAAAAAGTAAGACGAGCTGATTATATATTGACATTTTAAGCATTAGAGAATCAAAACTGATTGGAATTGGACACTTTTGAGTCAGAAAAAGTGTTTACTACCCAGGACACAAAAATGAAGAAGAAACAGCACCGCTTTCAGTGAGGAAGGATACAGAAGGACAGGACTTGTGTACAATGCAATTGAGGACCAAATGTTATCTTTTAGAATTTGCAGACAACGTCCTTTAAAATGATGTTCACCTAAGTTTCTGCTCCAACCACTGATGCAAGATGACATGTTGTTTGGTCAAGGTCAAAAATGCAAGAAAGAGTTGCTGCTTATGATTGGAGACCGGAATGTCAAAGTTACGAAATATAGAAGGAAAATGTAGCTATGTATGGGCCAGGAAACAGGAACAACTTATCACCTTCTGGTTTCTTTAGCAACGGCTCATTCTTCAAGGAGAACAATTTCCGAATACATAGATATCATCAGGTGGAGAATACAGAAGATCACATTGATTATATTATTGGTACAAAGAATTGTAACAGATCAATTAACCAGCAAAGAAGTGGTCAGGAGCTGATTGTAGAAAAAATCGTGAACTGATTATGTGCAGGTTCCCTACCAAGCTAAAGAGGAAGATCAAAGCCAGAAGTTTCCACTATGTAATCTTGAATGTATATCTACCATTTTCAAGAAGAACATCAAGAACTCTCTGAAGTCCTGAAGCTCACTGAGAAAAATCAGAGAAATTGTGGAATGAAACCAAAGAAGTTATAAAAGGTAAAAATAGAACTAGACTGCCAAAGGTTAAGAAGTAGAAGACACCAAATTGGACGTCAGTACAGATGATAGAAATTGCCAGGAAGAGGAAGAAACCAAAGCTAAGAAAGACAAAGATCTCAGGTAAAACTTAATCAAACAAAAAATAGAGAGAGCCGTTAGATAAAACAAGGAACAGCATTACAGCACCATCTGTATCTAATTAAGAAATAGGAAATATAAACAAACAAACATACAAAAAATGAATAGAAACAGAAGGGAAAAATACAGATTAAATTTCCAAAAGATCACAAAACTTAAGGGAGATTCCAATCTCAAATCAATATGCTAAGAGAGGAACAGATAGTAATTCAGGAAAGATGAAAGAGAGATGAGAAGAGTATACTGAAGTACTGCACAATAGAAATTTCAACATCCAAGATACCTTTCAAAATATTTCCTACTTAGAAGTGGGTGAGCAGCACTACAAGCTGAAGTCAGATTAGCAGTTAGGTAGGGACGAGGTGGCTCAATGGGTTAGGATGCTGAGCTTGTCGATCAAAAGGTCGGCAGTTTGGCGGGTCGAATCCCGAGTGCCGTGTAACAGAGTGAGCGCCTGTTACTCGTCCCAGCTTCTGCCAACCTAGCAGTTCGAAAGCATGTAAAAATGCAAGTAGAAAAATAGGGACCACTACGGTGGGAAGGTAACAGCGTTCCGTGCGCCTTTGGCGTCTAGTCATGCCGGCCACATGACCACGGAGACGTCCTCGGACAAGCGCTGGCTCTTCGGCTTTGAAACGGAGATGAGCACCGGCCCCTAGAGTCGGAAACGACTAGCACGCATGTGCGGGGGAACCTTTACCTTTACCTTTAGGATAGAACAAGAACTGATGGAGCATCTACAGAAATAGAAGAGAAAACAAAAGAATCTAATAACGGTTCCAATCATACGACAACAGCAAATCTAGAATGACCCAGTGACTAGCTGACAGATTGGAAGAGGTCAGTCTTCATATCAATATCAAGGAAAGGAGGCTTAGCAGATTGTACAAAGTACTACACAATATCCTTAATTTCGCATGTTAGCAAAATGATGTTCAGTGTCATTGAATGCAGATTATAGGCCTAAAATGGAAAAAGAGATGCCAGATGTTCAAGCTGGCTTTCGAAAAAGCTGCAAGAACAAAAGACATTGCTGATACACACCGGTAATTGTCACAGAGTACTAAAAAGAAGTGGTTTTATTGGCTACAGAAAGCCCTATGACCATGTTGTCCATATTAATCTGTGGAATGTCCTTAGGGAATGAGAATCCAGAACATCTCATTGTCTTCACTGAAAGCCGTAGTGTGGATGGAACTTGGAAAAATAAAACTGTCCCCAGGTTGAAAAAGGAGTGAGACAAAGCTATATTGCTGTATTTATCCAAAGTATATGCTGGATATATTTTGAGGAAAGACGGACTGGAAGAAGATCAGTATGATTTTAAAACTGGACAAAGAAACCTGCTCTCTGTTGATGACGCTTCTCCAACAGATGAAAATGAAAATGATCTGCAAATTCCAACAATAAATATCAAGGAACAGATGAAAAAAAAATGAGACAACTCCATTAACTAAAATCAAGGACCATGTGAAAAAAATGGGGATGATGGTTAAATATAGAGAGAACCAAACTAATGACAACAAACACTGTCTTAGAACTGACAGTGAAGACATTCAGGTGGGTATGTAACTTTTGTGCCACACAGTAATATTTGACAGGATAGCAAGAAAGGTCTTAGAAAAGGGATTCAGATGCCATGACTTGGCTCTATCTACAAAGAGTTGTTGTTGTTGTTAGCTGCGAAGTCGTGTCCGACCCATCGTGACCGTATGGACAACGTTCCTCCAGGCCTTCCTGTCCTCTACCATCTTCTGGAGTCCATTTAAGCTCACGCCTACTGCTTCAGTGAGTCCATCCAGCCACCTCATTCTCTGTCGTCCCCTTCTTCTATTGCCCTCAACCTTTCCCAGCATTAGGCTCTTCTCCAGTGAGTCTTTCCTTCTCATTAGGTGGCCAAAGTATCTGAGTTTCAACTTCAGGAACTGGCCTTCTAAAGAGCAGTCAGGGTTGATCTCCTCTAGGACTGACCGGTTTGATTGCCTTGCAGTCCAAGGAACTCGCAGGAGTCTTCTCCAATCTACAAAGAGTAGAATCACACTAACAATAGTTTTCCCTGTGACACTCTATGGGAGTAAAAGACTCTGGAGAAGGTGGAGTGAAAAGACATACTCTGGAGGAGGAGGTAGTCCTCGATGTACAACAGTTCATTTAGTGACTGTTTGAAGTTACAATGGCACTGGAAAAAGTGACATGACCATTTTTCATAGTTATGATCACTGCAGCATCCCCATGGTCACATGATTTTCATTCAGATGCTTGAAAACGGGTTCATATTTATGACGGTTGCTGTGTGTCCGGGGTCATGCGATCACCTTTTGTAACCTTCTGACAAGCAAAGTCAATGGGGAAGCCAGATTCACTTAACAACCATGTTACTAGTTTAACAACCGCATTGATTCACTTAACAAATGTGACAAGAAAAGTCGTGAAATGAAGCAAAACTCACTCAACACATTTCTCGCTTAGCAACACAAATTCTGGGCTCAGTCACAGTCATAAGTTGAGGACTATCTGTATTAACACTTTTAAATATTATATTGGAAAAGATTATTGAGAATATCATGGCTAGCTGTGAAACCAACAAATCACTTCAGAACTATCACTTGCAACACAAATGACCATGCTCAAATTAGCACATTTTGCACTCATTACACAAAGACCTCACTATTTTGAGAAGTTTATAATGCTAAGAAAAGTGGAAAGAAAGAGGAAAAAATAAGCACTAGCAAGGAACTGGATAGATTCAATTATAATTATTATGAATGCCACATTAAGAGACCTAAAAGGACGGATCACCTGAAGAATAGCTACACAGTCAATCGGAGACACTGATTTGATGGCGCTTGGACTGAGTACGAAGTAACAAGTGGTTCTGCATCCTTTTATGCTGTAAGTATTTGTGTGTCTGTATGAACAGGGAAACACGGGGGTGGGTTGCCTTCTCTGATTCATGTGACAGAAACAAGGCAGGCCTAGAATGCAGGAGCTGGCAGCTTTCTGAGCTACTATTCTATTACCTACCTCTCTACAGGGGTCGGCATCCATCTTTCGTCAATTTTTCTGCCACACCAAATTTGTCACCTTGTGTTCTATTATGAAGAGTCATCATACGTATGGACAGAGTTCTGAGCCTCTACGTAATTTCTTTCCAACTTTCCACAAAGTTGGAAAAAGTCAATATATTTAGCCCAGAGAACTATCCGAAGTATTAGGATACTATTTCTGAGAGCAGAATTCAAGTTGTCATTTATCCATGGCTGTGACTAAGGTGCTGGATGAGCCTCTGGGAGACTAAGGTTCTCATTCTTTCACAGCCATGGATCGCTCTCAGAACAATCTGGCTGAGATTATAATGGAGAGAAAACTGAATGCAGGGAGGCCATGTAGACCTGGAGGAAGGGTAGGAAATAAATTTAACCAATTAAAATATGAAAATTGCTGGGTAAACTTTGAGAAATCACAGCCTAGACAGCAGCCTTAATGGGCTGCTGCTGTTCTTCCATGTTCTACAGGTTAAAAAGAGAGGAACACAAACTGCATATATATATATTTTTTTTGGAAGAAGAGCATAGAAGACTTTGTAGAAGACTTTTCCTACTGCAGTCCAGCAACATTGTCTAAATTAAATCGGTGGCAACAATGCCCAACAATGTAAATTTCAGTGTAGAAAGGCTGTTTGAAAATATTGAAGATATTATAAACATACCAAGTATTGTAAATGGTAATACTTACAGTACTGTGAAATACCACACTGTGGCCTTTTCCCAAACTTTCTATGTGAGCAGAAAGGTTAAAGCAAATAGCTCGATGCCGTATTGCATCCAAGGTCTGTGCATCAAAGAAGTCATGAGGTCTTGCTAAGGAAGAAAAAAACAAAGCAAGCCTTCAACTACAATGCAAGAGTATATGTAGCATATTTAAATGTTCAGCTTTTCTGATCTCACTTAAGGAAGAAAGATTACGCCTTCTGCTTTCATAGCACAGGCTGTAAAGCTCAATATACTTACAATGATCCTATTTTTAAAATTATCAAACTGTTCTTACTATGAGGAAGTCTTCTGCTAATGTTTCATTGACGTTTATCTTTTGTAATTTAAATGCGGTATTCCAAAATATGCATTCAGGTGATAAAGGACGGGTTTAGGAGGACCTTTTCCTCTGAAAAACCCTTTTAGGTATTTAAAAACTGGAATTACATTTTCCTCTTTCCAAATTAAGCCTTCCGTCTCCAAATCAATGTCCTTGATCTTTTCTGGACCTATTCCAATTTTATTTTATTTTTTCCATTTTCAGAATTAGACACAACATTCAAGGACGGCTCTGATAAACAGAAGATAAAGTGAAACTATTACTTCCTGTGATTTTGAAAAAAATACACTTTGTAATAACATTAACAAAACTATGTTTATTTTGCAACCACATCACACTGCCACCTTACCTACATTTGCAACCAACTAGTATTACAAGGTCATTATTGCAAGAATAACCAAACTTCCGTTTAGCAGGTCTTGAAGTGATAGGTTTTGGACTTAATAAACATCAGTGCCAAGCTCTCCCAGAACACACAAATTCATCGGTTAGGAAATATGTTGCCTATGTGTGCATTAACATACTTTCTTGGGCAACCGTGTCACTGTTATTTATTTTGTTCATGTAATTCTCTCGGAAACATATTAATTGGTGATTTCTGGCTTCCAGCTTCTTAGCATTTAAAGCTTGACACTTATCATAAACTGGTGCAGCTTTTGGCACTGCCTTTTTATCTTTTTTTGTGGGTGCTGCTGAGTCGTTGTTGTTGTTTTACTTTCAGCTCCTTGATATAGATAAAAAAGATGGATGATAAGACATTCCCCGTTTCTAATGATTCTTTGAATTGAGGCTTCACTGTACTGATAGTAAGCTAGATATCTCCAATGTTATACCTGTGTGCTTAGTCTGTTAACTTGGCATTACTCTGTTATTCTCATTCAGTAAATATACATATATTTTTGGAGCTATGCAAGGTCATTTTAAGATGCAACCAACAATAAGGTTAGTGGATGTTCATCCATAAGGTTCTAGAAACAATTCCTTCATAAAATATTTGCATAACAGCTAATATTCTTTCTCTTTCCAGTTCTCTTCCATGGAAGATTCATCTTCATTCAACAGCTTCTCATGACTGTATAGTTTCATAATATTAAGCAAGCTACAACAAATTACTTACTGCTACATATCAAACAATACAAGAAGTTTCTGGGTTACTGCTAGTGTGAACCACACAGGGCTGTAATTCTACCCCTTGACTCCAAGACTTTATTTTTTAAAAAAAATTCACATAGTTTGCATGTCCTGCTTATTTGTAGAAAATACTTCAACACTAGTTGTTGTATAGTTGCAATTATTTGAATCCAATTCAAAGGCGATGAGATAAATGCAAAATATAAGAAAGTTAAATTTTCATTTATCACACTGAGCATATAAATGCTGCTGATTTAAACTCAACTGAACCACAATAATGTGAATAGAAAATCTGAATTATCCTTTGCCGCCTTAATAACATTTTTTTATGTTCTTGGAGAAGTATTTGATCTAATATTGTTTTCATTGTGTGGACTGCAAATCAAGTGGAATGTCATGGGGGAAAACGGGTGCTCACAGACACTTTCAAATTTGAGCTGGGATTTTTTTTTTTAAATATACTTTTTGTGCTAATATTTTTTCCGGAAGGCATCCAAATCCATGTTACTGAGCTGAACAAATTGCACAGGCTTATGGATCCTAGTTCTCTTCAGTTGTTCAACAAAGACACTATTTTAACTACCAAATGAGCATATACTAAAAACATATTGAGGTAGATTTTCTTCCCAACTTGCCCACTAGGTTAGACATATCTCATACAGAAAAACAACAACAGGACAAGGATAACACTTCAGCCGATTATGCATCAAAACCATCTGGCATCAGTGAATTAAATCCAACAATGCTAAGCTTTGGCTTTTTTTTGAAGAATACCTTCATGCAGGATCAAATCACTGAAGATACGGATCAACTTCATAATTCTCAACAAACAATACTATATTTAAACAGGTAGTGGGAATAAGAAAAACCCATTTGTGGCATCATTCAGTGATATATATTGAAGTATTCATATATTACATCTGCCTCTAGCACTAAAAGATGAAGTTAGTCATTACCAAGTCAGAAGGCTGAAGGATACTAGTAGAATACTCACTGAAATACAGCAAACAAAGTAAGTATCGCAAAGGTTTTAACTAAGTTTATATGAGGAAACCTGGAGAGTGGCACAGTGGCGACATACTGGAAGAGGTCAATCTACATATTAATACCAAAAAAAGTTTCTTAACAGAATGAGCAAACTATCGTACAAATAACCTTGCTTTCATAAGCCGGTAAAATGATGCTTAGGCTCATCCAATGCAGATTAGATACCTACACAAAAAAAAGACATGCCAGATGTTCAAGCTAGCTTTAGAAAAGACCAAGGGACATGAGACCTAATTGCTGATGAATGCTGCATAATTGAGAAAAGACAAAGAATATCAAAAATAAGTCACTATGTGTTTCATTTATTGCAGAATGTCCTTTGATTGTGTCCATCACAAATGTGCTTAGGAAAATGGGGATCCCAGAACATCTCATTCTCCTCCTGAGGAACCTATACACAAGTGAGGAAACACAATGTGAACAAAAGGAGAAACAGAGAGTTCCAGATTGACATAGGAGTGCAACAAGGCTTTATTTTCTCCCCTTACCTACACACTGAACATATATTAAGGGAAGCCGAAATGGAAGAAAATCAATAAAGTTTTACAACTGGAGGGAGGAAAAATCAACACCCTGTGTTATTCTGATGAGACTACTCTGATAGCAAAAATAAAAAGGATCTGCAAGCTCTAGTAATAAAGGTGAAGGAGAAAAGTGAAAGAAAAATGGAACTAAAATTATATACTGTACAAAGAAACTAGTGATATCATGAAGAACAACCACTTTTAGAAGTGACAATGGACAATTTCTGCCTTTTAGGATCAACCATTAATAGTGCGAAGGGATGCGGTGGCTCAGTGGGTTAGGACGCTGAGCTTGTCGATCAGATGGTCGGCAGTTTGGCGGGTCGAATCCTGAGAGCCGCGTAGCAGAGTGAGCGCCTGTTACTCGTCCCAGCTTCTGCCAACCTAGCGGTTCGAAAGCACGTAAAAATGCAAGTAGAAAAATAGGGACCACTACGGTGGGAAGGTAACAGCGTTCCGTGCGCCTTTGGCGTCTAGTCATGCCGGCCACATGACCACGGAGATGTCCTCGGGCAAGCGCTGGCTCTTCGGCTTTGAAACGGAGATGAGCACCGGCCCCTAGAGTCGTAAACGACTAGCACGCATGCGCGGGGGAACCTTTACCTTTTATTAATAGTGAAGGAACAGTCAAGAAACACAACACAGACTAGTACTTGGTAAAGCACCCATGAAGGCCTTGGAAAATATATTCAAACGCTGTGATCTGTCCATTTACCTACAAAGATCAGGATAGTGCAAACTATGGTAATCCCAGTGAAAGTTGGAGTTTGAAGAAGGATGAAGGAAGACTACTGACATTTTTGAACTTTGACGGTTGGAGAAAACACACGAGAATACTGTAGATAGCCAAGAAAACAATCAAACAGATCTCTAAACAAATGGCCAGGCTTTAATTATCCTAGGTTGGATACATTTTGGGAAGATTCGTCTCTCTGGAGAAGGCTCTAATGCCTTGGAAGAAAAAAGGACAATCTGCAGCAACATGGATGGATTCAGTTATGGGAACGGATGTGCCATCAGAAGACCTGAAAAGACCTGAAAGACCAGGGTTTTTGGTTTTTGTATGCCGATTGGTGTACATTCAAAGTGACAATAAAGTTATCATCATCATGAGAAAAAAATATATATATATGCAGCTGACAAGAATTGACAGCAACTTGATGGCACATAATCAAACAATACATCCAATACTTAAAGCTATAGTCAGAGAGAAATGAAAATGCATTCATGAATCAGCATGCAACTTAACTTGGTTTATGTATCAGATTCAGCTATAATGTTCTTGACTTTAGCTTAATACGTTGTGTGAATATAGTCCCTGGCTATCAGAGCTTGAATCGGGAGATGTAAGTAGACAAACCAAGAAAATCCTTCATCCAAACATCCCGTAAAGTTCCAGAGGAGTCAATGACTTTCAGAATATTGTGGACACGTCAGAATCCCGCAAGGGGAAGGAACTTTGATGCAGGAGCAAAATTCAGCTCCACATTCCATGGTTTCAATTCCAAAGTGCATTTACGCTTTTACTATTTTGATTTAAAACCATGCAAGTATCTGCCAAGCGTGGCAGTTTAGATAGATCCTGATACACAGAAACACATGAACCACGAAAGATTATGATCATGGACACAGCCGTTCCATGATCGAAACATGACATTCTTCATTACTGTCCTGGAGAATTTTCATATGTTGATTACGAAAGTTTTGATTAATTAACAGAAATGCAGGCAGGATGAACACCACTGAGGTACCAAGAATTGCAGATCCAATTCTCTACTCAGGAATTAGGGATGTGCATTTGTATTCTGTTATTTTCTTCTTTAATTCCATATGTTTGCTGTGTTTTTACTTCCTTTGTTTTCATGCTATTTTTTTCTTTTTTCTTTTTACAATTTTAAGCCACCCACAATCAGTTTACAAGTTGGGTGGTCATACCAAACAAACTCTTAAAACCAAGCAGGATCCTTCTCCCATTCAAAAAATTCTAACTGAAACAAATTATCTGGATTCAGGCTTGGCCTGGGAAATGCCATTGGCTGCTGTGGTGGCTGACCTTTCTGGGACCTAAATGTGGGGGTATGGTCCTCTAGCCCCTTCCAGACTTTTCAGTGGCATTTGTTATCATTGAACCTATGGACATTCGAATGTATTTGATAGTGGTTCTACTCCTACATGAGTGGTGATACCAATCACAAATTCAGGAGGAGAAGCATTCAAGCCCATGATTATTATAATGTGTGGTAACTCAGGACTCTCCCTTATACTACTTAATATCTACATAAAATCACAGTGGGAGGTTGCCCAACTCTCCATAACGAGGTTTCTGTGCTACGCACGTAACACCCATTTGTACACTGCCACCCCAGGCAAAGGTGGAGATGTTGTGCTTACATCCTGAGAGGATCTGAATGGGATAATGTAAATTCAGGTTGAGTCCCTCCAAGACAGAGCTGCTATTTTTTAACAGACCATGGGGTATCCAAACAACATCAGTTCTCAGTGGTCATGGAGTTTGTTCCCACTGAAGGAACTGAGCTTTAAACAGCAGGATGTGCTGCTGTCAGGAATGGCGCTGGGAGGTGGGGGCACTGCTCAGCTTCAGCTGGTAAACCAGTTGTGGCTCTGCTTGGACCCAGATGCCCTAGCAAGTAATTTACATCTTTATAACGACTCAGCAGGACTACTGCAACATGCTATGTATAGGCTGTCATCGGAAACTACTTAGAAACTACAGATGGTACAAAATAGAGCAGATAAAGTGCTAGCAATTTACTCCTAGCAGTGCATAATACATATTTTGGTTAGGGTTCCGCAACTATTTAAAAAAAAAAAGCAGAAAGTTACCTTTTAAAGCCCAACACAGCACAATATCCAGTTACCTCAGGCAATTCCTTGCTAGGACAGAATCTGCTTACCTGGTTTGATCATTACAAGAGGATTTCAGAGTTTGAGGTAGATGGGTGTGGACAAGGCAGCATATCGCTTCAATGGTAGCCCCCATTTTATGGAATTCTCTCCCCAAGAGGAACACAAAGCCTCTGAATCTCTTGGCTTTTCAAAACCAAGTTGTAACACTTTTCTTTCATCAAATTGAATGACATTTTGTGTTATTTACTGGAAATGTTATTGTTATTAGTTGTTTGGCCTGTTGTTGTTTTAATGCTTGCAACATTAAAATGTTGTAAAATGACCACAGATATATGTAAACTGAAGACTAAAAAAAATAATAACTGAATCTTGCTATTACCGGTAGATGAAATACCAATGTTTGCCATCATTTTCCTTTCTAAAAAGTATCTTTTGAGCCCAGCATAGGCTCCACAGGCAATTATTTAAAAATATAATAAATAGGCAATTTAAACAGGACTTTGTTTTGAAGTCTGTATAAGGAAAAAAAAATGAAACACAAAGCAAAGATAATCTGGAATATTAAAAAGCATCCTGGAGGCCGGAAAGAAATTGTCATAAAATCCTTCAATATTTATATCCTTTCTTTTGTAATAAATAAATGCACAAGAAAAAGCCATTTTGGTTATCGACCCATGTGAATCATCAACAAGTGCCCATATGACCCTGTGGAAACTCCTATGATTATTTTATTTTGATGTGGCTACCAGGAGGGTTGGCTTTTTCCCCCTCTGAAACTGTTGGGACTTGTAAGCCATAGTTTGTTCTTGGCTTCTAATCTTGGCTTGCCTGGGAAAGACAAGCTGGGTAATTTGCAAGTCACAATAAGCAAACCTCAGAAAGCAGCGCATTCTTTTCTTTGTTTAGCTCAGGGCTAGGCAAGCTCGTCTCTTTTATGACTCGTGGACTTCAGTTCCCAGAATTCCTGAGCCAGCATGGCTCAGCTTGGAAACCTCTCCCTTTCCCCTCAGCATGGCTGGCTCAGGAATTCTGGGAGTTGAAGTCCATGAGTTATAAAAGAGCCGAGGTTGCCTACTCCTGGTTTAGCTAGTCCCGCTAACAAGCTATGTGGGAGCTATTGAGCAGCGTTCTTTAAGCATGCTTGCTCGTCCACAGCGAGTCAGAATTCTGGCTTACCATGACGTGTGACCACTCCTATTGTCTTGTCAGTGGTTAAGAGTTCCCCAGCACAGTCTGGCATCAGCCCTATAGAGGACAGCAGAGTCAAGGCCTTTATATATCCAGTATCCTAAAACCTTAAATGTTTTGTGAAATGAATGGCTGATTCAATACAGCGCAGCTGCCACCAAATGCAACTGCAGAACTCATTTTTGAACTCAGACAATAGTATCATTATGAGCTAAACATCCATCTTGGAAAAACTGGATTATGCCAATGTAGACCCCCCCCCTCCATTTTTCATGGGTCTTAAGGGAGCTTCTCTCTTTGAAACATCCCAGCTGATCACAATGGACGACTCGTCAAGTTGTCGAAAGAGAAAGCAGGAGTGCAGAAAGTGCTCTGGGTTCAAAGGCGAAAAGATTCTTCCGAGTCTGAGCACAAAGAATCTGTTAGGAGGGCAGCCAATGAGAAAAAGTAGGTAATTCTAACAAAAAAATCTATTTAAATCTTTGTTAGCTGGGACAGTCTTATTTCCAAACAAAGAGCCTCCAATCGTACATCCCTCACTTCATCTTTACAACTACTTCTTAGCCCAATAAAGGATTCCAGAGATGATGACAAAAATGACACTAATCATTGTCCTCTGAATGCCAACGAACTATATATATTCTGTCTAGTAAAGAAATCCTATTAGATATAAAGGTTCTGCCTGCTATAATTCTGAAGCTGTCAGCTTCAGAGCTGAGAATAAGTTAAGAAGGTACATTCATACTAGGTACAATGATCTCTCTGACTTTTCCAAGGAGCAAGACCTTAAATTCAAAGCTACTGATGAGAGGATTTGCAAGAAGACGGTAAACAGGCAAAAAGCTACTGCGAGCAAGCAAGCCATCAAAGGTCAGCTTCAGGTTTGTAAAGCTTATCACAGAACTAAAATATGCATAGGCTTACGTAAAGAGCGCCTCCGTTTGTTCTTTAACTTCTTCCTTTTGTTCATTCCAGCTTTAGAAGGAGACTCTTCTTTTGCCTTTGGCTGGTTGGTAACTTTTGAAGAGTTCTGCTGACTGAAGTGTGTCGGTACATGCCGAGCCAGACCACTCTGGGAAGCAAAACTCGCATTGCATCCTCCAACAACGCACTAAAAAATAAAATAAAATAAAATAAATAAAATAAAATAAAATAAAATAATAAAATAAAATAAAATAAAATAATAAAACAAAATAAAATAAAAAAAATAAAATAAAAGCAAAGTTAGAGGTACTCAAGTGAGGCTATCACTGAACCAAGAAGGAACAGGCTGCTGCGATCTTGCTTTGCTATAATCCTTTTATGAAAAGAACAACTGAGCAATCCCAGTCAACATACTGAGAAGTGCTCACTTCAAACAGGATGTCAATTATTAAAGATTACCGTCCCTTCATTGTTCTTAATGTAACACAGCATGCAACCAAGCATTGACAGTAGACAACGCTGATTTCTGAACCCTAGAGCAGGGCTAGGCAAGCTCGTCTCTTTTATGACTCCTGGACTTCAGCTCCCAGAATTCCTGAGCCAGCATGGCTCAGCTTGGAAACTCTCCCTTTCCCCTCAGCATGGCTGGCTCAGGAATTCTGGGAGCTGAAGTCCACGAATCATAAAAGAGCCAAGGTTGCCTACCCCTGCACTAGAGTGATAACTCAGTTCCAGTGATGTGAGAACATAGCCAACAATATGAAGTTAACAGCTTTTTTTGCCTAGTTAACAGCAGATATTAATGGATTTTGTGTGAATGAATACTTAATTCTTTTATAAAGAAACAAATCTAACAATAAGATTAAGTCAATAAGCTTCGCAAAAGTCAGTTGAAATGTTGCATTTCCTCAAATGCAGATATGATATTGTTGCCGTTATGGAAACGTGGTGGGATGAAACCCACAAATGGAATATACAGCTAGAGGGATTTAAATTATTTAAAGGAAACAGAATACATGAGGACCTGGAGTTGCACTATATATATAACAAATAACTACATCTCTACAGAAATAGAGCACAACAATGACGAAAACTGTCCTAAATGCATTTGGGTCAATTATAAAAGGGGGGTGGTGAGGAATGAAACTGCCATAGGCCTATACCAGTGGTGGCGAACCTGTGGCACGCAGAGCCCTCTCTGTGGGCACGCGTGCCGTCGCCCCAGTCCTAGGCCTTCAGCTGTGTTTTAGAAAACCTTTTCACTTTAGGCCTCCGCCATGTGCAAAAAAAAAAAAGGTTCAATCAATCAATTTCAACTTGTCACAGGAAAAAAAAAGATCTCGCAAAGTTGGAATTGATTGATTGAACTTTTTAGTCCCACCCAGTCTGCCATTACCACCGCAGCCACGCCCACCCAATGAGCCACACCCACACAATTTGCCACACCCACCCGGCACCCAACGGTACATAAGTGGGTTTTGGATTGCAGTTTGGGCACTCGGTCTCTAAAAGGTTCGCCATCACTGGCCTATACTATAGATGAACTTTCTGCTAGTCAGTAAACTAAAGTATGTAGGAAGCACATCACAATAGTAATGGGGGACTTTAACTACCCTGAGATCAACTGGGAGACAAACTCTGCACCAAATGAAAGATCAAACAGGTTCCTGACAAACCTAGCAGACAACTTTGTCTCCCAAAAAGTAGAGAAGGGAACCAGCCATATTAATTCTCACTAACAGAGATGAAATGATAGGTGCTGAAGCTACAGGAACCTTGGGGGGAGTGATCATGCAATATTGGAATTCAACATTATGCAAGCATAAGCAATACAATAAAGTCAAACTAGAGTCTTGGAGCTAATTTCAATAAACTTAGACAGAGTTTGGGAAGGATTTCATGGATGAGAATCCCCAAGAAGAAAACAACCCAAGAAACTTGGGAAACTTTGAAAAGTGAGATTATAAAAGCCTAATACAATACCAATGAAGAAGAAAAATAACAGCTCTCAAAAGAAATCAGCATGGCTGCATAAAGAACACTCTGATAAATTGAAAGACAAAAAGGACAAGTATAAAAAGTGGGAAGAGGGGCACATAACTAAGGCAGGATATCAGCAAATAGCCTGAGCCTGCAAAGATGAAGTGAAGAAAACTAAGGCTCAAAATAAACTAAGGCTTGCGACAAAAGTCAAAAATAACAAAAAAAGAAGCTTCTTTCAACATGTAAAAATCAAGAAAAAAGTCAAGGAAATGATTGGTCCACTAATGGGAGAAAGTGGCAAGAAGGTGAAAGCAGAACTGCTTGACTAGTTTTTTGCATCTGTCTTTACACAAAAGGAAAAAAACAGTTAAACCTATCAAAAACAGTACCGTAAAAAACAGATTAGGAATATAAATCAAAATAGGCAAGAAAATGGTAAGTGAGCACCTGAACACCCTAGACAAGTTTAAATCACCAGGACCAGATGGATTACACCCCAAGGTTCTGAAGGACCTGGCAGACATGATCTCAGGAAAATAACCAAAAGTTAGGTTTGTCAAAACCAGATCATGCCAGACAAACTTTATTGCATTCTTTTGCAAAGTGACAAAATTAGTGGACAGAGGAATGCTATGGATATAATTTACTTGGACTTAAGTAAGATATTTGATAAAGTAGACCACAACCTACTACTTGATAAGATAGAAAAGTGTGGGCTAGACAGCATCACCACCGGATGGATTTGTAACTGGCTGACCAACCGCACTCAATGGAATTGCATCTACATGGAGGAAAATATGCAGTGGGATACCCCAAGACTCTGTTTAAGCCCAGTACTCAACATCTTCATCAATGTTTTGGAGGAGGGGATAGATGGGGAGCTCATCAAATTTGCAGATGACACCAAGCTGGCAGGAACAGCCAACACTCCAGAAGATAGGCTTAAAATACAGAAGGATCTTGACAGACTTGAACATTGGGTGCAAGTTTGTAAGCCACCCTGAGTCTTCGGAGAAAGGCGGGATATAAATGGAATTAAAATAAATTAAATAAATAAAAAAGAAATTCAATAGTGAAAAAGGCAAGGTTCTACATTTAGGCAAGAAAAACCAAATCCGCAGGTATAATAGTATAAGTGGTACCTGGCTCAATAGTAGTAACTGTGAGAGGGATCTCGGAGTCCTAGTGGACAATCACCTAAATATGAGTCAGCAGTGTGCTACAGCTGCCAAAAAAGCCAACACAGTGCTAGGCTGCATTAACAGAGGAATAGAATCAAGATCAGATGAAGTGTTAATACTACTTTATAATGCCTTGTAAGACCATACTTGGAATACTGCATCCAGTTTTGGTCACCACGATGTAAAAAAGATGTTGAGAATCTAGAAAGGGTACAGAGAAGAGCAAAAAAAAACCCTGGAGGCTAAAACATATAGAGCGGTTGCTGGAATTGGGTATGTCTAGTTCACAGGTCTGCAACCCACGGCTCCGGAGCCGCATGCGGCTCTTTCAGCCGTCTCCTGCGGCTCCCAGTCCTCTGCCATGTGCAGTCCAAAAAAAAAAAGTGGGACTAAAAAAGTTCAACCAATCAATTCAAATATGCAGGGTAGGTGCATATCTCGCCTTGGCTCCACTCTTCAGTCAAACCCTGTTGTGCCCATGCGCGCATGTATGCGCATGTGCACACATTTTTTTGCGGCTCCCAGTTTTTCCTTTTGTGAGGGAACCGGTTCCGAGTGGCTCTTTCACTGTTTCAGGTTGCTGACCCCTGGTCTAGTTTAATGAAGAGAAGGACGAGGGGGGACATGATAGCAGTCTTCCAATATCTCAGGGGTTGCTACAAAGAAGAGGGAGTCAAGCTATTCTCCAAAGCACCTGAAGGCAGAACAAGAAGCAACGGATGGAAACTAATCAAAGAGAAAAGCAACCTAGAACTAAGGAGAAATTTTCTGACAGAACAATTAATCAGTGGAAAGACATTGGACAGACATTTGTCTGAAACGGTACAGGGCACGGGTCGGCAACCCAGAGCCGCATGGGGCTCTTTCAGCCTTCTCCTGCAGCTCCCACTAGTCCTCTGCCATTTGCAGAGAGAGAGAGAGAGAGAGAGAGAGAGAGAGAGACAGAGACAGAGAGAGAGAGACAGAGAGAGAGACAGAGAGAGAGAGAGAGAGAGAGAGAGAGAGAGAGAGAGAGAGAGAGACAGAGAGACAGACAGAGACAGGTACTTGCACTTCCCTTCTCTTTCTCTCTGTGTAAAAAAAAGTGTGTGGCCTCATGCTGTTCTCCAACAAGCTGATAAGCTTATTGGGTGGGGCTCCTGCCTTTGCTGCGTCTCAGCAGGAAGCAGCATATCTCTCTCTCTCTCCCCCCAGGTGAAGGGGGAGAGAGAGAGAGAGAGAGAGAGAGAGAGAGAACGCATGCACAGCAGTCTCTATTTCTTTTTAATTAAACTCTTCAATCAAGCTCTGGCCCTTGCGTGCGTGTGCGAGTTTTGTGGCTCCCAGTGTTTTCTTCTCTCTGGGAAATGGGTCCAAGTGGCTCTTTGAATGTTTAAGGTTGCTGACCCCTAGTATACGGTTTCCTGCTTGAGCAGGGGATTGGACTTACTGTAGAATACTTTTTACAGAGTGATTTAAGCAGGTACCAATCTTAAAGTATTATTTGTTAGTCAGTTTGCCTTATTGTATTTGTATTCTCTTTTGAATCTGTTAATTTAGGCAGACTGCTGTCATACTTTAAAGGCAAGTTATTTCAGGGCATAAGGACAATGCCTTCCTTTGAGATAAACGCATAAATATTTTAATAAATATTGAATGCAGAGATAAAAGAAAACCAGGTAGGCTAAAAAGCCTTAGAAAATAACCTACCTTAAAAGGTTTGTCCCCACTATGGGTCAACATATGCCGTTGTAACCAACTCTGGCTTGTTGATGGTGTGTTATACACTTTGCAGCCTTTCCATAAGCAAACAAATACCTAGTAAGAGAAAACCCAAGTTAGGTGGAAGCTTTGTTTACAAATATTTTTGACATTCAAGATATTATATTAACTCAATAAGTTACCCGAAAACACATATTTCTGTAAAGAATGTTTGCTTTTAGTCAGGGTGGATTTGATTTAAATCAACTCGATTTAAATCACAATTTAAATCATGATTTAAATCACTAGTAAAAAGGCTTGATTTAAATCAAGTTGATTTAAATCATGATTTTTAATGAGCAGCTGTCATCTCTGTCCCGCAGCGGCTCCTCCTCTGACCCGCTGTCGACTCACCGACAATCCCCTTCACTTTAATGGGACGGCTGGTGATGTGGCAGTGACATAACAAAGTGAGGGACGTGGCGGGCAGCAGTTGAGTGGATGCCCGCTAACAGGCGCTGCCATGATGGATCTGAAATGACAGGTGCTCTTTAAATGTAAATTCTTGCTGGTAGTCAGAATCTTTAATATTATTATTTGCAAAGAAAATGAAGGTTTCCTATTTAGAATAATAAGCTATCAGGTTAGTAAAACAGTGAAATCAGAAATAGTTTTTTTTCTCTATATCTTTTAACTGTTATTATTTTCAGTCTTACATTTATAGAAATCTTACTTATACACTGCAAGCTTCATTTAAATGACCGAAACCATTCATTTCTAAGTGATATATCTGATGTAATATGCCTACTTCAATAAAGCATACAATCCCTCTCCACATGCTACATGTATATTACATGAATTAACAATCACTTAAAAAACTTTTGAAGTAGTTCAGCATGGGCAAAATATGTTTGCTTTGGTAAAACCAATGAATTCTGCATTCCAGTTCGACTTACATGTTAGAATCCAATTTATGCCCATGTTGTAACTGTGTAAGAATGCAGTTACAGGTAATCCTTGACTTATGCCCTCAACTGAGCCCAAAATTCTTGTAGCTAAGCAAGACAGTTGTTGAGTTGCACCCAATTTTATGACCTGTTTGCCACAGTTGTTAAGAGAATCACTTCAGTTGTTAAGTGAATCTGGCTTCCTCCATTGATTTTGCTTGTCGGAAGCTGGCTGAGGAGGTTCCAAAAGGCGATCACATGACCCCAGGACACTACAATTGTCATAAATACATGCCAGTTGCCAAGCACCTGAACTTTGATCACATGACCATGGGGATCCTGCAATAGTGGGAAAAGTGGTCATAAGGCACTTTTTTCAGTGTCATTGTTAACTTCAAACAGTCACAAAGTGAATGGTTGTAAGTCAAGGACTACCTCTATATGCAGATAATGAAACTGTAATAGTTCTATTAATTAGGTGTACTTTATCATCCAGATAGAACAGTGCCAAAGGGAATCATGCTATTATCCCTGCTTTTGGTCACTAAATGAATGATTGTAAATCGAGGACTACCTGTATTTGTCTTGGAGAATCTGTGCCCTCCCAATTTCTGACTCTTACATATACAGGCAGACTTTAAAATCTCCACTATTTGCAAAAGAAAATCTCTCATCATCTTCAAAATCCCCCTTGGCCTTGTTTTGCCTTCTATCATTTTGGGACAGGCAAAGCATTCAAAGGAGGTGACAAAGGATGCTGGAACAAAGGACCTATCCTTAAAGTTAGAGGGAAAGGGCATTCCAAAAGGCTCAGTGAAGTCTTTATGTTTCAACCTGTCAAGCCACTTTAAAGGTGCTTCTGAAATCCCAACAAGGTGTTTCCTGTATACATACAGATGGAAACAGCTGGAGACTTGGATGCCATTGTATAGAGCAGGGGTCCCCAATCCCCAGTCCATGGACCGGCACCAGGCCACAGCGTGCCAGAAACCGGGACGCATAAACAACCAAAGCCCCATCCGCGGGATGCATGCAGCACACAAAACCACGCCTCCTCCGGTCCGCGGAAAAACCTCTCTCCACAGAACCGGTCCTTGGTGCCCGAAAGGTTGGAGGAGGGCCTCTGGTATAGAGTCTTCCAACAAAGGTGCTTTAGACCTTCAAGGAATGGTTCTTTCTGACGCTGATGTGTTTTGTGCATCGCTCCTTCTGAATGCATTGCAAAGCCCTAACATCCACTTTCACAGGCAAATGAATTTGTATCTCTAATTGTTACTCATCCTATTTTACCACTAAATCTATCTATCTATCCTGCTCCTCTATTTGGAAACATGCACTAAATGTTTGTTTTGGCTTTGCTTTTATTTGGCATTATCTCAAAGCCTATTTTTTCCTATCAAGTCTTTAGGACAACTATGTATTTCCCAATGTTCTACTAAACTAAGAACTATATCTGCCTCTCTATTTTCACCTGTTCCACCCGTTATTCACCTCTTCTTCCTCTTCAGCTCACTTTTGCCTATGATAGTAAACATCTAGAGTACAATGCATTCTTTCATACACGGGGTTATCATCGTCCCATCATTCAGTATTCCTTATAATTTGTATTTCCAGTCTATTGTTAGTTCCCATTCTTGAAATACCTTGGTTTTAACAAGTTTAAATTAGTTTTAAAAATGCACACTATAAGAGCATATCTTTTCCCCATAAAACATACTTAATCCTTGATCTAAACACACAGATATTATTGAAAGGACAAATTTAAAAAAAAACACCAACCCCTCCTCGCTGACCATCTACGTGTATAGACCGAATGTGATCTGCCAGATCTGGACTGGAGTTGAAGCAAGAATGGCACTGGTCCCAGCAGCAGTTATAAGCAATACTTTTTGCAGATGACGTAGTCACTCCCTGTCCATTCATCATGACTGGAGTTGAACGTCCACTGGAAATTGTGCTGTCTACATCCATTATGGTACTGCTTATGCTGCAAGAAGAGGGGAAAAATAATATTTCTTTTCAACAGAGGGACAATTTTGCCAAATACATGGTTAAATACATTTACATTTTGTCCTGCCAGTTTGTTAGAGCATTCAAAGCCACCTGACGTAAAAACCAGGAGGCCATAAATTTAGGCGTGACTTGAGCCAGTTGCTTCCTCTGAGCCCTAGGAAGAAGGAAGTGGCAAACCACTTCCCAAAAAAAGTTGCCAAGAAAATTACATGGATCTCCAGTGCACCCCTCCAAAAAGAGGCACAGAACATTTAATATTACTGATACACTGTACAAAGTAAATATTTATGAATCAATTATAACTGATGTTATGTTTAAAGGAAGCAGCAATTTTCTCATGAGGCCTTTAACTGGTCTGGAAGATATTATTTAAAAAACATAGGTGCCAATGAAACTGAACAATTCCTAACGTAACTAGAAAAGATGCTATTACGGTATTATGCTTCATTCATTCCCATTCAATGTACTCTATAAAAGCAGTGTTTAATTTACCTTTAAAATCTACACCTTTATCAATTCACCAAGCACAACCAATTTTTCTCAGTAGCCTTTTACAATCCATCAAAAGATTGCAGAAGTGCACGTAGGAAAACCTTACCAAGCTTCTAACACAAGCATTTAATAGCTGGCCTGGTCCAGCATCTTAATCAGTCTCACTCAGATATTAAATGATATACATGAAGACCAAAGGCAGAATAAAAGTTAACAAATAAAACAGAGGACCTTACAAACTCAGTGTAGCAAAAAGCCAATGAAGCTACTCAATACTCTCCTAGCACATCTAAAGTTGAGATAGCAATACAGGTGCGTCTGAATTAAAATGCTTCTAGCATTAGGCACACATAGGGGAGTGACAGACACTCAGCAATGTTGGGAGAGTGAGGTTTTCCCTATCTTGATTTATATTATTAAAAGTATGCCAAGGATCAAAGTTGGAGCCTCATTCAAGCAAAACAAGGATCCCAAAATAAGAAATCCCAATGGACTTTCATTCTTTGATGGAATACATAGCCTTCTTCAACAAAAGTGTAGATATATACTGGTAGTCTTTGCTTACTGACAGTAATTGGGCCTGAGAAATCCATTGCTAAGCAACAGGGTTGTAAAGTGCAATGTCACATGACTGTGCCAACTTACGGAGGCAGGCAGTCCCAGTTGCCATCATTAGCCAAGCCGAATCACACATGGTTAGTGTCCACACTCATCTGTCATGACTTCCTGCTGGTTTCCCCACTGCTTTTGCTTGTTAGAAGCTGACAGTGAAGGTTGCAAATAGCAACCATGTAATGGTGCAATGATATAATTGTGAGCTGGTTATCAAGCACATGAATCATCATCATGTATCCAGGAACAGGGACACTGATGGCCACAACTATATGGACTGGTCTCTCTCGTTGAGCTTGAATGGTTGCTAAATGAGTTAAATGAGGACTATTTTTAGCGCAGAGGAAAATCAACAGACTGGGTAAATATCTTGTGCCCAATTCCCCTGTACTTGCTAGCCAGAGCTGGTTATTTATTTATGAAGCCCCTATAATGGAATGTCTAGAGACTAGTTACTCAAACTTCATGTAGACTTGTCACAGAGAGTGGAAGATACTATCAGTATTTCCCACCTAAGCTGCTTCAACCTTCATTAATGGTAATTTCTCTCATCCATGTAAAGCAGAATTTGGAACCTTGTCAATAGGCCCAAAGTTGTGGTATTCAAACCATGCCCCTGAAACCATGAGAACTCCATGAAAATCTCCCTGTGTTTAACACGAGAGGTTCTATTCATATAGCATGTTATATAGTTTTGCAATATTAACTGTAACATTTTGTTCAAATAACACGTATTACACAAAACATATTCATTAATGGATTCTACACCGATTTTTCATACAGCAAAGGATTTCTCAAGTATCTCAAATTTGAAGACTACTGGCCCAAAGCAACATATTCTACACCATCTCTTTCTGACCAATCCTTTCATCTATCACAGTTACTGTTGATTTTAAATTGGATAGCAATGGCTCTTATATACTGCTTCACAGTGCTTTACAGCCCTGTCTAAGTGGTTTACAGAGTCAGCATGTTGCCTCCAACAATCTGGTCCTTATTTTACCGACTTCAGAAGGATGGAAGGCTGAGTAAACCTTGAGCCTATGAGAATTGAACTGCTAGTAGTCAGTAGAATTAGCCTGCAATACTGCATTCTAACCACTGTGCCACCACCGCTTTAAATTGTACTCTGTCTTCTACTGGATTTAATGATGTTTAAAAACAGTATTGTCTATTTAATACGAAATGCCCAATTTTAAATGCTTTTTTTTAAAAAAAAATCCTTATGAACTTGCTATTCTAATTCTGGGGGGGGGGGAAACCATGAATTCTTGAAATATATACACCACCTTTTTAGTAAAACTAAGTGAAATAGAAAGTTGCTATATTAATAATAATTTCTAGATGTCTCAGTTTTACAAGTATGAGATTTATTGTATCTTTTGTAAAAAACCAGTTTTTCCTGTAATGTCACTTAAGCCTTTCTTTTAGCTCAGCGGTGTCGAACTGCCGGCCCACAGGCCAGTTGCATCATACGGAGGCCGCACCCACCCCGTTGCTCTGTCAATGCAAAAATAAGTTGTGATATGTCACAACACGTCATGTGACGCGGCGAGCTTGACACCCGTGTTTTAGCTGAACCTTTACGATGTTCAAATGTTTCTTTTTGAAACTTCAAAGAACACCACAGAAATCACAATCAAGTTTAACAACGTCAAGGTGTGAGTTGCACTTGATTTCTTATGGCTTCATGGAAATATGTGTAGTGTTCTTGCAACAATTTGGAATATTTTGCCACTGCCTCCTTCTCATACACATATATGCATGAGTATGTGGGGTGGGGAGTTCCAGTCTAGGCTATGGCCCTGGTATATTTCCTGGAGTTCTCACATCAAAGTACTAACCAGGGCCCAATCCTGGTATTACTTGATGGGGCTTTCCAATTCACAGTCTTAGAAATTATTCTTGGAATTTGTGCAGCACTTCTGAAGAACATTAGCCTCAGCCAAAATTTAGGCAATCGCTTAAGGCAGTAAGCAGAAGCTAGATTCTCATCACTCAGCAAAAAGTCCTGGGTGACCTTGGTGTGACTGTCAAGGTTTTCTAATTCTTAGCAATGAGAAAGAGGATCTTACTCACAATGATATGACACTACTGAAATGAAGGACTAACAAGGAGAAAAGCTACTGCAACCTCCTTTCATTTCTAGTGTTCTGAAAGAACTGCCAGTCTGCAAATTCTCAAAGGCATATAATTTTCCTTTACACCAAGCTCTGAATTCTATACTCCAGAAGCTTTATTTTTTTCTGTAGAGAAGTTTACACTCTCTATTAAAAGCTGTAGTAAGAAACATTCAGCCATAAAATATTTTACTATAACTTAAGCTGATATGGAAGCAATAATGAAGTAAATAGCGTTTGTCAGATCAGAAGCTCAGAACACAGACAGATTTAACAGATTTCCAAACACACTTTGCTTTGATTAGGACATCAGTTCTAAATACCATACTGAACACATCCGAAACACATGTGTTCAGTGCAGTAATAAATCAGTTGCAAAGAAAAACATCCATGTCTTTTCAGAAAAAACACAGTAGTTTTGAGCCAAAATTGCCACTTCACTTCTAGTCCCAAAAAAAGATCCTTAGATTTATGTCAAGTTAGCCTTCCTGTTACATATTTCCTATTATATTCCATGCCAATGCAAAATTTCCCATCATTTCAGAAGCAAGCTTTTGGGCAAGAGGGCTGTAGTAGAAGCAAAATGTAAATAGAGCTCACCATCAGGAAGGTTGGGTTACCTATTCTCCAATTTTAGTGTTTCTCAAAATAAACTCAAGACTAAATTGTTTTCATCATTAAGAAAAGCATCTGAATGTGGTCACTCAGTTAGCAATTATAAGCCACAATGTCATCCGCAGTTAATCTGGATACCTGTTTATTAGATTTCTGGACTGTTTATGTTTATTTTAATTTTCGTTTACTGCTGAGCATGTAACTCTCAGCAGTAAACAAAAATTTAAATAAACGTCAAATGGCCCCACAATGCCAAGTATAATAGCAAGACAAAAATTAAAATTAGCAACCTAATGAAGGCAATATAAACATTCCTATGTTCCCTCAAAGAACTAGTTTGGAAGAACTTGGCCAGGATTGCATCCCTAGCAACTAATCCATCTGCTAATGAACATTCTTGCTTGCCAGATTAATCTTTGTGAATGCACTTCCCTCCCCCAAAAGCTCTGCTAAGGACTGAGATGTACAAGCATGTCAAGCTCAGAACAAATTTCTGCATTCCAACTTCAGAACAAAAGTTGACTGTCTGAGTGGCAGCGTTTCAAGTTTTCCAGTCAAAGAAAGCAAACCCGAAATGTGCCATTTTGCTCGTGGAACTGGTCTTTTCAAGCGTTCTGAACTTGAAAAAAAAAGTGTATGTTTTCCAAGAGATTTGGGTTGAAGATGGAAACCCTCTGAGCTACTTCATGCTTTGTTCCAACAGAAAAGGTAGCCGTCTTGATTATCGCACGTATTGTTTTGTGGTGAATTCAGAATGTATTCACACCTTCTTTTTTAGCAAAGGACAAATCTTTATGTAAAAATACATTTAATCGATTCATATCAAGAAAGCTATGTTTGAACTTCATTCACTATTCAGTTTACAACGAATGGCTAAAAAGATGAAAAATTCTATAAGCCCTACATAATTATTAATTGTATCGTCTCACCTTATAAAGTATTTTATTAGCTAGTAGGCGTCTATTTCCATTTAAACACGCAAGTGCTGGTGTCCCCGTGTCCACTGTCTTTCTTGATCCCCGTTTTCCTTTTTCTTAATATGTCTTTATCTAAAATTGGAAACTTTCAGGTAGAATTTCCAACAGTTTTAGGTTTGTATTTTTGTATTGTGCAGTGTTTCCATTTGAAAGAAGACTATTTTATATTAAAAGACAACACAATAAATATACTCTGCTCCAGATGGTTTACTATTCTCCTAGGGCAGGGGTAGGCAACCTCGGCTCTTTTATGACTCATGGACTTCAACTCCTAGAATTCCTCAGTCAGCTGACTGAGGAATTCTGGGAGTGGAAGTCCATGAGTCATAAAAGAGCCGAGGTTGCCTACCCGTGTCCTAGGGAGTCACTTTCATCATTACTGCTCAAAATCTCTTTTAGCAAATATAATGACTTGTCCAAAAATCAACTTCAGTAAAAACTTCACATCAAGTTAAACAGAATATATTTTTTGGCAGCTTTTATTATGCAATGGCTAAGACTGGTTAGACAACATAGAGAGGATTTAAACAATTTATAAATATGCCCTAAAGCAGGGGTGTTAAACTGCTGGCCCATGGGCTGGACGCGTCATCCGGAAGCCGTGCCAACCCCATTGCCGGCAATGGCAAAACCGTCCCGATACGTTGCGCAATGTCACGTGACATAGCGAGTTTGACATGTCTGCCCTAAAGGGTTAGATGAAGGCTACTGTCTTTCAGGAACAATTTAGCCCCCAAATGTTAGCAATTACATCAATGGTTATGGAATTCAGCGTATAATGCAATCAATAAAAACATATTTCAAGAGACACAAACCTTACACTAACTTGTCTCAGAAGTAACACACAGCATGCAAACCAGTGTACCCCAATTCAGCTCTTATGCTGCTAATTCTAGAGCAGGGGCCTATAAACTTGACAACTTTAAGACTTGTGGATTTCAACTTCCAGAATTCCTCAGCCATAAGTCTTAAAGTTGCCAGATTTGGAGACCCCTGTTCTAAGACAACCAACATTAGGAATCATAAAATAAGCTCGTCTTTTGGCAATGTAACTGGGTTTTCATTGCTGCATGACAAACAGGTTTTTGATTTTGAAAAGTAAACATGAAATTATAAAAGATTTTTAGAGATCTCCTCTTAACTCTTGCTCCATTAATTTTAACATGGAAGCTAAAAAAATGATTTGTAAGCCACTAGAAAGCAATAAATCCGAGGTCTTTATTAGTACACATAACTCACTGTGCTGGGAGTTTCTCATAAGCTGTCAAAAAAGGAACATGCCTGTTAACTTGTAAAAAAAAATCCTATAGAAAATCTATTTTCCAGAAATCTAGGACCAATGAAAAGGTTTCTTGGAATAATTTATATCCTACCTTTAGTAATCAAGACTGCTAACATATTTTTTTAAAAAAAAACCCAAATAATCAAATAATAAAATGCCACTCTGAACAGTAAAAAAATTCGTATATCCCAGGTAATAAATGATCTTTGCATTTAAAAATGCAAATGGCCTCTCTATCAAATCTCAGAATATAAATGGTAGAACCTTAGGACACAAGCCATTTAGCTAATACTAAGCAACATTTTTAACTATAATGCTAAATATGCAAATATTTTGAAATGAGCATATGTTAATATAAGACAGTTGCCCAAGCTGTACTTTATTAGATTTTTAACCTGTAAAACCCATCAAACTCTCAGTAATACACAAAAAGCATAAGAAAGATCTACAATATGAACAATCTGAATCAAAGGAATTAGTGTTCTGTAGTAATTTTTTTTTAAAAAAAATCGCCATTGTATCGTGTTTCTGCAAGGCCAGGAATGTCAGAGCAAGCCCAGTTTGCAAGAGAAGGCTACTCCATGGGGAGCTATGATAAGAGACATCTCCTTTACGAAAATGCTGTATCACAAGTGATTATTTTTTTCTGGGATATTCATATTGGATGATTAGTTCTAGATTAAAGAGGAAGTGCTGAAAGTACCTGGACACCATGACATACAGTCCTTTATAGCGGAGGTCCCCAAACATTTGGGCAACAGGGACTGGTTCCGTGGAAAGAGGTTTTTCCGCGGACCCAAGGGGGCGTCGTTTTGGGTGCTGCCTACATCCCGCGGATGGGGCTTTGCTTGTTTGTGTGGACCGGTTGCTGGCATGCTGTGGCCCGGTACTGGTCCACGGACTGGGGGTTGGGGACCCCTGCTTTATAGATTAAAAACAGAACTTTAACTATGACCAGAATTGTACCCAGCTGGCAACAAATGCAAGATCATGCCACATTTTGCCAGTTAACAAATGAGCCACTGTCTTTTGTACCAACTGAAGTTTCCAAGGGGTCCCTTAGGGCAGCTTCATGTGGAATAGGCTGCAGTACAGGCAGTCCTCGGCTTCCAAGCATTCATTCTGTGACCAGCTGAAGTTACAACAACACTAAAAAAAGTCACTTATGATGGCTTTCCACACTTCCGACCACTGCAGCATCCCTCAATTTGGGCATTTGGCAACAAGCGTGTATTTATGAAGGTGCATTGTCCCAGGGCCGTACTTTACACTTTCCTAGCTGGCTTCCAACAAGCCAAGTCAATGGGGAAAGCCGGATTTGTTTAATGATCACATGATTAAACTTAGCAACTGCAGCGATCCACTTGACATCTGTGACAAAAGAGGTTGAAAAATGGGGCAAAACTCACTGAACAACTGCCTTGGAATGTAATGTGGTTGTAAGTCAAGGACTACCTGTACCTGAGATCCAAGAGCATCTGAAGTTTCTGAAATTGTTTTAAATGCAGCCTTCTGTGGAATCTACTAAATAATTTTATTTTCAGCCTAGCTGGAAGTAATACCAGAGTTACAATTAAACAATGTAATTGGAATTAGAAGTCATAAATGCTTTTGTTGTGGGTGATAGCCCTTTCCCTCTAAAAGCAGCTAAAAATCTGTATTAAAAGAGGCAAACTTCACCCAGCCAAATGCAACTGCACCCTGACTGCAGCAAACTTCAACTTATTACCCTCTTGCCCTTAAACCAAGAACGCAGCATCTTCCCACAGAAACAAATACGTTATTTATGCATTTTTTCACTAAGTTCTCAAAGCTTCAGAAAACTCCCCACTAGTTTACATACAAGACAATAACTTGCCGAATAGAGCAGGCTACAAGCCAAGACATCAAACAGAAGCCTCTTGATGCCACTGCCTTAAGAAACACATCAAAGACTGGTTTCCAAGGCTCAAAGCCACTAGAAATGACATTCAGAGCACACTACTGCAAACTCTTAAAACTTGCATGGTTCCCCAGGTTATAATTGTGTGACTCCAGAATTTTTTAAACAAAATTAGGCATAGGTAGAATTTTATACTATTTTCTTCAGCCCAATAGACCAGGCAGAGCAATAGGAAATCTGTTATTTGTTTCATAGCTGGGGAGTAGGGTGTTTATAAAGAACATATGGAAAATGCTACTTGAAAATCCAGGCCTTGAATGAAAAACAGATGATGTTTCAAGGAGGCAATAAAGTGCCCAGTGAAGTACACATTTTCACAAAGAGCAAAAGAAATGGAGTAGGACCTTTTTAGCTGAGCCCTGGAGCCCCATAAAAACTACAGTACTATTCAGCTGCATTAGGTCTGCTCTTCAATGATTCTGCCAAGAGTTCACTGAATTCTCAATCATGCATTTTAAAGAACAATTACACAATTTAGTTATCTACGACACTGTAGACAAAACAACTTTCAGGAAAGCTAACACAATCCTTAACCACAACTATCCAAGGACATGCAGTTAAGCTCAATAAAATTGTAGGAATCTATCAAGGGGGTTTCAACCTAGCTGAAATGAAATGTCAGAATTGATGTCATGTGATTAACATAGCCTGGTATTGGGGACAGGGGGAAAATATTGGTTGCATTTGCCCAAAACACTGAGTTACAACTAGCTAGCCGAAATTTAGGTAGCTTACTGTGTGAATCTCACCAATGGATTTTTATTTATTAGGCAGTTAGGTTAAGTCAATGAATCTCATATAAATGAAGTGTGAACCTAGCAATCACAGTATTAGTATAGGCTACCCCATAGATGAAAAAGTGTAATTTATCATTACCTAAATAAATAATGGAAGGAGATCTTACTGCCTTCAATATTCTGTTAACCAAAAAGCTGCAAATTCGATTAAAACTGCGTGAAGAAACTTTCAAAGCCAGCTCACAACTAAAGCATCATGTTGTATCCAACATGGGACTGATTTGTATGTGAAGCACTATTTTTTTTTAAATTCCATTTATATCCCGCCCTTCTCCGAAGACTCAGGGCGGCTTACAAGCTTAGCAGTAGCCTTCATTCTATGTATATGCCTGCTTATTAGGGCTTTCATACACCCCCCCCCCCCAAGCGGCATTATTACAAAGTCAGCTTAATTGCCCCCAACAATCTGGGTCCTCATTTTACCTACCTTGGAAGGATTGCCTACAGTAGAACAATAAGAAATAAGTGGTAAGTTTATTAAAATGCAGAGATGCTACAATGGAATAAGGTCACCCTTAAGAGTCCTTGCATGTGCTGCCTGTTTGAGAACTTCCAATAATTTAATTTAAAACTAAAGACTGCAAGCAAAGGTGAAGAAACATTCCAAAACCAGCATTAGGAATCTCATAGGTAGCTATAGAAAATGCTGCTGTTATTTTTGCCAAAAGAATATATACACAGGAGAGTATTCCTGATTTTCTTATCTTGAAATATAATATACATTCAGATTTGAATATTATTTGAATATTTGAATATTATTATTTGAATATTTGAAACATAATATACATTCAGATTTGAATATTATGCTTAACTTTGCATTATGTACATTTATGTCAAGCCTCACTGAAACATACAATTTGACCAAGGATGCCTAAATATTTTCTGTGCATCTGTATATCTTTTTCACTTAAGAATGAAAGGTTAGGCAATAGGTTTGAAGGAATGAAGCCCTAGCGTTTTAGACAAGGCAAAACATTGGAATTCTTTTTACATTTTTAAAAAATATGTAAGTAATCAGACTACTAAAGTACACAGTATTTATGGGCAGAGCTTCCTACAGTTAGCACATCAAGGACCTTAGTGATACAACAGGTGTCCTCCACCTGGTCTTGGATAATTTATAAGACTGAAAGTTTTTAAGAAGAGACTGGACAGCCATTTGTCTGAAATGGTATAGGGTTTCCTGCCTGAGCAGGGGGTTTGGACTAGATGACCTCCAAGGTCCCTTCCAACTTATTATTATTACTTCCAAGACAACATAGCTAATGATAGTTTCTAGTCCAAATCTAGAAAACTCCAGTGGGGAAGGCTCCATAATCCCTCCCATACAATTTCCTTGTATGTCTTTGTTGAGTATGATACATAACTAAACTACCGGTATTTAAATCTTCAGCAAAGATTTTGGTGGAACATTCAATGTTTCAGAACAGAAGCATCACCCTATGTAACTCTTACAACTCAAAAGCTCAAAGCAATAATTCTATTCTTCCCCTATTCAGGAATTGTAAACCAATGCAACGACAAATATCAAAACAGCCATCTACATATTAAAGTAGCTGTGTGTTTTAAAAAAAATACAGCTAGGGCAGGGGGGTCAAGCTGCCGGCCCGCGGGCCAGTCCCGCAGAAGCTGCGCCCACCCCATTGCTGGCAATAGCAAAACTGTCCCAATACGTTGCACGACATCACGTGATGTCGCGAGTTTGACATGTCTGAACTAGGGGAACTGATTTTATCCTATATTGTTAATTTTAATTTTTACTGTTGTGTAGGCATACTTCCTGAAGGTATCAAAAGAGCTTTTCCCCCCCATCTGTTCTTATGCATAAGCCTATATATCATAAAAGCATATGGCAAATATTTGTCACTCTAACTTTTCTCTTACTGCAGATCGACGATTCATTAACATTTAAAAAGGAGTCATATAATGCTATCATTATCGCTAGTTTGCAAACAAGAACAGTCCAACCCTCCGTTCCAAATAGGAAATTCTACCCACAATCTTCTTCCACGCTCATTCTCTGGCACCTGGTATTTGGAAGCATGCTGGCTGACCCTGGAGATAATCACAATTGACAGCTATTATAACCAATGGCGTCCATCTGCCAACTTCTCCAAAATCTCTGCTGGTAGCTTGGAGAATTCTCTTGAGCAGAGGTTTTTTTTTTTAAGGGGAAAGGGAGAGATTCTCTTGCATGATCAGAAATCCTTTTGTAGAACACTGATTCCAGCCTTCTAAATCCGCCATGAATTGGTTTAGTCCTTTACTAAAGTCATTATACCTCAAGGAAGTAAATTCTATATATTCACTATGAGCAGAGAAAAGAAATGTCTGATCCATCAAATTCCAGTGCTCATGTGTGATTAAGCTGATCTAAAATCTGTGAAATGCTGTAAGTGTATAATAACCTTCAATCTTTTAACCGACTTGTTTATAAAGATTGGATTAGCAGAGACACTGGAATACATTTGCTCCACATAATCACGACCTTACAAGGCATTAAGATATATTTAAGACGTGTGTGATTTTTCTTGGCAAAACAAGCTTGATCAAGTTTAAAAAAAAACTCTGAACAAACCATGAATCAATGTCCATTATTAGAGAAAGCTGTGGCACTAATGCTCAACAAAGGCTCTAGTTATCTTTAAGTGAATTGTATTGGCATATTTGAAATAACTTCTTTCACAATCTCAACTCCTGACCTTTTAAATTTTATTTTCCTTTACTTGAAAAAGTGCTGAAATTTCACTGAAAGGATCTCAGATCACTAAACACAGAAGATAATAGGATCAGGAGAATGACACTCCTGCTTACATGTAGCTAATGCCTTTTATAACTACCTAGTAGTTGGTATGGACAAAAAAAGCTCTCTCCTATTCTGGCTGCATCTTGTGGAAACTGAATTTGGGGTTCAAAAGCTAAACTGAAGGTAAATTTTGCATAAAGAAAATTAAGACAAAAACTCCTTTTCAGATCTGCCGTTCTGATTTCCAAGTATTTATGAACAGATTAAAGTTTCTGCCCCATCTTGGTCACAAATCTAGGAAATGGGTTTTTTAAAAAGTAAATGACATTGGCAAGTCATAGTCATTTCAGACTCAGTTCTGCATTTTTTATCTATGCATCTTGTAAGAAAATATGTAAGTCAAACCAAAAATTCAAGGTGGTTCCTGAGACAAAGGGACATGGTAAGAACAATCATTTCAGAAAAGATGTCCTATTCAAATGGTCCAAACTATTGTGGTAACTCTTTACTATATTGCCATGTTGCTTTCTCCAACATTAATTCAAAGGCCATGTAAGATATAGAAAATCATGAAAATTACTTTGGTATGAAATGCCACAGAGCTCTAGACCCTAACTTAGTTATGCAATCAGATCAAATTCTGGAAGGAAACATCAGATCAAACAGCAACAAGAGCAATTCAGATCAAACCGCATCTTCTACGTTTGTACAAAGAAAGCTTCATTTCCACTACAATTTTCTTCTATCCTGCCTAAAAGAATTAATGTTAAGGATTGACAAATGAAGCTTTAGTTCTTAGCTTGTCATTAGTATCAAAACAGAAGAATGTCCATGATGCTCTGTCTAAATGCAATATGAAAATAAAAATTGTTAGATAAAAGCAAAGCAAAGAATAGGTCATAATGGTGTTTCCTTCAGTTATAAATGTTAAGCTTTATCTAGCTGTCTGTTGTGTCTAAAACACCTTTTAAGTAGGACATTACATGGACAGAAGCAGGTCAAGTTATCTTGGGACAATTTCCAAACGTTATATAATTTAAACATTTACCCTGTGATTTTTTATCCAGGCTTCCCTAAACTAGCATGACCAGATGCAGGGATCCTATAATTTTCCAAATTCATAGGAAACTCTAGGTCTAGGAGATAGAACTGATAAATGCAACATCGTAAAGGGTTAGTTTGCTAGCACTTATAAAAGCACATTTAATCAAAAGCATATGAACTAAACCATTTTTCTCAGATCCATTGCCCATTCAGTACCTGCTTTGCGTTAACATTTACCTTAATATTAATAGGTGAATCTATATAAATCCAGCTTAACTGACTCCCTATCTTCCAAGAAGAATGTAATATTATCAGATCGGCAAATTGCTTTCAATATTAATGTAAACTGAAATGTAAAATAAGGATATTTAACTTGGCTGTTTTTTTCTCATATAAAAGCAATTATTAAAATGGCAACAGAATGTAACAGACCTTCAAATCACTAGTTGCATCACTCATAGAATGTAATAACAGTGCCACTGACACCTGGTGCTTTAATTATCCTCTACAGAAAAGTTTTATTATGCCAGAATGAACATGTTCAAAACTAGGGCTTTTTTCCTCATAGAACGCTCAGAACAGAGTTCCGGCACCTTTTTTGGATGGAACCTTGTAGGGTAGGCAAGGCAGGTTGTATGACATGTGTGAGTTCCGGCACCTTTTTCTTTTACAAAAAAAGCACTGTTCAAAACTAATCAGGAAGATTAATCAAGATCACTTGTTGAGATGGGCACTGTAGAAATCAAATACACAACCCTTTATTTCAAAATAAAATGCAGTTAATTATTAAGTCCATATCATATATGTCATGAAAAATTCACAACACGGTTCCTTTAACCAAACTACCCTCTGATATGGAAAGTGAGAGCTTTTAGGTTTTCCAGGGGCTTTTATCTGGTCCACTAATAAACAGAGAGAGGAAAGTAGTCTCTGAAGTTGAAGCCCTGCAGGAAGAGAGGTAGGAAGAGGCTGTCAATTTACAGTCCTTTTTCCAAAGAATTTGAAGTTGCAAAAAATTTAGAGCAAGGTTTTATACTGCCCAACATATATTTATACACTGCAGAAAAAATGCATTCCTGTATTAATTTATATGGGAGAGAAATTTATATAGGAAAGCATCTTTTAGGGAAAAATCTACCCTAAATAAATTGAAATATTATTTTTATTTTTTATTTTAATCCCATTTATATCCCGCCCTTCTCCGAAGACTCAGGGCGGCTTACAAGCTTAGCAATAGCCTTCATTCTATGTATATGCCTGCTTATTAGGGCTTTCCCCCCCCCCAGCGGCATTATTACAAAGTCAGCTTATTGCCCCCAACAATCTGGGTCCTCATTTTACCTACCTCGGAAGGATGGAAGGCATATTAAGACATATGGCTTACTACTTTCTCAAAACTGGGCACAATTTAGGTATACTGTCCCTGAACTTTCCCAGAAACTGCACATTCACCCTGATTTTCTATGAGATTACAGGGCAAGAAACAAAACCAGAAATAGCTCAGCAATTTTTAGGATGAATTACATGTACCTTTAAGTTGTATACTTGATTGCAAACCTGCATATAAATAGCGTAGGCAGCAGGACAATTAAGTAGTAATTTTATATTTTGCATTGATGCATTTCATGTTTCCCTTCTATTAAACCACTCTTTAGGAACCACAGCAGCATCAAAACTCCAGTACTGGTTCACTTTTGCAATTTCTATTGAAATCTAATTCCCACTAGATAATGTGCTATTGTTTGAGTGGCTAAACAGAGAAAGGGGTTTAAGTTAAAACACCATAGTAGTAGGATGAAATCACCCAGATGACTTTTTCATCTCATATTTACATCAGTTCTACTCGGATAACAAACCCCATTAAAAACTAAGAACATATGTACTCAAAAGACTCCCGAGATTTCGCTTAAAGGAGCTACTCCCGTAAAGCCCGCAAAACTAAAAAAAAAAGGCTTAACATAAAAACGCAACCCCCGCACCTACCCTTTTGTTCGGAAACAACACTCGTTTTCACACATCGCACACTTCTATCAGTGTAAATCCAGCACCGACGAACACACATTTAGATGTTTAATGGGGATCTCGCAGGGAAAGGAGGGGCAGCGTTATGAATTACCTCATTTAACTATGATGGGGGGGGGGGGGAGGAAGAGAGAGAGAGATTTTGACTTTAATCAAACTCCTTCAACTTGGATGGATATCCCGAGTGTGAAACGGAGGGCTGCGGAAAGCAAAATGGGGGGTGTATGTTTGCAAAGGGGGGGGTGGGGGGTGATTTTAAAAAGGGGGGGCTGCCTCTTGAGGGACGCCCGGTGCCCCACATGGGGATGCACCCAAGTGCCCAGGAGCGGGGAAAGGGGGAACCCCCAACCTCCCCCCCCCGCAGGGAGCCCCAGGGCCGCGGCTGGCAGGCTACCGACCTGTCCTCGGAGTCCATGCGGCTCAGCGGCTCCCCGTCCGAGGAGATTTCCAGGCTGCCTCTGCGGCCGCCCGACGTGGCACTGCAGGAGCTGCTGCCGCCCCCGCTCCCCGTGCCGTAGCCCTCGTCAGCCCCGGCCGACACGACGACGACGCCGCCGCCGCAGCCCGCGTCCCCTTCGGACGACGACGACGACGCCGCTTGTGGTGCTGCCGCCGCTTCACTGGAGTCCCCCCCGCCGGAGGAGCCGCCGCCGCCGGAGCCGTCAGGCCCTCCGCCCGCGCCCACGTCGGCCCCGCCCGAGCCGCCCTTGACGTCGGCCTCGCTGCCGCCGGGGCTGAGCGAGCGGGCGTCGTCGGTGCAGCAGCCGCTGGAGGAGCCGGAGCTGCTGCTGCCGGCCTCGGCCTCCTCTTCCTCCTCCTCGTCGTCCTCCTCGTCCTCGGCGTCGTCGTCGTCGTCCTCCTCCTCCTCCTCGTCTTCCTCTTCCTCCTCGTCGTCGCCGTCCTCCTCCTCTTCGTCGTCGCCGTCTCCGGCCTGGCTGGCGCTCTCCGGGCTGGGCTCCGACATGCTTTCCGCCCCTTCGCCGTTCAGCGCCGGTGGGGCCGGCTCGGCCTCAACTCCCGCCGCAGAGGGGGAGGAGGAAGAGGAGGAGGAGGAGGAGGCTTCGCTCTCGGCCGCCTCTTCGGTAGCGCCGCCGCCTGAGGGCGAGGAGGAGGAGGAAGAAGAGGAGGAAGGCGGCGGCGGGACCGCGGGCGGCTCCGCCATGTCGCTCAGCTCGGCCGCCATGACGTCTGGGAGTCGCCGCGCCGCTCCTGCCCTGCGAGACTCAGGCCAGTGCGCGCACGTGTACGTGCGGGCGGGGAGGAGGAGCCTGGGCCTTGCGAGGGGGCGTGGCTTTCTCTGCGGTTGCGGTTGCAGCGCTGTGTGCGGTATGGCGTCCGCCTGCAGACAAAAGGGTTAGATTAGGAGGACTCGCGGATCAAAGGAAGGAAGCGCATGCGTGCATGTATGCTGCCGGCCTGCCCGCCCTAAACCAATGCTGCTCAGTCTCGGAAACCCAACCGATATGGACTTCAATCCCCAGAATTCCTTAGCCAGCCATTGGGAGTTGAGGTCCCCGCCTTTTAAAGTGGACCCGATTGATTAAACACAACCTATCAGTCTTCAAATAAGTAAAAATTGAGTGCTCTCTTCGAGTGATTATTACAAAGCAGAAACTCCCATGGTTTGGATATTTGATACAAGGAGTTGATAGACTAGACCTGGGGTAGGCAACTCGGCTCTTTTATGACTCATGGACTTCAACTCCCAGAATTCCTGAGCCAGACCAAATTACTATGCTTGAAGGAGCAGAAAATAATGGATATTTGATGGATGAGATCAGGGTAGTTGTAGGAGGTAAGTAGAGTAATTATAGGAGGAAATTATGGGAGGGAAGACCTGCAATTTATTACTATAATAGAGCAAGATGAGAAATATTTGACAGTGAAATCTAGGTCCCAAAAACATATTTGGGTATCCCAGAAGTTCAAATTAGTATGAAGCATATGAGGAGATGTGAAGAAGCAAGGCCAAAAGGGGAAGAAAAAAAAATCAAACGCAGGGTTGTATATTTGTTGGTTTATAATTTAGTTTTCTAAAGCTTCCCAATTTAACAAAGTCTAGGCAACTTACACATTGCCTAGTACATTAGACCAATACATTAGACCAGAAAACAGATTATAAGTAATCCTTGCCTTAAACCAGTCATTTAACAACTGTTCTTGTGGCCCTGAAAAAAAAAGATTTACAACCAGTTCATTTATAGCTGTCACCATGATGGGTGCTTGGCAACTGACATGTATTTACCATGGTTGCAGCAGCCCTGGGTGATGTGGTCACCATTTGCAGCCTTCTCAGCTAGCTTCAGACAAAAGTCAATGGAGAAAGCCAGATTCGCTTAACAACTGCAGCAAAAAGGTCGTCAAATTGGACATGAGTCACTTAATGACTTGCTTAGCAATGGAAATTCTGGTCCCAGTTACAGTTGCAAGTCGAGGACTTTCTGTAGGCAGTGTAAATTCTCTATTGTTCATATCTCTCTTTTTTTGCTGTTCCTACTTTTGCTTGTCTATCAAAATTGCAGTATATTTATTATTTATTTATTTATTATTTAAACTTTATTTTCTAAGTTTTCTAAGTTATCTAAAGATATTAGATGCTTTGATATAGAAATATTAGGGAGACAAAAAGAGGTTCTTAGACAATGAAAAATTGTCTACAGCCACAGTAGCACCCAAAGACACAATATTGGAGAGCACAAAATGAGTTTTCCCACAAGTTGTCATATTTTTGCTCCTGCCAGGAGCTGGTTGTCAAGAAAGCAGTTGTAGAAGAACCTGCAAAATCCACGTCTGGTCTGGTTTTCTGCAAAAAACTGAAGCATCTTCTGTTGGCAGGCTGAGGTAACAATGGACCTAAATGTCAATCTTTAAGATTTAAGAGCCAGTTTGGTGTAGTGGTTAAGGCACCATACTAGAAAGCAGGAGAGCTTGAGTTCAAGTCCTGCCTTAACCATGAAAGCCAGCTACATGACTGGGCCAATCCCATTCTCTCTCAGCCCAACCCGCCTCACAGGGTTGTTGTTGTGAGGAAAACGGGAGGAAAAAGGTGTGTTTGCCACCTTGAGTTATTTGTAAAAATTATAATAAAGACAAGAGAAAGAGAAAGAGAAAGAGAAAGAGAAAGAAAGAAAGAAAGAAAGAAAGAAAGAGAGAGAGAGATTGGGCCTGCATTTCTTTCTGGGTCAACCGTGCTCTGCAGTTCCCAGACATGGTCAGCAAGTACCCCAAGTCCTCTGTGCTGGAGTTAATGTGGGATCTGTGAGAGAACTCTTTCGTCAGCTCCTGAAGCTCCTGGCTGAAGTTAGCGTCCCAACACACACACACACACAACTTTCTATTGTGCCTTTTCCCAAAGCTTTTGCAAAGTGCCCCTTCTAGGACCCCATCTGCATTCCTATGGCATCAAGGCATGCCAGCTTTCATTTTTCAAACTCTGGGGGACAATTGTAAACCGCAGGAGAACAAAAGCTGGAGGGGGAGGGGGCAAACTGCTGGAAAGCAGCAGCTGCCTAGCTTTAAAAAAACAACAACTCAGAGCTTAGGGCCCCTTCTTGTTCTCTTCTCTCTCTCTCTCTCTCTCTCTCTCTCTCTCCCTCCCAACTTCCAGAATTTTTCCAGCCTTTGCTTCAAACTCCCTAATCCACTTGGTGCACAAACTGGAAATGAGCTGAGGTTAAATTACTTCTGGGTGACAGCAACCAGCACAAATTTAAACAAGTCTCTCTCTCTCTCTCCCCAAACTCTCTCTCCCTCTCTCAATTCCCCCCCCCCCCCCAGTTTTCCATAGGCCAAAGCTAGAACTTTCTGGAGAGATGATTTAGAAAGCCAAAATTTTTCAGCCTGGGATGTTCTTTCCCTCCCAATATGTCTATACAGAGGAAATTCATTTACTTTGGTGAGGAAGGGCAGGGTTTGGGGTTTAAGGTCTTGGTAAGAACAAAGCTGGCAAATAAAACAGTCTGGGGATATCATCTCTGTTTCTCATCTGCCAGAAGGAACAAATGTTCCTTTTGCCACAGCGCTCTGTTTTTTAACTAAGGATTTGTCCCTAACAGACAAAAATGAAATCTTATTCCAGTTCATAGCCCAGTCCTGTACAGAATTCTGACCTATGTTTTTGTGTCTCTCTCAATATTTTTGTCAGTCTTCTAAACTTTGTGGGGAACAAGGTCTCCAGGTGAATTAAGTGAAGCCCCACATATATTAAATGTCCCTTCCATTCTATGAATCCTTCCCAGGTGAGTCAGGAAATGAACTAATTCGCACAATTACCCCAGAATTGTGGTCTTTAGGGTTCTCTTAGTGCACAGATGTTACTAATGAAACATTAAGGTATGTCATGAAACATGTGCCACCAAACAACCAGGTTCAGAGAGCACCAAGGACCTCACAGTTCAAGCCTGAGTTACATATATTCTATCATAAGCCACAAGTTTTTAAACCTTGGTTTGTTAAGTACTCTTGACTGTATTGCATCAAGTCAAAAAACATTTCAATGAGCGACATAGCAGCATGCTGAACTGATATCGATTTCAGAATCAATCTAACTCTAGGTTCCAATCAAAGTCTTAAGTTTGGAGAAGGAATATTAGTGCAAAACAACTATTTTACTCCTGTTTTACTTCTTTGGAATTGCTTCTTTATTGCTTCTCTTTTTTCACATGGTACTATCTGCCTTGCTAAGGTTTATGCAGCCCGGGAGAGGACACGAAGCTGGTTCCAGGCAGTTATATCTGCTTCTTTGAGTGAGGGCAGTTTCCCCGCCCTCTTGAAAGAGGCGGTGGTGAGGCCTCTCCTCAAGAAGCCTGCCTTGGACCCAGCTGTGTTGAACAACTTTCGTCCGGTCTCCAACCTTTGCTTTCTTGCGAAGGTTGTTGAGAGTGTGGTGGCGCATCAGCTCCCTCTGGTCCTGGATGAAGCGGATTATCTAGACCCGTACCAATCGGGTTTCAGGCCCGGGTACAGCACGGAGACGGCATTGGTCGCTCTGGTGAATGATCTCTGGAGGGCTCGGGACAGGGGATATTCCTCTGTCCTAGTCCTATTAGACCTCTCAGCGGCTTTCGATACCATCGACCATGGTATCTTGCTGCGGCGTCTCAGGGGATTGGGAGTGGGAGGCACGGTCTTGCAATGGTTCTCCTATCTCCTGGGACATTCGCAGTCGGTGTTGGCAGGGGGGCAGAGGTCGACCTCGAGGTCTCTCGTTTGTGGAGTTCCTCAGGGGTCGGTCCTCTCGCCTCTCCTGTTCAACATCTATATGAAACCACTGGGTGAGATCATTTGTGGCTTTGGAGTTGGGTATCATCAGTACGCTGATGATACCCAGCTTTTCATTTCGACCCCAAACCACCCCAGTGATGCCCTCGACGTGATGTCCCGTTGCCTGGAGGCGGTTCGGGTCTGGATGGGGAGGAACAGACTTCAACTCAACCCCGACAAGACTGAGTGGCTTTGCATACCGGCATACCGGGTTATTCAGGATATTCCATCTCTCTCTATGGGGGGTGAACTATTACCCCCCGTAGATAGGGCTCGCAACTTGGGAGTCCTCCTAGATTCACGGCTCACTCTGGAAGACCACATAGTGGCTGTGACTAGGGGGGCCTTCGCCCAGGTTCGCCTGGTGCGCCAGTTGCGGCCCTATCTAGACCGGGATGCCTTATGTACAGTCACTCACGCGCTCGTGACCTCTCGTCTAGACTACTGCAACGCTCTCTACATGGGGCTGCCCTTGACCACTCGGAGGCTCCAACTGGTACAGAATGCAGCCGCGAGAGTTGTGTTGGGAGTCTCCCGATACTCCCATGTTACACCTCTGCTCCGTGAGCTGCATTGGTTGCCAGTTGTCTTCCGGGTGAGATTCAAGGTACTGGTAATGGTGTTTAAGGCCCTACATGGCATGGGTCTGGAGTACCTTAGGGAACACCTGCTGCCGGCATCAACTTCCCTCCGCCCTGTGCGTTCCCACAGAGAGGGCCTCCTCAGGGTGCCACCGATCAGAGAATGTCGATTGGTGGCCCCCAGGGGGAGGTCCTTCTCTGTGGGCGCCCCGGAGCTATGGAATCGGTTACCGGTTGAGCTCCGGATGGCGCCCGATCTTCACTCCTTCCGTCGCGATCTAAAGACATTCTTATTTGAACAAGCCGGCCTGGCCTGATGGGGGATGGGGGGGTTTATTGTTATTTTAATATTTGTATTTACTGTTTTTAGTGGGCATATATTTAATCCTTTTTCTTTTGTATCTCTGTATTTTTTATGCTTGCCCTGTTCACCGCCCTGAGTCCTCCAGGAGAAGGGCGGTATATAAATAAAATTATTATTATTATTATTATTATTATTATTATTATTATTATTATTATTATTATTATTATTATTATTATTATTATTATTTGGTTCCTATACTCTTATAAAGTTCCTTATGAATTCAGGTGTTTGCAGGGCAGGTGTAAACGTAACTGTAAGTGTCACAGGGCTACGTGGAGTAAATTTATTTTTCAGAGAATTTTTGTCTCCTTTTTCTTATCCAACACTCAGTCATTAATTGAGTGATACCAAATTCTATGCAACATCAGCTCAGACATGATATCACACGCCCTTACAAAAGTATTGGAAGTTTTTAGGTGTCTTTCTGTGATAGTATGCTACGTTTTCTCTGGTTTTTGTTTGCCCCATGTTAGAGGTTGCTGGCATTAAAGAGCAACTACAGACAAGTAAATAAAATATTTTAACTTCTGGACTTGGGAAAATTGTGGTGCAGGCATCTCATGATCGAAACAAGGGAAATGAAGTTTTCTTTAAAAAAAAAACTAAAAATGTTACAATCGAACAGGACAAAGACATAGAAAAGTCAAATCGTTATCCCACTGGATTCATTCAGCAAGTGCATCTTTTTGGCTGAGTTACTCAATATCCTAGTCTAGAGTAAAATGGACTTTATTACTTTGTGTGAATTCAGCCATAGGGGAGGGAGTACAGGGGAAATCCCTGCACTGTCCTGGACTTCAAATTTTCATGTCAAGCTCTTGGCAAACAATTTTAATATAAACCAAGATTTTTTCCAGAGTTTTCTTTAACAAGATTTATTGAAAGGGAGAGGTTACAGAAATCCCAGCAGTTTGACCTTGGTGACTGAGGAAGGATTCAAGCCACAGATGTTTACAGGGGTTGGAAGAAAAGACAGCAGCCATAATGGTAACCCCAACCCTTTTTATGTGTCCCCCTTGTAGATGACCTCATTTAAATCACTCTCCCTAATCTTAGCTGAACTAAATATAATCCTGTTCTCATAGCTAAACCTTTAAATTAAAGAAAAAAAATGCTTGGGGTCAGGCTGACAGAACTAAATATTTGAGAAACCTTTGTTCTCACTTGACAAGCACCTTGCTTAGCAACAGAAATTCTGGTCCCGCTTGTGATCATAAGTTGAGGACTACTTGCACAGCCAATATGCTCTACAGCTGCATTCTCCAGATCAATGGTGGGATTCAAATATGTGAACAACTGGGGTTTCTGTGTGGATGCTGCTTCTGGAATTCCATTCTGGGCCTGGGCAACAAAAAATTAGCTACCGGTTCTGCCAAACCGGTGCAAACCGGTTGAATTCCACCACTGCTCCAGTTGCTTTTGGATTATTAAAACAATAAAACCCACAGGTACTACTAGTAAGCAGCCGAATGGGATAAATAGAAGAAGCTGAAAAGGTAAACAAGTGAGCTCTTTTTTTTGTCATACTGCAGATGTTAATAATCTAATACTGATACGCTGATCTGTCAAAACTTTTAAATGAAAAAGGTAAAATTTCTTATAATATTATCCTCGGTAGATAACTGTCCCAACTTTCTCGCTAAGGAATTGAAGCTATGGAAAGCAGGGAGAGAGATAATCAACAAGTTACATTTTTTGAGCAGCTGTCATAATGGCTGGGACTTTAGCTATCGTGATGCCAAGTTGACCTGGATATAAGATGGAGTGACGAAGTCCATCTTCATGCCAAAAAGATTTCGAGCTAATTACCATTTCTACTTTGCAATGCTGGCTTGGGTGGGGGGGGGGGAAACAACCATGGAGAATGCCTGCTATGAATGCACCACCTTGAGTTCCTGAAGGAAAGGCCAGATATAAATACATCCAATAAATAATTAACTAATGGATTCCCCCTCCCCCTTTTAAGAACTATTGGAACTAACTTGTACTGTCATGAAAATTTGGTGGCAAACACAAAGTTGAGTCTGCGTTATCAGATGGCCAAACGATGATTAAATCCGAGAATGATTTTCCGCTTATTAATCAGAACATACAATGCAGCCTTGTGTGTCCTGTAAATGAAGCGGCACCATTGTGAACCTGAATAATCCCTGGGTGCATAATGAGGGAAAGTAATTTTTTCCCATCTCTAAATGGGGCTGGCTTGCGTGAGGGGATATGAAAGGAAGGCGCTTGGCAACCCTTTCAGAACAATGGCCCCAGATGGAAGGAGATGTAATTGGTTTTGAACAGCATGAACATCTGTACAGTGTGTGTCCTATCCCAATGGGCCTCTCTTGGCAGGGGGTGATCCATTTCTCCTTGTGTGTACAGCAATCAGCCACGTCATGTAAGAACCGCCAGACACTTTGGTTTCATCAGTCATCTGTTTTAAGCACTTGCTTTCCAAAGTCTGAGTTCAACCATCCTAAATGCGTTCAGGAAAGACACTGGTTTTTGACAAGGCGAAAGGTGGAGGATCAAAAGGCCCAGTGAATAAAGCCCATTCTGGGGTGAATGAGCTGGATTTCAAGAGCCACCAAAAGCTTTGTCAGTTGACTGAGGTTAATGTATAATGAATAAAAGTTTTATAATAATAATAATGATGATGATGTTTCTAAGTCTCTTCTTAGAAACTTCCAGTGTTGGAGCATTTACAGCTTCTGGAGGCAGGTTGTTCCACTGGTTAATTGTTCTAACTGTCAGGAAGTTTCTCCTTAGTTCTAGGTTGCTTCTCTCCTTGATTAGTTTCCATCCATTGCTTCTTGTTCTGCCTTCAGGGGCTTTGGAGAATAGCTTGACTCCCTCTTCTTTGGGGCAGCCCCTGAGATACTGGAATACTGCTATCATGTCACGCCTCGTCCTTCTTTTCATTAAAGTAGACATACCCAACCAATAAAATAACACAACCATGTGATCAGAATTTGGAGTGGGCTGTCTTTAGGATTTCATCCTGCTTGTGGATATTGGAATAGACCCTGACAGGAACATCCTTTGCACCTCTTCTTGTTCTTATATTTTTATCCTATTTTGATTTTGTTTTTGCTGCTTGGATTGTGTGTTGTTTTAATTGTGTAGTTGTTTTTTTTGGTTGTTGTTTGTTTTGTAAACTGACCAGGAGTAATGAGATTATGGCCGGATTAAAACAAAAGGAGTCAACCAATAATTCTGGTTAAGATTCTCATTGCTAGATGCATAACGTCCACGCCACATTTTAAGAACATCAACATTTATTTATAACATGATATAAAAGAAATGAGATATGAACATTTGCCTTTGAACAATAATAAGGGGTTTCTTATACTTACATTAGTTGTGTTCATTGTATAATATATACACAATGAACATAATTACATTTGTACACAGACCTAACTGGAAATTGAATATACCTGCTTCTTGATATATATATATACACCCTATTTCAACAGAGTAAGAAAAGCCCAGTCCATCCAGTTCCATTTCTTTTTGTAAAAAAAGGCAAAAAAAAAGAGAGTAAATACTAGCGTTGGTGAGTATGCAGATAGCAGAATGGCAGTAACTGACTTTGCAATCTGACTGGGATGTACTTACAGAACAACAAGAACAAAAAAGGACACATCTTAACTATGCAATGATTTTTTTTTTTAAAATGGCACATTTTAAATAGAGGGTGGTGGCATTGATTAATCAAAATGTGAAAATGAGACATGATCAGCTTTGGAAAGAAACCATGTTTCAGGGCTGACAGCAAAAGAAACCAAAGGAAGCCAATGTAACCGAATCCTTCCAAATTCAAACTCTTTTAAGAGGGGACGGTGCTGACTGTAGGCCACACAGAGGAGGAAGAGGAAGAGGAGGGGAACTCTCAGTTGTGTGGATGGAATGAATACAGAGCAGCGATAGCAGGAAGCTGGTGACGGCGGGAAGAACTCTGGAGTTGGTTGAGGGGGTACGGTGGGGATATTTAAAGCTCTCTTGGAATAAATGTTTTCCACAACGTGATAAAATGATGCTCTATGGACAAAAGCATCGGAACTATGAATTTCATAGATTTCATAAAAGTGACTGTACAAGCATCCTTGTCTTTCCACAGGCGTGTTTGGGACCTCAGCCGTGGATGGTCTCAGCAGAAGCCAGCAGGGCTGAAAAAGAAAGAGGTCTCTGTTGACATCCAAGAATCCAGGAGAAGAGGAATAGCATTTTTTTTTGGAAATAGGGCAAGTCAGAATGAAACATCTTTTAAAATCTCTGATTACCCAGGCAGATCAGGGAAAGGAGAGGGATTTTCCGTATTTAGTCAAGGCAAAAACAGGCTGAGGGAAGAAGCATCTGCTCTGACAAATACTGTTATCACCAAATATTGACATGATAGCAGTCCTGGATATGACCAAATTATGAGGGCAAACTAGGTGTCATTTAAAGAGAACTCAACTCACTTCGAAGAAAACTATTTCCAGATGGAAGAAACCCCTATAGGTGGTGCTCAACTTATAACCATTTGCAGAGCAACTGGACATAATGGAATGGCACTGAAAAAAAAGTGTCTTATGACCAGTCCTTGCACTTATGAGCTCGCAACCATTGGAGCATCCCTGCAGTCACGTGATCAAAATTCAGTGCTTGGCAACTGGCATGTGTTTAAGACTGTTGCACTATCCTGGGGTTGCGTGATCACCATTTGCAACCTTCCCAGCTGGCTTTCAATAAGCAAAGTCAATGGGGGAAGTTGGATTCACTTAACAATTGTGATATTTAAAAAAAAGGTTATAAAGTTGGACATGATTCACTTAACAACCTGCCTTGCTTTGGAAGAAAAATTCTGCTTCCAATTATGGTCATAAGTTGAGAACTACCTGTTTGGCAGCCTTTCTGGGCATGAGCAGATGTGTGGACCAGTTCCAAAATTTTCAACCCTGAAGTTTTTATTTTATTTTATTTTATTGTTGTATAATAATAATAATAATAATAATAATAATAATAATAATAATAATAATAATAATAATAATAATAATAATAATAATAATAATAATAGTAATAATAATGTTGGAAGGGACCTTAGAGGTCATCTAGTCCAACCCCCTGCTCAGGCAGGAAACCCTATACCATTTCAGATAAATGGCTGTCCAGTCTCTTCTAAAAAACTTCCAGTGTTGGAGCATTCACCACCTCTGGAGGCAGGTTGTTCCACTGGTTAATTGTTCTAACTGTCAGGAAGTTTCTCCTTAGTTCTAGGTTGCTTCTCTCCTTGATTAGTTTCCATCCGTTGCTTCTTGTCCTGCTTTCAGGTGCTTTGGCGAATAGCTTGACTCCCTCTTCTTTGTGGCAGCCCCTGAGATACTGGAACACTGCTATCATGTCCCCCCTCACCCTTCTCTTCATTAAACTACACAGACCCAATTCCAGCAACCGTTCCTTATGTTTTAGCCTCCAGTGCCCTAATTATCTTTGTTGCTCTTCTCTGCACTCTTTCTAGAGTCTCAACATCTTTTTACATCATGGTGACCAAAACTGGATGCAGTATTCCAAGTGTAGCCTTACCAAGGCATTGTAAAGTGGTATTAACACTTCACGTGATCTTGATTCTATCCCTCTGTTAATGCAGCCTAGCACTGTGTTGGCTTTTTTGGCAGCTGAAGTACACTGCTGGCTCATATTTAAGTGATTGTCCACTAGGACTACGAGATCCCTCTCACAGTTGCTACCGACCCAGAAAGTGCCCAGGTTGGCTATGACTTAATTGTTCTTTTCCACTGAAGTGGGGTTGTTTCAGGAATGCAACAGTGAATCTGGTAATGCAGAACAGGTTTTCCACTGCTTTGTGTCAGACAGCTCTGAAGTGCTTCTCACTGAGCTACTAAACTTTGGCTTACTGTTACTGACCGGAGCTTAGGGCTTCCTTGGTTGTTCTTTAATCTATGATCATTTACTTCAAGACGACAAAATTAAAAACAACACCAACAACGCAAAACTGTGCCGAAAATGTGAGGTAAGCAGTAAAGTCCTTTCACTGTAGCCAATTAGTTCCTGGATAAGTCTTTGGCATCTCCAATTAAAGCAGGGTTCTTCAAACTTGGCCCTTTTATGACTTGTGGACTTCAACTCCCAGAATTCCTCAGCCAGGCGAGGAATTCTGGGAGTTGAAGTCCACAAGTCATAAAAGGGCCAAGTTTGAAGAACCCTGAATTAAAGGAACCAATAGCAGACGACGACAAAGAACCCTGGAGAGACTTCTTGTAGTAGACGAATCTGGGAAACGATTTAGTGGAGCCATTTTAGATTTCTTTGCCATGCCGACAAAGCTTTGGCTAAAATGCCCTGCGCCCATCTGACCTCCTCAGGCAGGACTAAGTAAAAATGGAGTACATGCATTCCTTTGGATATGTTTTGACAATCTATGGCTAGGAATCCCAACCTGCTGCTGCGGAGTTTCCCTTTGAAGTCTGCGCTGGCATCTCGAACAACGAAGAAGAAGAAACCGTATCTTCCTGTTGCTCTTGAATTCTACTTTTTTCACTCTCTTCTGAGCTGCTTTCAAGCTTGTGGTTGATGACGGGGGCCTCCTTGTTGGGGCTGCTGGAGGTTGGGGGGGGAAGAGGAGAACTAGGTTTAGAATTTCCTCTAACCTTTCATTAGGTTAACCGATACTATATAGTATTTCAATAAACTCTGTCACACAAAATGGGGACTGTGAAGTACACCGGCTTATGCTTTACAGGGCTGAGGGGGTGGGGAGGGACCCAAACGAAGAACTCCGCCTTGGCTTTGAACTCTGCCTTTTTTTTACAGGGGAAAGGTTTCAGGAGTTCAAAGGAATCGCGGGGCTAGTCTCCCACTCCTGACTATAATCCAAACAGGAGGAAAGGGGAAATAATTTATATTCAGGAAACACTAGGTTCCCTACAGTTGGGCCTGGTTGCTGGTTGGATGGGATCCTGTGAGGAAATACCCCCTCTATAGGCCAGACTGAGAAGTACAAAACTGTCCCTTAAAAAAAAGGCAGTTCCTAAACCAGGCCATCCCGATGTCAAGAAAGCCATGAACTTGGTCAAGATGCTCCACTCCTGCAAGCCTCCAAATAGGCCAGGGGTGGGGGACCTCGGCTCTTTTATGACTTGTGGACTTCAACTCCCAGAATTCCTGAGCCAACATTTGATCAACTATATACTGTAAATGCCATACCCATTACATTTAATTGTTGTCCTTTTCGGCCACATTAAAAGAATGGACGCTCTTTTGACAGCATATTCTGGATTGAGTCTAGAGGTCGTGCCCAAGTCTTTGTGGATCATGTGGTCCTGGGTATATAAACAATGTTCTTCTTTTATAATTCCACCCCCCCATCAATATTGCTTTGCGGATCTTAAGCTGTTAACTCAGTGGGCATATAGAGACAATCTAACCATCCTCCCCTTTCAAACTGTTGTTTGAAAGATTGCCTAGAACAGGGGTAGGCAACCTTGGCTCTTTTATGGACTGATGCTGGCTCAGGAATTCTGGGAGTTGAAGTCCCCAACAGAGCAACAATTGAAACAAAAAAACAAGCAGGACATTCAAGTCAGTACATCGATCACAAGTGTCCCTCTGCAAAAGAGTTTTAAGCAGCCACCAAGAAAAAGGAACTAAAGTTGCCAAAACAGTAAGAAACATTGTGGACTTTTTTTTTCTTTTAGATGTTCTGCAACTTTAATAACGATCAACGAGGGGGGACAGATTAACCTGATTTTTACAGGAGGGAATTTTAATGCAGGGCAGATGGCGAGGGCAAGTTCATATGGGAGAGCAAATCGTCTCCCAAGATTTTCTTATCTGGTCAGCTTCTCTCTTACATTCAGCACTACATAGCAAAAACCATTTCAAAACATTTTCAGACTAGAAAAATCTATATTTTCCGCTCTCCTCCCTTGGCATGTGGTCCAGAATGGAATCAACAGGTCCCCAATTTAGCTGAAGCTTTTCTATTTCTTGTGTTAAGTGTAAAAAACAAAAAAAAGGGGGGGGGAAAACAAACTGGAAAATACTAAAATGAGAGAAAGGTATGTATGTACAGGATATCCTGGCTTAATGACCTGTCGCTTAACAGCTGTTCTAAACTACAGAGGACTTTCTTCCAGATGGTTCCAACAGCCACCTGCTACCCCCATGGAATTGCATTTTGGGTCCTTGGCCACCAACTTGCATTTATTGCCATATGCAGCATCTTGCGATCACATGACCACAATTTTTGGTGTTTGCCCATTTCTGGAGTTTGCTTCCAGTTTCTGGCAAAAAACGGCCATTGGATAAAATGGATTTGTTTAATGACCACTGTGTTTGCTTAACAACTGCGGCGCTCACAACTGCCAAACAAAAGGTCATAAAATCGGTAACCCGCTCAACAATCACCACAACTTACAACCATAAATTTTGGGCTCAATTATGGTCATAAGTTGAGGACTACCTGGATGTTTTTATGATTATGTGTGTAATCAATTCACACAGCCGCCCATCTCCTCAGTGCGACTCTGCGCAGTACCAACATAAACAGCATAAAGAGCACGGAAAAGTACAATGGTCACTGAGAATAAACTAAAAAAAAAAATCCATCTCGACATCTCAAAGGCCTTCTGATCTTTTGAAAATGAATCTCCTCTGCGATGCATTTTAGCTCTGCTTGGGATCTGTTTTCAAGATTTCTCATAAGCAACTACTCAACATAGCAAAGCAAAAGACCCGTTCTGTTTTGACATCTGAGGGTAAATGCTACTGAGGTTTTCACCCAGAGATGGCTGCCAAGTCAGAATGAGTAGTTTTTCAGAGGCAGTCTATACAGCAGGGGTGTCAAACACACTTTCATTGAGGGCCGCATCAGCACTGCGGTTGCCCTCAGGGGGCCGGGTGGGTGTGGCCCAGGTGGGCGTGGCCTACTGGGTGGGCGTGGCTAGAGTGCGTATGGCCTACTGGGTGGGCGTGGCCAGCTCTACATCGTTCGCATCAAGGGTGCCTATGGGGGCCCAGGCAGGAGTGGGACAGATCTGAGGGTCTCTGGCAGGAGGAGGGTCTCTGGGCCAGGGCCAAGGCAATGGGGGCCGTTCCCTCACTGTTTCCAGGATGGCTTTGCGGGCCACATGAAACCACTTCGTGGGCCGGATCTGGCCCCCGGGCCTTGTGTTTGACATGTCTGCTATACAGGAAAGGCACCGTCATCTTCTGCATATGCAAAGACTGCAGCCATGTTAGATTATTTGCAGGATTGGCTACAAATACCTAGCATCCGCTTTGCTTTACCTGGCATTACTATCTCCTGTCTGTTCTTCTGGCTTCTCAGGTGCTTGTTCAGGATTTCTCTCCTTTGGCTCTGAAACATCTGAGATCAGCTGATCTTCATTTTTTGGTAACTGCAGCAGGGAAATAAACATTAAAGGGCAAACGTTAATGGTCCTAGGTGGGATGGCTAGAAAAGCTTTGCATTTCAAAACCATAGTGACGTTACTATAACCATCTGGCAAAAAGTGAATTTGCTAGATTAATGCAATTTTTATGAGAATTATAATTGTTTAGTCTAGCGAAGGCCGGAGAGTTCAGAGTAAGAAAAGGAAAAAATGATATGAAAGGTATTTAAAAATAGTAGCATTCTTGTATTTTAGTGTATCCTTGTTAATTAATTTGTATCCTGTCTTTATTATTTTTATAAATAACTCAAGGTAGTGAACATATCCAGCGCACTTGCCCACAGCAACAACCCTGTGGGATGTCTTGGGCTGAGAGGGAGAAACTGGCCCAAACCTACCTAGCTGGCTTTTTTGCCTAAAGTGGGACTTGAACTCAAGATCTCCTGCTTTCTAGCCTGGTGCCTGGTGCCTTAGACCAAACTGCCTCCTATTGTTACTATATGATTTGTTTTCCTAACAGCCATCTAATTTTGAACAGACAAAAATGCGCAGAGTATTTCTAAAACCATTAAAATAAAAAGAACACACTAATAATAGAAATGTATTAAAAAGTACCGAAATTATAACCAAGAGTCTTAACAAGTTACACCTTTATTCATGTCTAAGCACCACGTGGAAGGAAACAGTACCTGTGTAATAAAAGTAGGATTATGTTCATTGGCACAATCATTTTCTTTCAACCAAGCTGTGTCTTCTACATCATTCGGATGGCTTTGGCTCACGTCGCTCATTTTAACGCCATATTCTACTTCCTTGGGATTGCATACAAAGTTTTCTTTCCTTGGGCTCTGCAGAAAAAAAATATTGGTGTTTTTTTTTTAATTAATGAGACAAATGACACCATCGTTAAAAATAGAAATGGTAGTTATAGAATAAAAAACCAAGGGAAACACAGATGCTATGTGACATTCCTTCAGTTCATGTCATTAAAAATATAAAACAACAACATGGGAGAGTTCAACAGTATCTCGGCCTGTGCATGAAACAAATACAACCTTTCTCAATACCTGGTTTAAAGAATATTTAGATGCCCCTTAATTTTCATTCTGACAACTGCATTATAAAATATTCTCCTGGCCTTTCAGAAATCAAAGTAGAAAGGTGTAAATCAGGAGGAGGAAGATTGCTCCAAATTAACCTTCTCTGAAATGATAGCTTGCAGATGTTTTGAACTTTCAAGACTCATAAACCTGCCTGGCTGGGAGTTTCTGATTGGAAAGCTGAAATGTCATGCATGTTACGCTTTCTGCTTCTTCTCAACACTTAAAAAGAGTTTTCCTTGTCATTAATTGGAAATAAAACTCCACTAACTTTATTTAACACTGTCAGATAAACAACATTTTCAGGGTTAAACTATGGGATTCTTGGTACTTTCTAAATTGGATTGTTTGCTTGCAGATGTTCCATTACCCAGCTGGGAAACTTCATCAATGCTCTGATGATATTACCTAGTTAGATATGTCTGCAAGCAAACAACCAGACTCAGAGAGCGCCAAGAATTCCACAAACAACACTTCCTCTTACTGTAAGAAATAAAGATTAAAAACTCCTTGAGGCTGAATGTCTTGGTGGCTTCATGGACATCGTTCACTCCCTAGAGACTAAAATGGATAATGTGAAATTTGAGCGGGCCCACGAACAAGGAGTATATATTGGAGGTGGTGACCCTTTGAGAGCTGTATGCAACAAAATTTCATTTTGATGTATGCCAATTGGTGTACATTCAAAGTGACAATAAAGTTATCATTATCATCACTCACGCCCTCGTGACCTCTCGTCTGGACTACTGCAACGCTCTTTACATGGGGCTACCCTTGAAGACCACTCGGAGGCTCCAGCTGGTACAGAATGCAGCCGCGAGAGTTGTGTTGGGAGTTTCCCAACACTCCCATGTTACACCTCTGCTCCGCGAGCTGCATTGGCTTCCAGTTGTCTTCCGGGTGAGATTCAAGGTGTTGGTAATGACCTACAAAGCCCTACATGGCATGGGTCCGGAATACCTTGGGGAGCACCTGCGGCCGGCGTCAACTTCCCTCTGCCCAGTACGCTCCCACAGAGAGGGCCTCCTCAGGGTGCCACCGGTCAAAGAATGTCGACTGGTGGCCCCCAGGGGGAGGGCGTTCTCTGTGGGCGCGCCGGATTTATGGAGCCATCTTCCGGTCGAGCTCCGGATGGCGCCTGACCTCCGCTCCTTCCGGCGTGATCTCAAAACCTACCTTTTCGAACAAGCTGGCCTGGCCTGATGGGATGGGGTTGGGTTTTATTAATCTGTTTTAACCTACTTTTTAATGTGTTTTAACTTATTCGTGGGCATTTTGTTTAATCGTTTTTAACTTTTGTATCTTGTTTTTTAATATGTACTGCCCTGTTCACCACCCTGAGTCCTTCGGGAGAAGGGCGGTATACAAATAAAATAAATAAATAAATAAATAAATTATGTTGTCTTCCCAACCATGATACAGAATTGGATTGGCGCTGCTCTTTTTCATTTTAGCTGAGATTTGCTGGGGGCCCTACCCAAGCACAAACAAGGCCTCAAACTGCTCAGCTGCTTGAAATCCACCAAGATCAGATCAAATTCTATCTCCACGGTAGCACTTAAAAAGAGCCTAAGTCCCTGAGATTATAATACTAACAGAACTTTGTTTGTGTTCCACTGAAAGACTCTGAATATGAGGGCCTACCTGCAATAATTTAAAAGGATTTTCTCTGACGAGAGCTGGACTTTGTGAAGGGGACAGATCTGAAATGCCAATAATATTCAGTCCTTTCTTTTTCTCACGCAAACAGGCCTGTTGATGCCTTTTTATTCTTTCCATCTGTTCCTCCAATGTCATTCGTGGGCGAGTACTTTCTGCCAAGCATAATTGCTCCACTGCGCTTCTCGGCCTTTCCTTGAAAGAAAGAAAAGGGGTGATAATAAAAGTATTTCCTCAAAGGATACCGTTTTGCCACCGATGCCACGTCCTTCTGCAGCAAGGCTGTTTCAAATCCTACATAAACAATGAATCATCAAGAAACTCTATGCATGCACATCATCTAGAATAACAGCGGGGTGAATTTTCGGCCTGTAATAATGCCCAAATAAGCTGGCCACCAATTGTCAGTGAGCCACAGAATGGGCTGCTCTGATAAAAGGCATAGCCCTGTAATTTTTCTCTGCCCATTTGAATTTTCTCAACAGTTTTATCAGTGGAGATTCTAATCCAGATGTCAAACTCAAGGCTCGCCGGCCAGCTTCGGCCCGTGATGTGATGTGTTTAAATCTGGCTCGCAAGCAGACTAGTAGGAGTAGGTGATTGAGTATGTAGCGTGGAGGGGCTGAGCTGAAGCAGCGGCAGCACCAGAGAGGCCTGGGGGAGAGTCAGCTGGAGCTGCAGTGTTGCTGGGTCTCTGCTGAGGCCCTGGGATCGGTGAGCGCGGCTCCAGCTTCCGGCCGCCTCGGGGGTGGCAGTCTTCGGGGGAAGAATCTGCGGGACTGCGGGGGCTTGGCAGGGAACCCCAGAATCAGCACATGCAGCTCCAGCTGATGAGTGTGTGAAAAGGCCAGCCAGGCAGTGAGTGAACACCTGGGGGAGGAAAGGAGAAGATATAAAAAGAGGGCTTTTAGCGGGAAGGAGGAGGAGTGAGTGGGGAGAGAAGGCGATAGGAGAGATGTCAGTGGGGCAAGCCTGAGGGAGAGAAGGGGATAGAATAGGAGAGGCTTTTGTGGGGAAAGCCTAAGGGAAAGAAGGGGATAATAGGGGAGGCTTCTGTGAGGCAAGCCTGAGGGAGAGAAGGGGATAGGAGAGGAGCTTTTGTGGGGCGAGCCTGAGGGAGAGAAGGGAACAGCAACTGGCCCTTTGAGGGCAGCCATAATGCTGATGCGGCCCTCAGTGAAATTGAGTTTGACTCCCATGTTCTAATCAAAGGCTGCATTAGATGACTATGTTGTCAAATCCTGTGTGATGAAGCTAGATCCAGGAAACAGGAACCACACAGAGGTTGCAATTGCTCCTCCGGTTCCTCAAGGTTATTCCTTCTATCCCTTACGGCTATATTGCTGCCTTGTTACTAGCTGAAATGCCATACTGATGAGAGCATTAGAGGAAGCCAAGAATGCAATCTATTTCTTTTAAATACCGTTCTTAGATCTATCTTCTTTGTTTTCCTTAAAGTCACGTAGGAAGCGATTGTTGAAGATTCTGGGGTTGGTGACTTTGTTCTGGGTGGCACTACTCCAATGGGAAAATGTGAGCCTATAAAACAAGAGAAAGGCATTTAAAGTATGCCACAGTGTCAGAACTATGCTTCGTTCCGAGGAGAAGCATGTTAATCGTATACATTTCCAGATTTAATATAATAGGACTTAGCAAGGATTTTGCAATACAATCACCTTAGATTTCCTCAACCTGTTGTGGAATATTGGGCATGTCTAACTTGCCTTTAACCACCATGGTTGGGACTTCTACTCTAGTACAGCAAGGCAACTTCTGATTGCAGAAGGCTGTGTAAGGTGCAAAGAATTTGCACCACACATTAAGTTCCAGTTAAGATAATTTATCCCTCAGGCCTGTTCACAAGAATCTAGTCAATTTTTTTTATTTTAATCCCATTTACCGTATATCCCACCCTTCTCCGAAGACTCAGGGCGGCTTACAATCTAAGAAGCACAAATCAATGTGCTTAGCAATAGCCTTCATTCTATGTATATGCCTGCTTAGTAGGGCTTTCGGGTCCCCCCCAAGCGGCATTATTACAAAGTCAGCTTATTGCCCCCAACAATCTGAGTCAATTAATGGGCAGCGCTAAATTGGTGCTAAGAGTCAACGGAATTCAAGAGGAGTTGGACTTCGATGTTTGTGGGAATGTAATGACTCCAGGCTGATTACTCTCTTGATTCTGCCCCCAGATTCTGCCTGCTTTTCTCCTACAGGTTGCACTGTACTCAAATAAGATATATTAGATTTAGATTTATTAGATTTATATACCGCCTTTTCCCAAAGGACTCAGGGCGGTTTACAGGGCATTTTAAAATCATATCAATATAAGTACAAAGTTAAAAGAGAATTAAAAGATTAAATTATCCCTGAAAATAAAACCCCAGTTAAAATTCTCAGCCTGGGTCAGAGAGCTCAAAGAGCCAGGTCTTCATGTCTTTGCTTGGTATTCTTCTTTCTATGCTGAAGCATCTTGAAGTAAATGACCATAAATGCAGCAATGAAATATCAGAGAAATATAGAATAAAACTGGAACTAATCAAGATGCAAGGTTCCTGGGCCAATTGACCCCTCAGCGTGTTATGACAAATGGTAGGTATTACCATTTTGGGATACATATAGTACATAATATTTTGATAAATAGTCCTCATTTAGCACCCACATCTGGCTGTTTAAAAACTAGGTACAGCCCTCTTTTTCTGAACACTCTCTTCTCATCTTCTGCAATTTTTATGAGAAGCATTTTATCAACGAGAGCCATCTACATCTATATCCAGTTGGATGTAGGCCTAAGTCACTTAGAAAACTGCATTCTTTGGATCCCAACCAGCCTTAAAATAAAGTCTATCAGTTATTCAATCAAACACCTTGCCTTAACAGAAAAAGTATGCTGTAACTGTACAGCAGTTTTCACTAGCGATGGTTTTGCTTTTTTTTCTTTTTCTTTTCATCTCTAAAGTAAAGAAACAAACCAACACGGTGTGAGACTAAAGACCCCCGCTTTCGCTTTCTTCCTACATTCACAACTTTGCAAGCAACTCTCTCTGAAAGGAAATTCTATTATTGCTTATGTAAACGTGGAAACTGTTTTGCCAAGAGAGCTGGGCTACTGAAATTACACTGTTCAAACTGTCTCCAGCTAATTCATTCCACTTATGCAAACAGCAAGGATAAACTGGTCTTCAGAGACCATTGGCAAGGCAATAGTAAAGTCCCAGTTTTAGAGGCCTTTAAATACAAAGAAATGTTTTCTCCTCACTAATGTCAACAATTTCTTTTAAAGTTTATAGACCTGCATTTGGGAAATTAATTGGTGTGCTTGCTACAAGAGAGTGCCATTGCGCTAAAGTTGGCAGGCAAGGGAAATGCAAAGGAACTCTCATTCAAAAAGAAATGATTGCCTAGCACAATCACAATGCTACAAAGAAGAAGAAAAAATGCCATTTTGGGCACTATATCCAGACTGAATTACGTTATTAGCCGACAGACTGAAACTTTATTTCGGTCATTGACCGACAACAACAAAAAATCATTTCAGTAAAACAAATAAAGCAAAGTCAACCATTAACATCAATGACTACTGGAGCCATGTGCAGGTTAAGCTTACCTATAACGTAGCAAAATTGGTTATATAACAAATAATGCACATAACAATTATCTGATAAAAAGGATAATGAGTTAGTGGTGAATGTCCCTGTAGAACTGGCAGTATAAAAGAACATGCGGTTTCTATAGCACAGGGCAATGTCATGTTTCATAAGGTTTTTTTTTCTACATTTTCCTTCCAAAACAGCTGTGGGGAGGACATTGGTTATTGCTTTTAAAGCCCTTCATGGTATGAAACCAGGAATCAGCTTGCCCCAATGGTGTTGGCAGAAGGGACATGGTGTGGACCCCATCAGTCAAAGAGTTTTGGCTGCCAGGGTCTAGAAGGAGAGCCTTTTTTGCTGTGGTCCCCGTCTCTGGAATATCTCCCCACCTGAAGTGAAGTTCGCTTCCACCCTTTGGGCCTTCAGGACTGGCTCTGCCAGTTATTCTGAGCTCTGCCAGTAGCCCTGATGGGGTTCCTCAACACTGGTTGGTGAATCAACTGAGAAGTGTGCTGTGGTGATCTTGCTTTTTTTTTTTTTTGCATTTCATGTATGTGATATTTTCTACATTCATATTAATTGTAAGCTGAACAGAGTCGCTTTTCCAAGAGAGATGGGTGGCATATAAATTTAATGAACAAACAAATAAAATCAAGCTACAGATAAAGGTCTCCTGAATTTGGGGACTCTGACATGATATAAACATGAAGCTACTACAGTGGGGTCCTTGGTGCACTGATGATGTTACCTACTTGGAAATCGAAACATCTGCAAAAGAACAACCAAGCCGAGAGAGCAGAAATCACACACACACACACACACACACACACACACACACACAGAGAGAGAGAGAGAGAGAGAGAGAGAGAGAGAGAGAGAGAGTTTTATCCCTAAGCTACAAATATTTTATTGAAGCTGGCATAGGTCAGTCCACCAGGATTGTGGTGCAGTTTTAGCCCGTAGAAAAATATATTTAACTAGAGATTGGATTCAAATTTACTGACTCACACTTCCTGTCAAAGTATTGCATTTGGGGATACAGCGGGTAACCTGAAACTTGCTTCTCAAAAATTTTGCTGGAATTCTTTTTAAGGCAATCATGCTGTTATATGATCCTAATTGAACCCTGTGTAGCAGTTGTACTTGGGTTTTAGCTGCAGACAAGCTAATTGCAACAGGGATAAACTGTGCTATGCTGGCAAAATAATAAATTTGAATAGCTGAAGTCGCTCTCTGGGCATGAGGAGAACATAATTAAGGTGGGCCTTCCTGCATTCTGAAACTTGAAAAACTAACCATAAATATTTAAAGTTTTTAACTTGTTCAATGGATTATCTACCTAAATTCCAATTTTATAACATTTGGAGAAGGTGAGAACCTTGGTCTTGGAATAATTTGTTATTAATTCCCCCTCAATACAATAATCAGGCCAATGGAAGACAGAATGCCTGTGTCATCAGCATATGCTAGTAAATTGATAGATCTATGGTCTAATTTGGGAAGATGAAAAGTAGAGATATGTAAGTGAAAAACCAATAAATTTATATAATTATTAAAATGAGGTCAATATAGAATACATGCACTGGTGAGATTCAGCCAGTTCGCACTACTTCAGCAGAACCGGTAGCTAATTTTTTGTTGTCCAGGCCCAGAATGGACTTCCGGAAGCAGCATCCATACAGAGAACTGGTTGTTCACATATTTGAATCCCACCACTGAATACATACCTGTTTTAACTCTCCCACCTGTCTATCCCTTCCCACCCCCATTTCGTTAGAGATATATGCTTGGTTAATCAATCTTGTGGTCCTCACAAATTTTAATGAGCAGCAGCAGCTGATATTTATCTATTGTGGTGTATTTAAATTTACATCATAGTTTAGATCTAGATACTGTCTCGAAAGCTGATCTAAAATCAATACATGCTGCATAAAGGAATTGTCCAGATTTGTGGGTATACTTTTCTCCTAGGTGTTGCAGCATAGTCTAACACTACAATGGTTGTAGGTGTGAAAGCTGGCCATAGGTCACTTTTTTCAGAGCCTTTGTAATTTCCAAGGGTCACTAAATGAATGGCTGTAAGTCGAGGGCTATAAATATTATTTGAGAAAGATGGGGCTACCCATGTTCAGAAGATTTTTTTCCCCACACATCAGCACTATTTGTATTTTTTTTTAAAAAAGAGGCAGTTTTCATATTGTTCATCAAGCAAGCAAGCTAGCATTATACAGTAAAATATACCTGCAAAAATTATAGCAATTCATTGTTTGCTGTCTATACTGGCTTTCTCATAGCCACAACAGTTTTAGAGTTTTGTTACAAAGGAGAAGCAAAAATATACTAATCCTCACAGCATCAATGGTCTTAACATTTTCTCCAGCCTTTGCTCTCCATCATAATACACAGTGACCATGGTCGAAAGACAGGGAACTTAGTTAAGTCATTCCATTTACCACTTGGACGTACTGTGCTAATTTACTCCAAATTAGTGATTTGGAAATGGCCATTTCCTGGAATAAGTAACATAATAGTGCAAAATCTATGAAAATCCCTCTTCTGGCATCACACCAAGAGTCGCGAACTAAAGGCCTTCCAAATACTGTTAAATTACATGTTATAGCTCAGCTGTTTCTAGATGGTTATAAGTTCTCCATCTGTTAACAACAGGACTTAAAGATCTTAATATGCAACCACGAGCTATTTACATAGAAACAACCCACAAAGAGCAATTTCAGATCAGGCTGAGATCTCTCCTCCCGCTGTTTCGAAGTGCAGACAGTTAAGCGTTTAAAGATGAATCCTTAAAATAGACTTGATTCCATTTTTGCTCTGCACGCCCTATCCTGAGTAAGTGTGCTATGTATACAGATGCATTATGTCTGTTATTATAACAATGTTTTATGTATACAAATGCAAATATTAAACTATTACAGAGTAGTCCTCAACTTACGACCCCAACTGTGTTCAACATTTCCACTGCTAAGCAAGGTAGTTGTTAACTGAGCTTTGCCCCATTTTACGACCTTTTTTGCCACAGTCGTTAACCGAATCGCTGCAACTGTTAAGTGAATCATGTAGTCATTATGAACCTAGCTCCCCCACTGCTTGTCGAAAGGGGGCTGGGAAGGTAACAAATGGTGATTACATGATTCCCCCCCAGACAGGGCAGCAACTGTCATAAATACAAGCCAGTTGTTAAGGGCCCGAATTTTGATCACATGACGATGGGGATTCTGCACCAGTAATAAGTGTGAAAACTGGTCACCAGTTATTTCTTTTCATTGCAGTTGCAATTTTGAACAATCACTAAACAAATGGCTGCAAAACGAGGACTGCCTGTCCTAGCAACTGCCTCAATAAAAGACAATTTACCGATCAGGAAGATGTAGACATGCTTAGTTTTCTTATTTTCTTCTTATTATTATTTTAACTGCTAAAGCTTAGTTCCTTAACTTAAAAAAATTGACGGGGTAAAAAAAATAATTTTTCAGGCTATTTTGCTCTTCACTCACTCTTGGATATTGATGTTTTTTCACTATGAGGAAGAGGTATAGGGTTTCCTGCTTGAGCAGGGGGTTGGACTAACTGACCTCCAAGGTCCCTTCCAACTTTATTATTATTACTAAGACCGCTGTAGTCTGGAAATAAATATTAAGCAATTAATGTTGATTAACTTGCAAGTCTCCAGGACAAAGCCCCGATAAAATGCACGGGCCTAATTAGTTGATCAATAGTGCTACAATGAATGAATTGTACACACAAATTAACATTCCCCACCTAAGGACACTTAAATCGCTCAAACTAAATGAAGATTTATACTGAGTCTTAAACGTAGCTCACTATTTTCTTTACTATTAATGGGTGCCAGGACAATGATCCTATTGGGCTCATTTATGGTTTATTAGATGGTTGAAAAAAGCTGTACGTATCTGTCCATATCTAAATAGAGAGCAGTACTATTGGTTGCTTCAGAATATTGCCCAAAAATATTAAAAGGACGTGTGTTTTTTTAACTAGACACCATCCCTTCTCAAAGTAAAATCATATTCAATGTAATTCCTGCTCTGAGACAGGACATCGTAGCCTACATGTTCTTCAAGTACTTTCCCAGTGCTTCCTTATATGCAGGTGAACCCTCCAAGGAGATGATGCAATTGCATCTAAGGCTATTTATTCCATTGCTGAGCTGTCATTATTATAATGGCATGGGGCCAGGTTACTTATGGAATCATCTTTGTCTCATTGCATCAGCCTGTCTCACCTGGTTAGGCAGAGAAGATCTATCGGAGGCCCCAGGATTTCAACTGGCAGGGCCAAGGAAGGGAGCCTTCTCTGCCATTGCCCTGTGAACATTCTCCCCCCCCCGTGCCCCCCCCAGAGATGAGGTGGTACCCCTTCTTCTGGCCTTCCAGAAAAGCATGAAAGGATTGTGAGATTCATTTAACAACTGCAGTAATTCATGAATTAAGGAAAATATACTTGTCCCAGGATAGTGTTGCAGGTTCCAATCTGGTTGGTCATTCAGACCAGAGGTTTAGTCTGCTGAGTTTTCAGACTTGTGCTGGTTGTACAGTTGTATAATAATAATAATAATAATAATAATAATAATAATAATAATAATAATAATAATAATAATAATAATAATAATAATAATAAATGAAAAAGTTGGAAGGGACCTTGCAGGTCATCTAGTCCAACCCCCTGCTCAGGCACGAAACCCTATACCATTTCAGACAAATGGCTGTCCAGTCTCTTCTTAAAAACCTCCAGTGTTGGAGCATTCACTGCTTATGGAGGCAGGTTGTTCCACTGGTTAATTGTTTTACTGTCATAAAATTTCTTCTTAGTTCTAGGTTGCTTCTCTCCTTGGTTAATTTCCATCCGTTGCTTCTTGACCTGCCTTTGGGCGCTTTGGAGAATAGCTTGACTCCCTCTTCTTTGGGGCAGCCCCTGAGATATTGGAATGGTGCTCTCATATCACCCTTCGCCCTTCTCTTCATTAAACTAGACATTCCCAATTCCAGCAACCGTTCCTTATATGTTTTAGCCTCCAGTCCCCTGAGCATCTTTGCTGCTCTTCTCTGCACTCTTTCTAGAGTCTCAACACCTTTTTTACATTTTTGTTTTGTTCGAGTTGACTGAGATACACACTCAGTTGTGTGAACTGATAGCCCAAAGAACACCTTCTGATGGAGAGAAGTTTCCTGAGGATGGGCTCCATCATGAGTCGGAAAGCTTGGAAGACCTCTTGTCCCGAGGACCGACCCAGATTGGATCCTGCAGTAATTCACTTAACAATTAGGGCAAAGTAGGCTGTAAAATTGGGTGTGACTCACTTAACAATCACCTTGCTTAGCCACAGAAATTCTGGTCCCAACTGTGGTTGTAAGTTGAGGACAACGTGTAGCTGGAGCAAAACAATCACTGGATTTGCATAGGGAGAACAGCCTAATAAAATGCCTTTGTTTCTTACGACTTAATAATTATTTGCTGGTTGAATGAAATGCTCCTTGTAATGTCAAGCGAAGGTATGATTTGCTGACATAAGGCCGCTAAATTGGACATTTTATGACAGCGCAAATGAAGCCCTCAGTATCTGCATGCTCACAAAAAGAGAAATAATGAAACAAACAAACAAAAAAAGGGTTTAGCTGCCAAGGTCGGGAGAAAGGTCAAAAAACTCCAGGTTAAGGTCTATTTAGATACAAGACAGAAGACTATTTGGCAATTGCAATAAAAGATTTTTTTTAATGAAACTTTTTTTTTTGGTCTAGTGGCAAATCTGGAATTTTGTACTCCTGGTGTCAAGAAAAATTCAGCAATAGAGTGTAAAGAGCTGGAGGAAGAAAAAGACTTGGAATCAAACAACTGTTGGAAGACTTTGGGAGCTGTGATAATAAAGGTAGCCCTCAACTTACAACCATTTCTCTAATGACTGTTTGAAGTTACAACTGCACTGAAAAAAAGTGACTTATGACCATTTTTCACACTTATGACTGTTGCAGCATCCCCATGGTCATGCTTGGCAACTCACTTGTATTTATTTATTTATATATATTTTATTTTAATCCCATTTATATCCCGCCCTTCTCCGAAGACTCAGGGCGGCTTACAATTTAAGCACAAATCAATGTGTGCTTAGCAATAGCCTTCATTCTATGTATATGCCTGCTTATTAGGGCTTTCGCCCCCCACCCCAAGCGGCATTATTACAAAGTCAGCTTATTGCCCCCAACAATCTGGGTCCTCATTTTACCTACCTCGGAAGGATGGAAGGCTGAGTCAACCTTGAGCCTGGTGGGACTCGAACCTGCACTAATTGCAGGCAGCTGGTGTTACTTAAGGAGGCATTAGCCCACTGCTCCACCAAGGCGATTGGAGTGTCCTGGGGTCACGTGATCCCTTTTTGCGACCTTCTGACAAGCAAAGCCAATGGGGGGAGCCAGGTTCACTTAACCACCGTGGTACCAACTTAACTATCGTAGTAATTCATTTAACAAATGTGGCGAGAAAGGTGGTAAAATGGGGGAAAACTCATTTAACAATGGTCTTGCTTAGCAATGGCAGTTTTGGGCTCCATTGTGGTCGTAAGTCAAGGACTGCTGGTATTACAAAACTAGGAATCAAACCTGAAATCTTTACTTATTCTGTATCTAAATACAGATATTGTATATGTTCTTTATTATCTTTAGTTTTCCCTCGATCGTCTGAGTTGTGCCTGGCTCGACGCCTTCCAGTCACGTAATTAAATTTAACTTTGCAATTCTCATTTTATAAGAAAATGTTACCCTGCTAATAAAGCTATTTTCTCCCATGCTGGCTACAGATTGCTCTGTTGCCTGTAGATGGAAATGAAGCCATTTTAAAGCAAAGGGTCTCATTAATACCTTTAGTCACACAAGCATCTGACTCAGAAACTGGGTCTGCTTTTTCTTCTCCATTCGATTCGTCAACTTCTGTGACGGTTGTTAGTTCAGGTTCGCTTTTATAAAGCCGATAATCAGGACCCTAGAAATGAGCCAGAAGACAAACATAAGATTCATTCTTCTTGTTTGGTTTATCGAAAACCAAATTGCAAAGGAATTTCCTGTCACCTAGGACAAAAAAATTTGTATCAAAATCTGAAGCTCCGGGGTTCAGAAAAAAAAAGTCAAATCGTTCTAATTTCATACGGAATAATCCCTAACCACTTTTTCATTTTCGTTTTTCAGCCTTTTCCTTGCCTTATCGTTTAAAAAGCCTTTAAAACTGTGTTCCCTCTCCAACTTCTTTTCTGTTCAAATATAAATCATATCCTCCCTCTGGCAGGGAGTTTTCTCTCATGATTTTTTTTTTAAACTTTGGAAAACACCATCTGCGTGACCGGTTTCGAATAAACGGTAATAGAAAGACCCGCCAATAAAAATGCCAAGTTTCAAGACTTACTGTATACTCAATAGAACGGAGCAAAAATCTTGTTCTAACTGTGTTAAATGACAAGTCTTTTTTTTGAACCTAACACAAACATGCAACCGATCCGAGTCGAGTGAGACATATTCACAAAGCATTGGGGGGGGGGGGAGGGAACCCCACCCCAAAACAAAAATCAGAAATGGCAAACATGAATAATGTCCTTGGGGGAAAAAAAAGGAAATGAAAAGAGGAAGCCGAGAAAGGGAAAGCAACATAAAATTAGTGGAATGTCAATCAAATAAAATGGCAACTGTGCGCGGGAGAGGAGACGGGGGCGGGTATATAAAATGCCTGGTGGACATCGTGGCGATGGGGGCCACTTACACAGTGAGCTCCGTTTCTTTGGTAGCCTTGAACTTGATGAATCTTCCTGTCTTCAGGCAGGTGGACGGGGCCCCTGCTATAACAGAGCAAGGAGCTGCTATCACTGGGCAGAGGGGGGATTATGGGAAGATTCTCTGCAAAGTCATAGGACCGAGGGAGCGGAGGACGAGGTGGGGCTACTTCCTCTTCCTAAAGATTGCAGAACAGTCACCTGATTTAGATGCGCTCATCTCTTACAAAGAGTTTACACAACTACTTTCAAATATTTCGCGGCAGTTACAAGACAGTCTGGAATTAAGCGGGAAGCTGCTGTCGCAGGAAGGATAGACTGAAAAATCCCAATTACATCAGTTACGATACACAAAGGCGTTGCACGACCCTTCCTTTTTCTTTCCATACCCACCTGGGTACCGTTTAAAAAATAGGCATTAGTTCCCCTCACCGACCTCAGGCCAATGAAAGAACGTTCTTTAGGACAAAAATACAGGTAGTCCTCGACTTGTTTAGTGACTGTTCAAAGTTACGACAGCACTGGAAAAGTGACTTAGGACAGTTTTACACACTTACGACCGTTGCAGCATCCCCATGGTCAACGCGAACAAAATTCAGACGCTTGGCAACTGACTCATATTTATGAGGGCTGCAATGTCCCGGGATCACCTGATCCCCTTTTGTGACCTTCTGACAAGCAAACTCCACGGGGAAGGCAGATTCACATAACAACCGTGCTCCTAACTTATCAACTGCCATGTTTCACTTAACAACTGTGGCAAGAAAGGTTGTAAAATGGGGCAAAATTCACTTAACAAATATCTCACTTGATAACATAAATGTGGGGCTCAATTGTGCTTGAAAATTGAGGACTACCTGTAGCTCTTTACATAAATAATTATTCTTTTTCCTCTCCTATGAATTTATTTACATTTTTTTGCTTCATTTTATGCACTGATATATCCCTATGCATATCAATGTTTCCAGGTGTGAATAAGTTCACCAAGGAATCATGAAATATTTCCCATATAATTTGTCCAGTTTTTTAAATACATTGATACCAATGTAGTTGACAATGTCCTTTTAAAGCAACTGTGTCTTGATATTTCACTCATACTAGAGATAGCAATTGCATCCAGCTTCGTACATTTTATTAAACTGTTGTTTCAGGTGCTAATTATCTGAGGCTGTAGATACACACACATATTTTTGTATGACGTGTGTGTGATGAGGGACCAAAAAAATCAATATTCAAATTTATATACAGAATAAGTATAATCTGAATGCTTAGCCTTTAAATGCACCCCGCCTATAAATAACTTATTGAAACATGAAATATACTCATAAGTGGAGAAACAGGAGCTTAAATTGGAAATTAAATAGCTTCTATGGAATCTTTTAAAAAAGTAGAAAGAAGAAAAACATACCTCATTTTTATACTTTGGTGAAAAGGTCTTTGATGCTATGACACCTATTTAAAAATAAAGCAGAATGTTTAGCTTATCATAAATAATAGTTAAAAATTATGGTTGCCATAGCACAGATTTGCAGTGATTTAGAGTTTCTATTATTTCCTTTTCGGTCTTGGGAAGTAAAATTGCATTTAATCAAACAAGAACAAGAACAGCATTTATTCATCGCACAGGCTTCTCTGCTAGTCCCATGGATCTGCCAGAAGTCAATATGCTAATTTACCTGCCTCCGTGGTGCTGTTTCTTTGCTGTTTATGTTTACTCAAACCTTCCATTACATCCTGAATTCGCCAAAGCTCTTTTTGAATCTGAGCACGCTGTATTCCAGCCGATTCACTCTGCCAGAGATAAAAGTTAGCGATGAGACACCATGCTTATAATGCATCCAATTATTTTCAACTAGTATCATGCACCCTTTTATGTTCTGTTCTGAATCTACTGATATTTTCCTGGACCTAATCAAAAGGCTATTTGCTGGCTTCTCTCAAGATAACCAAACTCTCAAGATAGTTACTGCTGCAATAGTCAGCACATATAATTATGGAATAGCAAGTTCTGCCCAGTTGAAATTGTGCACAACGTGTGAGATGTGCACAGCAAAGGCAATGGTAGTAATGCAGCTCAGATTAAATGACCCAGAGCTCTGTGGTCTAGCGGGACTCTGGATTACTTAATTACTTTTGTAATTACTGGATTACTTTTGATTACTTAATCAAAGAGGAGGATTAATCAAAGAAGGAGGGAAAGTAACAGGTCCAGCCTTAAAGCCTGAGTTGACAAGGGCATTCTCTGGCCCTCAAACCCTATCCAGCTGGATCTTCTAAAAACATGTTTTATTAGTGGCAGGTAATTATGGGCTCAAGAATGATTCTATCCCTGGTTTTTAAAGACTTCTGGATCATCATCAGGATGGGAGCCAACCAATATCATTCATTAAATTTCTCTGTAACGCTACCCTCGTGAAGCACTGATCCTTCCATTATGTTCATACAATGCTTCGTATATTTAAAACTTTCCACTTTTCTTTCTTTTTTTTCAGAATCACATCAACTCCATCTAGTCTTCCCCTGCCTTCTGATTGATTCACTCTTCCTCCCTTTGTTCTTCTGCAAGCTGATCTCCATTCCTTCAAGATGTAACGGGTATGTGGGAATGACTTTGGGAGACCAAGGGAAGAGATACTGCCTAGGGACTTGCAAGGTTCTGTTAACCTAGCTTTACAATAAATTAGAATTAGTCTGATCTACCAGGTAAGGCTGGCATCAGTCTTGCAAGTCTGAAAGTACAATTTTCCCGCTGTCACCATTACAGCCAGATAATATAGGGAGGGGCTTTCCTGAGCCTCTTGCTCTACCCATTATGCAGCTGTGGGCTCTGCTCCCTCTTATCTGACAATTCCTAATTGGCGTCTCTTTGCCTGTTCTGCCCAGGTCATTCCCATATAAAGGTAAAGGTAAAGGTTCCCCCGCACATGCGTGCTAGTCGTTTCCGACTCTAGGGGCCGGTGCTCATCTCCGTTTCAAAGCCAAAGAGCCAGCGCTTGTCCGAGGACGTCTCCGTGGTCATGTGGCCGGCATGACTAGACGCCAAAGGCACATGGAACGCTGTTCCCATATACCCTTACACAATAGGACTGAATTACTTCAATGTCCTTTTGTTCGTTGTTTTGCATTCAGTCCACATTCATTCGGCACCCATTCATACTTGTTTAGACCTCTTCCAGTTCTATCACACATACTTCTCAAGTACCTTATTTGCACAGCATTCAAGCTTTATGTTTCTATGGACCTATTACAAAGCAGGCAGGATGCTCTTACAGAAGCCACTTTCACATTTTTTAAAGTCATTCCTCACAAAGAGATTGCATGCCATTTACTGCCAGTATTTCTACTTTTTAAAATTTCCCCACCTGTAATACTGCTATGTACAGGGTTTTAAATGACTTCCACACCCACCTTGGTGGTAGAAGGTGGTGTGGTGGATTTTCTTTTTTTTAATAGTTTACATTCTATGCGGTATTTTCAGCTACACTGACCATCAGGAGGCACCCCATGATTGGTTTTCTCCTTATTAGGATTATTCAGATGGGGATAACTGGGTATTTACCCGATGGGATTCAAACTCTTTGTCATTATTCACATTTACTGACCACCCAGTAGTTTGATATGTCATGTAAAATCCCATAAATGGGGCAGGATATATAATAAGTTAATACCTGTTATCTCTCTTCTGTGGGAGTTAAAGCAAAGAGAGACTGATAGCTCCTGCTAAGCTGCTAAAAAGCTCCTGGATACTCCTAAACCCAATGCACTTTATGCAGACGTCTAAAGTGTGAAGGTCTGCAAGTTAATTTTCCAGGTAGATGTTTGAATCCCAAAGAACATCTAGCTACCTACAACTTAAGACAGAGGTCCCCAACCTTTTGGGCACCAGGGACCGGTTCCATGAAGAGGAGTTTTTCCGTGGACCAGAGGGGGCATGGTTACGTGTGTTGCCTGCATCCCGCGGATGGGGCTTTGCTTGTTTGTGCGGACCGGTTGCTGGCATGCCGCAGCCCGGTACTGGTCCATGGACCGAGGGTTGGGGACCCTTGCCTTAAGAATTCCAATCAGGACAAACATGTCATGCAGTGCCCCCTACTGACCAAAAACTGAATAAACAGTGTGCAAAAATAGAGAACCTGGCCTTAATCAATATTGACCAAGATAAATAAATTAATCATCTTGCTCTAGTTTTTCACCATTTATATGTAACTAGCAATCTTTCTACCATTTTCACTCTGAATCCAATTATTATGGTCTCTGAAAAAGGATAAATTTATAAATCAATAGTCCTCATTGCACCATACTGTTCGATATAAGCTGCAAATCATCATGGTCTCAGCCAACAAGATAGTTATAGCCTGTTTACAATTCTCAATCAATATGCCTTATTGTCATCATAAATTTTATTCATTTAGCCATTAAACTAAAGGAACATCCCAGCTCTGTCTTGAAATATTTTTTTAAAAATCTAATTATTCTCATGAATGTTTTACTTATACCACATGCTGCTGATTAACCCAGCAACCAACCTTTAACTTCATTCTTGTGCAAAACATTCCATAATTCAAGCCTATTCACTTAATGTACAATAAGCATTCTTTCTCAAACTCAGATATTTCTCAATAAAAACAAACATCAGGTTTACAAACTCCCTCACCTAGCTTAAAGCAATATCTAGAAATTACCAAATGTTATTCTTTGTCACCACCTCTACCCTTTCAATCAAGTATTCTTGCCAAACGCTTAATAAAATAATTCCCCTGCAAGTTTTTCATTCACTTTTGTTCTTTTTCCTTTTATAGAGGAACAATGACAGCTTCCTTCCAACTGCAATGTTTATATGTGGAAATAAGTCACACAGCCACTCTAGAAGCAAACCGTGCACATATTTTTCCATCTCTTCCATTTCATTATTGTTTCAGCCGTACCATTTTTTCAACGTTCTCACGCCATTTATAATTTCCTTTTCATTATTTCTTTAATGCTATTATCTATAGTATTCATTTCAATTATACTCTTCAATATATTATCATTCTGACACAAAATCTCTACAACATCCCTTTCAGAATTCCCTCGTGTCATTTTCATCCTATATCGTTCAACCTCTTTTCTTTTAATTCCATTCGCTCAGAGCTTTTTCCTAATTTAATCCTTCTATTTTTTTTCCAAAACAACACTCTGTTTAAATAGTCATTCTTTCTATAATCCGTTACGTCCGTAGAAAACACCTAGCATATACTTGCTAAGTCCAAAATAGTATTTGTGATTTACATAATTAGTATTTTCTCATGGTGATTCTGGATGGCTTACAGAAATAAAACCCCAGTGCAAAACCCATTAACCTCCCGCCCCGCCCCCCGCTAACATTGGAACAATCATTTCATCCATATCATCCTGGGGTCTCCAGACCTGCTGGCAAAACCATGGCTTCAGGGGCTTTTGAAAGAGTGTCACGGTGGGTGGGTGGGTGGGGGGCAATCTCATGTCCACAGGGATGATGTCACCACAGAGAAGGGCCTTCTTCTTGGCCCCACTAGGTGGATCTCCTTAGGAGAGGGCACTTGTTAACATCCCTTGTCTCCCTGCTCTGAGGAGATTTGACTGGGAAAGATGGTGCTTCAAATAACCTGCTCCCAGGCCATGTAGGGAGCTACAGGTCATAAAAACCCATACCCCCAAAAATATGCTATGGAACCAAGTTGATATTCTGGTCGCACCTGAACCTCGCCTGTCCGTTCCAGCTGCTCCTGCATGTGGTTCTTTGTGATGGTTACATCATATTCTAGTTTGTCATATTCTCTCCAAGCTCTCTCGAGTTCCTGAAAACAAATGTATTGTACAGTATATAAAATATATTTTGATGGCTTGCCACAGAGATGCCTGCGTACTCTGTTAAGAAGTAACACAACATCTGATTTATCGACATTCAGTTAACACTGACAATGACATCACGTTCTATTGCTAGAAGTTTTCTCCCTAGTGATCTAAAACAGGAAAGTTAAAAGCCATATTTAAGTGGCATGTGGGACACATTTTAGGCGGACGATCATCTGAAAATAATTCTTTCCCTTGCTCAGATTTACTGGCATGCATCCATGTCGGCATTTCAGCTGCCTGGCTAACTGAGCAACACCTTGGCATTTTCAGGGACATGTCCACAGGGAGCCTCACCCTCACCACTCAGGCCCTTACCCTACAAAATCAAATACTGTGACAAAGTGAGGGTGGGTGGGTATGTAGGAGAAAAGGAGATAAGCAGACAGAGCAAACACTGAGCAGACAGGGATGCAGAAGGCAACATCTGGAGACTGATAGCTATTCCAAGAAGGCAAGAGAGCTATCAATCAACTGCCAGGACCGCAAACTAGACTAGGGCTTTTCAACCAGTGGTACGGGTACCACCTGTGGTACATTGGCACCTGGCAGGTGGTACACGACCATCCTAGAAAAGTGGTAGTGGGGGAGGGGAATGAGCTGGAGCTGCAGGGCTGTCAGGGCTCAGCGGAAGCACCAGGATCAGTGCTTCTTCGGGGCTGTCAGAGCTCATTGGAAGCGCCAGGATCAGCGCCAGGCTCCAGCTGGAGCTCAGCACTGATCCTGGCGCTTCTGAGCTCAGAAGAAGGGCCAATCAGCTGGAATGTTGCAGCATCTCCAGGGTCTTGTGATTTACTTTCAGATGGCAACTGATTCATATTTATGACGGTCACAGTGTCCCAGGGTCATGTGAAGTGACCAAAACCTGCTGCAACCACCCAGCAGATGGGCGGAATAAAAACCAAACACCCCCCGACCCTACCCCCGCTGCCAATCCTCAACAGAAATGCTCACAACAATGAAAACCTCGGACTGGAGGAAGAGCACCGCTGGGCGGGCAGGCAGGTGTCTTGCTTGGCTGTGGCTTGGGGGGCACTTTTTTCAGTGCCATTGTAACAGTCACTAAGTGAACTGTTGTAAGTCGAGGACTACCTGTACTTCATCACTTTTTTCCTTTTTTCTTTTTTTTGGTCAAGTTTTTGACGCCTTGCTAGGCGACTGGTGGTACTCGGATGCTGCCATATCCTAAACGTGGTACAATGGGTGAAAAGGTTGAAAAGCCCTGAACTAGATCACAAACACAAGCAGCACATCCTGGTGGTATTTCTGGTGGGGGCCTGGCTTTGGAGCTCAGCTGGAGTGTTCAAAAGCAGCTCTGCTTTTAAGAGCAGAGCTTGGAGGTTGACCCTGACCTTGGCAGCAACCAGAATAGAAGCAACCTCATTGAGGTAGCACCTCCTCGCAACTAGTGCCAGAACGTTTGAAAGGAAGAAAAGGTTGTATGTCACCGTAGAGACTTTGAGACTTTGGTTTGGACGGAGTATTAAAGAGCAGAGCATTGAAGACAGTGTCTTCAATGTCAACTTTCAAGGCCTAGAAGGGTAAAGTTAACCTGGAGCAACTGTCTGTGATTGGGGAAGGTGTGTGTGGCAACAAAGTAGTCTATACAGAGGTGTTACCCTGTGATGTGTCTGGCAAAGCCAAGAAGCCTCATAAAATAGATCAATACTTTCAAAATGGTAAACAATAATGAGAGCAAGCTAAGTGACTTCGAGCCAGTCATTCTCTCTCAGCCCAAAACAACCTCACAGGGTTGTTGTTGTTGTGGGGAAAATAGGCGGAGGAAGGTGTATTGGGTGTGTTCAGTGCCTTGAGTTAGTTGTAAAAGTAATAAAAGTGGGACACAAAGAAATAAAAAAATGAATAATTTAATATGCAGTTCATTAGAAAAATACGAGCAGGGCCTGTCATCTTTTGAGATGGCTAACAGCTTAACTCTTCGAGGGGAAATAAGTCTGCACAGTTTCCTTTATTAGGAACTATTTTTTTATATTATTTATCGTAAATGGTAAAATACAAAATAGAGAAACAAACAAAACTAATATTTTAATTTGAAAAAAGGAACTGGAAGATCTTGCAGTATCACTGATGAAGAGGGAAGACCTCTGTGGACTTTCTCTATTGTCACCACATCTGTTTCTTGGATTTACTGGGTTGTATTTAATACCAGTTTGGTGTATTCATGGGAGGAGATCCAACAGAATAGTTGGTGCAAGCTTCTTTTGCTCAATTTTGACCGTTCCATTGCTTGCCATGACTAATGATTGCCTGCTTGTTCTCTAGTATGGCATAAGTCTTAAAGAGAGTTTAATGTGGATAGTTCTTCTAAAAGTGTCATGTCACTTGCTGCTTGGATACAATTCATTTGTCAGCGGATTTATAGCTATATTAGTTAGAACCACTGAGCTGGGGCTGACGTCTGGTGACCATATGGACAAATCCTGAATTGTCCCTATAGATGACAATTCTATAGCAATTCCAGGTGCATTACAATAATAATTCTAATCCAGTTTCTAATCCCTGTAATCATTGTGTTGACCCATCTTCTCCTCTCAGTTTTGCAATGCATTTAGTTGTATTTTCCTAGTGCAACCCCAGCATGTTATTATGTGCACAAATAATAAGCTTGTACTTGCTTGTTAATTGTTGCCTTAAAGGCTTGTCCTGGATTGACTTATTTGGTTCTTCCTGAATTGCATTATACTCTTAGTAGCCACTTCCAAATCAATCATTCAAAGACAATAATTATCTTTGTTTTCCCCCAAATGTCCATCATTCATAGTGTTTATTATCATTGGGGAAAGCACTGCTTTAACTATTCTGATCTTTGTGTGCCGAAGTATGCCTAAGTCATGAACTTCTCTATGTTTGTCACTGCCTTCTTAAATAAGATTAATCTGCTCTTTACTTCTCCAACACGTGGTGCCTCTTTTTCTGTTGTAGAGTTTAGGAAAATAAAAGTGTCTTACCATTCTCATTTCTTGGCAATCATTGTGAATTTACAAGTGACGTTACCGTCAACTTAAAATTTTAGATTAACCCAGACTTTTCATTTTCCTGTTTTACTCTCCCCTAATGAGCATTTCTGCAACTAGTAATATGCATTAAGTTGGAACTGAATGTTTTGGAGAACTCTGAAATCTTCTGTTTTCCTCTCTGAACCCTCGCCAAATATCGTCCAAATGATGCCGTTCGTCAGGCATATCTATGGTTTCTGGATGTAAGTTGCCACTTTCGCTTGGTGGATATAATTTCAGAACTGGTCTGGAGAAGATTCAGCATGAACTGGGGTGGGGGGGGGGGGAAGGAAGAGGAAAGAGATCGGAACAAACATCCAATAGTTCTCCTGAACATTTTGCTCCAGAATCAACAAATCTTGTATATTTTACTTTCAAGGGACAAAAGGTGTCATCTGCATATCTCTAATACTTTGTGTTTCATCTTGTGATTTTGTTTCCAGCTGCAATCTCTTCCAATGTTGCCATTTTTCTAAAACTTTTGCCATGTAAGTTACATCATCGTTTCACTCCTTTTCCTACACTGAATCTCTTTGTTTCCCCAAATTCAGTTCTTGCAGTAGTTTTTTGTTTATTTTGAACTTTGCTCAAAAGAATAATCAAGTAGCTTGGCATGCCTATTAGCCTTAATGCATTCCACATTTTGGCTTGCTCTACCTGATCAAAGCCTTCCTTTAGACAATAAAGCAGAGGCAAACCTCCTTTAATTATTTTGCCCTCTTCATTATCCACATTAGCTGCCTAACCTTAGCTTACCCTGACTTTTCTGAAAAACAGTCTTCAATGAAGCTTCTGTTTTCTCTCCTCTCTCCCAAAAAAAGAGGTGATAGTACAAGGCTTTTGCAGTACGACTGCAACATATATTGTACTGTTATAAAATATTGTACGACTGTTACGGATATTGTACTACCAATGGTAAATGGGGGCTAGTGCAAATGTTAATTTTTTTTATTTAGCGTATGGTAAAATGTTAAAAAGGACATCACAACTGCGTTCTCAATGAGCAAATGTGAAATATATTTATAGAATAAATATGCATTCCTTTTACAAATCCAAAGGTAGACTATTTGTATTTATATAGCCAGTATATGATAAAATTTTGCACTCAAAGGGCATTGTTTCACAATATGTCACACTATTGTCTGTTTTGGAGAGCTTTCCCTATTTATGGACGACACTAGTGCACTTGCCATGTTGCGTCCTCACCCTGTTGAGGATTGACAAGGTCTTACAGGGTAAATTGAATCCTTTGGTTTTAACTGCAACGCAGAGAGCGTGCAAAAGTAATACCAAAAGAAACATTTGCTCCTACATCAACACCACCAGAGGCATGAAGAAGAAGAGATGGTGGACTTTGGCTAGTCCAGCCACCTGTCAAGGATATTAATTGGAATTCCTGCACTGAATAGGGACTAACACTCAGTGGCCTAAGAAATCTCTTCTAACTCTATGATTCTATAAGGTAAAGGTAAAGGTTCCCCCGCACATGCATGCTAGTCGTTTCTGACTCTAGGGGCCGGTGCTCATCTCCGTTTCAAAGCCAAAGAGCCAGCGCTTGTCCGAGGACGTCTCCGTGGTCATGTGGCCGGCATGACTAGACGCCAAAGGCGCACGGAACGCTGTTACCTTCCCACCGTAGTGGTCCCTATTTTTCTACTTGCATTTTTACGTGCTTTCGAACTGCTAGGTTGGCAGAAGCTGGGACGAGTAACAGGCGCTCACTCTGTTACGCGGCACTCAGGATTCGACCCGCCAAACTGCCGACCTTCTGATTGACAAGCTCAGTGTCCTAACCCACTGAGCCACCGCGTCCCTTAGTATGAGTCTGGACCAAAGAGAAACATTCTGTGTCTGAAAATGCTCCCCCCATCCTTTGTAGGGAAAACCAATCAATTAGTTTTAATTTCTTAATTTATGAATATTCGACATAGGTGAGCAGGGACACCAATGTTTACTGTTACTAAGTATTTCATATGTTTTAATATATTGCCTGGAAAAACCCGAGTATAATCTAAAGCCAGTGTTTCTCAACCTTGGCAACTTGAAGATGTGTGGACTTCAACTGGCAGAATTCCCCAACCAGCAATTCCAGACAATACTCTGGAAAAACAGTATTTGGATTTTTTTCACAGTACCTCTAGGTCAGGGGTCCCCAACCTGTGGACCGTGGCCCGGTACTGGCTGGCAGGAATGGCTGGTGAGTGCACGCATGTGTGCACACACCCTCCCCACTCATGCTAGGGGCTGCCACGCGGGTGCTAGCGGCCCCGTTTGGGCATACTTCTGCTGTGCACATGCCCATTTTGTGCATACGCATGTGTACATTTCCCTGCTCCTCCCTTTCTCTCCGGACTGCCAATCTGGAAAAGTTGGGGAGCTCTGCTCTACATATTCCAGTAAGTGGAACAGACTTGTGTGCCACAGAGCCCTTTAAAATAGCTGGGACGTTTAATTACAGGTAGTCCTCCACTTATAATGGCAATTGAGCCCAACATTTCTCTTATGACCTTTCTTGCCACAGTTCTTAAGTGAATCATGGCAATTACTAAGTTAGTAATGTAGTGGTTAAGTGAATCTGGCTTCCTCACTGACTTTGCTGGTCAGGAGGTTACAAAAAGTGATCGCAGGGCCCCACCGCAACCGGCATAAATATCAGTTAGTTGCCAAGTGTCTGAATTCTGATCACATGATGTGGCAGTGGTTGCAATTCCCTTTTTCAGTGCCATTGTAACTTCGGTCACTAAGTGAGCTGCTGTAAGTTGAGGACTACAAAGTAAGCAGGGTAACAGGCTGTGTTTAAGTCTAGGCATCTAAAAATAGGATGTCTAGCGGTAGGCAGGAGTTTTGATAAAAAGCAGCTTGGGGATAATTACACAAAAACAGTACAGATGGAAATGGCAAGGGATCAGACTAGGGATCTGATTAATTTTGACTACAGAAACAACAAGCTGAAAGATTTGGGGTGATATATTTCCATGAAATAGCTTTTGAAATGACAACTTGAATAAATATGCCAGCTTGACGACCTCAGGATATTTTAAGATAATTTGTCTGACACAGGCAGTGTATATTTTACCGATTTTTTTAGTGTTTTTTTAAATAAAGGCATCCCTTTATTCCATTATAGCAAAATAATTTCCATCCAGACTTTCTAAACCTGCTATAGATTTGGCAAATCAAGACAAATGGGCATTTGCAAGCATGTAGTACGAAAAAAACACACAGGCACCTCTACAATAAGAGACATCACTTAAACACACCAGCGAGTCTTACCAAGGAAAAATAATGGCATTTTCTTACCGCCGTAGCTCGAGATACTTCTCGACAAGTGCTAAGCAGGCCGTTCTGTAAATCATCCCTCTGTAAGATGACATTTTGTATGGCAGCTGGATTTTCTTCATTCATTTGTATCTCTTGGCTGGCTGATAAGAGAGCTTGCTCAAGCGTGTACTGTGGTAATAAAGAGAATAATTTTTAAATGTTCTGCATCATTGGACTGATTTTCTTTTTACTTCGCTTATCAATGTTCTGATAATAAAGCATGCAAAATAACATAAATCTGGAACAATAAATATAATTATCCTACTTTTTCCTTGTGCAGCTGCTGAAGCTTCTCTTCAAGGGCGTGTACCACTTTATCTTGTTCACACAACCGGCTAAGCTTCGCCTAGTGCAGAAGAAAAGTTGTTGATAATTCATGCCACTAGCTGCTTTGAAATACTGACTACCGGTACTGACACAAAGACTCTATACGCGCATGTGCGTGCAAGACTGGAGAAAATGTCCAACAGCAGTTCTTCACTTTTCAATTCAAAATCATGCATTTGGCTGGAAACAAAAGCTAAAATATCTTTATTAATCCACTTAAGTACCATACTTGGAACTACTGGTCTCTTTCTCTATTTATGACTCTATATGCACATGGAAATTAGATTCAGGTCAGGCATATAATGACCTATATAAGCCCATCAGAAAACCATGATAGATGTATAATGCACTTCTTGATAGAAAACTCGTCCACGCAGGAATATATAAATTTGAACTAAGAACTCATCAAAAGAATAAACCACGCTTCCAAAGCAATAAAAATCCCTTATAATTCACTGATTTGTAATTGGCTAGAATAATTGCTGCTCTTTTAAAAAAGGGAAGAGTGTCTTTTTGATGAGGCACCACCCAACTTGGTTCCCATCCAACAGTAGAGGCTAGTGACTAAGATATCATTGACCAATATAGACTACTGGCCACTTGAACTGCTTAGATTACAGGCAGTCCTCAATTTATGAGCATAACTGAACCTGGATTTACGGCCATAAATCATGCTGGTTGTTAATTGGGCCATCATGTGACCAACACGATTGTACAACTTCTTCTGTAGCCGTCATTAAGTGAATCTGCAGATGTTAAGCCAGCCCACTGTCCGCAATGGACATTTTTTTTTTGCCAGACACAGGAAGTAAATACTAGTTTTCCTGCAAAAGGCATCGTAAATCATGGCCATGTGAACATGGGATGCTGTAAATAGCTGTGAATGCAGGACAGTTGTCTAGTACCCAAAATGAGAACATGTGATCGCAAGGTGCAAGGTTTGTGAGGCAGCCAGTAGAACTTTGAATCCGGGTCATAAGTACTTTTTATTTTGAGTATGTTGTAACTTTGAATGGCTGCTAAGCAACCAGCCATAAGTCAAGTACTACCTTACTATGATGCTGTTCAGTGTTGTTCTTGAAGACCATATTTTACACAGGCAAGAATGCCAAAATAAAGCTGCTGTATTTAGAGGAGCCTTGGGAGTATCAGAGCAATGAGCTTTTAACACAGGGGTCTTCAAACTTGGCCCTTTTATGACTTGTGGACTTCAACTCCCAGAATTCCTCAGCCAGCCTGGCTGAGGAATTCTGGGAGTTGAACTCCACAAGTCATAAAAGGGCCAAGTTTGAAGACCTCTGTTTAAACAATTACAGGTAGTCCTTGACTTACAGCCACAACTGAGCCCAAAATTTCTGTTGCTAAGACAGTTGCTAAGTGAATCGCTGCAGCTGTTAAGTTAGTAACATGGTTGCAAAGTGAATCTGGCTTCCCCATTGACTTTGCTTGTCAGAAGGTCGCAAAAGGTGATCACATGATCCTGGGACACAGCAACTGTCATAAATACATGTCAGTTGCCAAAGGTCCGAATTTTGATCACGTGACCGTGGGGATGTTGCAATGGTCATTTAAGTGTGAAAACTGGTCATAAGTCACATTTTCCTGTTGTAACTTTGAATGGTCACTAAAGGAACGGTTGTAAGTCAAGGGCTACCTGTACTTCTGGATATAAACTGATACATCTTGTTGCTGTGACCTAAGTGATCTACCTCAGGTACCTGCAGAAGATATTGTACATTTTTTCCTAATGATTCAAATGTACCTCAAAGGTATAACTGAACTCTGTTGCAAAAAGCTGAAAAGAGAGATTAGATTGTTCACTTATGAACACACAGCAGTTCCATTTAAAATAAAATTTAAAAAAAAATCAATATTCAGAGAGCCAACAGTACTTACATCAATATCCAATTCTTCTGATCTGTATTTGTACAGAGCAGCCCTACTATCATCTTGCGTCAGCTATAACAAGGAAAAACACTGCCATCAAACCACTTCACTAAAATCAAGCAAAACCATGCATTCCGAAGCCAACATTTAATTAAGCATACATTACTTCAGATCAAAATGTGAAGTGCTTAATATGCGTTAATCAACACACACTATGCAAATTCGTTCATAATGGATGCCAAATTTAGATCGTCAGAAAGGAGAAGAGTTTTATTCTTGCTTGGAAAGCTTCCCCAAAGATGAAAACAGAATGGCATGTTATCTGTGAGCTTCAGATAAGATCATGAAATAATCTAAATTTAGTTTCCTCAGCCACTCAGATAAACAAGAACCCCTAGGAAGCAAATTAGGAGTACATAAATCAGTGATACCAGAATATGAAGCTCCATCCTGCCTTTCGTTTACCTTTCAGGAGAAGCTCCGTTAAGACTTACTTGAGATGTATAGAAAGAGGTTATTTTCGCTTACATCTTACAACAATGAAAAACAGAAATACAACTGCCTGTAAATAGGTCCTGGTACTTTGGGTATCTTTTGTTAAGCTTTCTTTTAAAAAGGGCTTCTCATACAACAACAATAATATGTATCAAAAGATTTCTCTGTCTTGAGAGGGGAGTTACGCCAGTGGTTCAAAATGTAAAACACTGGATGAATGTAGGAAGAGAAGCATTTAGAGAAGCATTCACTGCCACACAGGGGCAAAACAGCCCATTCTAGATAAACAGTACAGACTGGGAATTTCTAAAAACAGCAGGAACGTTGGTTACATGAGAGTTCCCAGCCTAGTTCGACTATAAACCATTGTTCTGATACCTCTTTAGAAGATGAACTTCTAAAACGGAGTGGCAGCTAGCACAATCAACTGTGGTGTGAAGGAAATTGTCTATGCATTAGATTCACTCTCACCTCTACATTTTTAAGGCTGCTGAATTAGCAAGATTCTTTTTTAAAAAAATTCTATGGAATGCCATTTGAGCAAATCCACACATTGTGCATTCATAAACGGACAGAGGCCCAATACAGATGTAATGCCCTCATGTGTTTGTGAACACTTCCCCATTCTTTTCCACTCTTTAACCATGACCTTGTGCTAGGTCTGAACCAGCAGTAAATTAATTTTATAATTAAAAGGACTGTCAAGAGTTTTAAACAAGTGCCTTAAACAAATTTGCAAGTCTGAGATAAAAGACAAATGCGTTTGGAGACACAATTTTATGGTCAGGAGAGCGGGAGAAGGGAAAGAAAAATGGCCCAAACACACATGCCTAATTGTTACATCTTTACTGAGGCCATCACAACAAACACTTTACCAAAGTACTGAATCCTTTACAACATTACTTAAGTTATTAGTTCTCAAAATATCAATTGCCCTCTTTATTTTCACATTCATGCACAGTATTTTTGTGTATGCAATTAGGTTAGAAATCTAACCTCATTGTCTTTAAAACAATAAAACAAAGATGAGGCAACGATTTAGCAATTCAAATATTTCAATCACAGATCTGCCCGAGTTTTTTTTTTTTTAAGTGTTTCATTTCAAGGCATCTATCCTCATGCAAATGCGCTTGGTGACAATCTGAGAGAATGAACTGTGTATTAAAGCCATATAAATAACTTTGCTTTGAAATGAACATTTAATGAAATGAGCACTGGAAGATGAAAAAGCCACAGCACCTTTAAATTCAGAAAGATTATATATTTTAATTTGGTATGATATTTAGTACCTTACTTTACAACCCACTTGAATATATTCTACACAATTCACCTTGATAGGAGAAAGAATTGAAGAATGGAAATATATATATATATTTAATGATAAAACAGATATGTTCAAATATGGTTGATGTAAATCTGGCCAAGCTCTCAAAGAGAAAGACATGAATCAATCTGCAGAAATTATAGGATGAAATATATGTTTTGTCTCCAGCTGTCATTTTTAATGAAGTTATAGACATTTCTGAATCTTAATTACCTATTTTTTTTAAATCCTAAAACTGAAGCAAATGCACTGATAATTGCCTAAACTTCTTGAAACAATATAATCCATCTAATTAATACCCTGTGTATCTGAAAATAATGACAATTATCAACAGCCCATTCTACCAATCTCACATTTTCAGGAATGCAATTTCAGAAGGAATAATGATTCTTATGTAGCATTTGTCCATAACTTAATAACATGCCACACTTCGGTGACGCTGAAGTTCACATACTGTGTGCTTTCAAACAAACCATCGTTTTCAGTTAGTTTTTAACTTTAAGCTACACAGTTGATACTACCTATGAATTGAAGCACAGATAGCAATTATATTTTAAATTCAGTTATAGGTTTGGAATCAGAGGAGATTTCTATTGGCTCCAGAGTATTTAATCTACAGAAAATAAAAAAGAAACAACAGTATCCTCAGTCTTTTTTGGTAGCCTGAAAATAATTTTCTAAGGAATAGTGCTGTCAAGAGTAACAGCACTATGGTAAAATATATTTCATGGAATGACAGCTTGTCCACCGTTATCTCCTGATCTCTCTGAAATGTTGAAAAATGTTGTAAACATCTACCCACAAAATAAGGTCAGGCTAGACTTAAGATGGAAGTAACTTTCCAAGTGGAAAACAGCACATTCACTCTTATTAACTAACCTAATATCATCTATTGATTTTTTAGTGGATAGTTGAGGGAATTGTATTTGAAACTCAAAAAGAAGAGGCAGCAGCATTTACACGATTCAATGATCGGCAAAATAAAGTGCATTGAAGATAACTCATTCTGAAATCTGAGGAAAAGACGGTGGCCCCATTTTCAACCTTTTATTCAAAAAGTGCCTACCGTAGATAAAGGCTTGATCCACGTTTGACCATATAATAAAACCCCCACAATGACTCAAGAAACAGTACCATCTAGTGCCCAAACAACAGTACTGCATACCAGACTGTCCATTATCATCCAAACAGGTGATAATAGTGTTTTCACACCTTTTAGGGCAGGGGTCCTCAACCTCCGGTCTGTGAACCAGCACCGGTCTGAGGCATGCCAGAAACCGGCCTACATAAACAAGAGACACAGACAGTATGTGAAACCACACCCCCTCTCATCTATGGAAAAACGTCTCTCCATGGAACTGGTCCCTGGTGCCCAAAAGGTTGGGGGTCACTGTTTTAGGGCACTGGAAATGGCTTAATGCCAAAATAGACCATTGGCCCATCTACTTTAAGAACTGTTGTGGGGTAGCTAGCTCCATCTGCAGAGATCAAAACTTTTTTTTTAATCAATACAGTTCTACCACCTTCTCCTCAGAAAAATGCGTCCTTCAGGTATTCCATAAGAAACATGGCAATGATATTCATGACACCTCACAACTTGATTTTTTCTTTCTACATGCATAATTAAAAAATGTTGCTTAGAACTCAGCATGAAGCCTAAGGGCACTAGAAAACTTTGGCAATCTTGAGAGAGTAGTGAGGGGAAAGAACCATTTCAAATACAGTCCAAATGCTGCAATGAACACACAGGATTTATAACTATTACTTCCTATAGTTGTAACATCAATATGTCACATGTTTGCTAAGTACTATTTTAAAAAGCTGAATTTATCACGATAGCTATCCTGGAAATGGTATATATCAAAGACAATATTTAAAATGCAGAATTAATCAAGATGGGCCTTTGGATAAGTCCAAAATGCCCTTGGGCTGAGACTTCTGATATTACTGAGGACTGAGAAACGTTAAAAGTGTAGCCAGTAAAATGTCTTCTTTCACAATGATGCCATAAACCTATCACTTCCTATCTCATTCTGATAATATCTTTGCACCCGGAAGCTTAGTAAAATAAAATAGGATAGAATATTTCTATATAATTCTTGGTAATACAGGGGGGAAAAAACCCGGATTGACAAAAAACGAACTCCCTCTTTAAACTTTTAGACTTCACAAACTTAAGTGAAAAAGAAGTATACCGCATTCAGAAATATGGAAGTTTTTTGGTATGAAACATTTCACTGCTTATCAATCTGAAGAAGCTACTTGGATAAGCAAGGAAACCTTTCAAACAACGAACAAACAAACACCAAAGAAGTCCAGTTGCCGTGACTCAAGTTCCAGACAATTCTATTTGGATGACTGAGAATCTTCATTGAAGCATTCAGAAATAGGCTTCTAACATCAGCACAATGCTTTTTTGGGTTTAGATTTCTTAATGATGGAAAACAACAGCCACGTCCCATCACAGCTGCTTAGAAAGCAAAGAGCTATTATGGAAACAGCTGTGGGAGTAGGACACCAATAATGCCAAGCTCAACCTCATGCTGGGGCTTCCATTCATTATATCCATCCACCATACGGTAAGCTGCTGCCCATCACCAAACTTAAAAATAAATTATTGGTCTTTTGTAACTCATCATTAAATTGTTAAGGGGTTAGTAAATAGCCAGCATACGATGCAACTCAAAGTACAAAGCCTCATGAGATCACAAGCAACCATTTGAAAATCTGTTGACTCAACATCTTGATTCAACATCTTAAAAGCCAGAGAGCTGTGGGCATCCATGGGAGAGAGAGTGGGGGTGAGGCCAATGATGAAATTTGTGTTGTGACATCACAGAAACTCTTCTTACATCCTTGCATATCATGAGGCAAGTATAAAAGGACAGTGCGTAAATCACGACATTTTGCTGTTTTAGTATCAACTTGGCTAGTTGCAGAAACTTGTGCAAAGAACTTGTGCTTCTGAAGTGTAAGAGCTGCGTTTAGGAGTAAAAACTAGGAAGGAAGCATGCAAAGGAATTACTCAGAAAATGAATTTTGGTCCTAACTTTTCTGGCATAAATATCTTACTCACTTCAAAGATCAGTTTACTCTCTCTTTTATATGTCCTTGCAGAATATTCAAGAATTTTTAGCCACTTGAAACTATGGGAACATTTCTGATCTTAAAGGAAATCATTCAGTGCAAGCTAATTGATAAAAGTTGCAAATATATTCCCCCCCTAACCAGTTGGATATTCTGAATTAAATCTTTGCAATTGATAAAGATGGTATGTTGAAAGCCATCCCAACTGTGGAATAAGGAAAATGACTTACTTGACAGAGTTATGCCATCTCTATTGCCAGGGTGCAAAACATACTTTAAGTTCACAACAGACAGATACTATTCAGAAAAAAGCCCAGACAGACACCTCAGTAATTCACTGAACTACAAGAATGACACAACCAGACCTGTAAGATTCTAATGTTATAGTCACTCTCAATTTCCCGTGGAGTTGATTTCTTAGTCTAGTCCAGGGGTAGGCAACCTTGGCTCTTTTATGAGTCGTGGACTTCAAGTCCCAGAATTCCTGAGCCGGCATGGGTCAGCTTGGAAACCTCTCCCTTTCCCCTCAGCATGGCTGGCTCAGGAATTCTGGGAGTTGAGGTCCACAAGTCATAAAGCGGCCTAGGCCAGGGGTAGGCAACCTTGGCTCTTTTATGACTCATGGACTTCAACTCCCAGAATTCCTGAGCCAGCATGGCTCAGCTTGGAAACCTCTCCCTTTCCCCTCAGCATGGCTGGCTCAGGGATTCTGGGAGTTGAAGTCCATGAGTCATAAAAGAGCCAAGGTTGCCTATCCCTGCACTAGGCTATCTAGTGTAACTGACACCAACGAGTGACACTTAGCTGACCTTAGCTGATCTCAAAAAGCTAAGCAGGATAGGACTTTATTGGTACTTGGATCACAATCCAGCAAGAAATTCTAGAAACATAAAGTACATTGGGAAATTGGGCGAAAACAAGCTCTCACACAGAGCCTCCCAAAAGGGAATGGCTGTCTAGATGCCAACAAAACTGCATGGATGTATTCATACAACCACCAGGAGGTCAAGTTCAACTCCAGACAGCTGTGACCCATCTCATCAAGCTTGGCAGGAGGGGGTATGAGATCATGCCAAACACAGATTAAACCTTGAAAGCAACCATTCCCAGCTGTACTTTCAATTCAGTTTGCTTGCACATGCTAAAGATCCCTATGGAGAGCTCCTTCTTCAAAACTCCACGTAGGCAATCAGCTACAAAATGATTTCGTGAAGGACAAATCAAAACTTCCAGCTTGGAAAAAAGTGAAACTCTAAACCTGGATTATCTTAAAAAAAAAAAAGATAACGGTGAGGAATCTGTGCTTGCTTCATATTCTTTTCATTTTAAACTATTAAACCTTCCTAAGAATTTTATTTTCCACACTTGGCTGTTAATCATTAACAAGCTGTCCAGTCTCAGAGCAGTTTAAGAAAATGAAGCCAAGATGTTTATTCATTGCAATATTGCACATTATAGTTTATATTTTTTTAAAAAAATAATAACATGGTAATTCTCAATGAGAAGTAGTGTTTACTTATAATCTAACAAAGCCCACACAGTTGAGCAAAACTGTAATAGCACAATGGTTGTTTGTTAAGAGAACACCACGGTCCCTGAAGTTGTGGAATCTTGGCAACCAGCAAAGTTGCCAAGTATTATCCTAAACAGGCTTAGCGGGACCTAGGAAAGACGTCTGGTAGAGCCAGGTTTATTTACCAGACCTACGGGGTCAAGAGTTGCATCTGCCCAAGCTCTCTGTTATTCAGCTACTAAAGAAAATTGAATCCTTGCCATTCATAGGCATCAATGACCTTCCATGTGGGTCCAAGCTCAGATTATGAGTCAATTTGAGCTTGGAACTTGGGAGCCCTTGAGATCATAAATTGAAAAAAATAATGACTTTATGTGTTAAAAGGAAACATCATCCCCATTATCAATCAATTTATTTGGCATTCCCATGCAATATAAGATGCTCAAGTTTAAATTATTATTCCAATGATTTTCTAACAAATACGTTGATGTTATATTTCCATTCAGCATATTTCCTCTCTTAATAATCATGACCCAAGACTGACTTTGTTTGCTGTGACTTTCTGAACATAGTGCCCTTAAGGAGCTATATTCCCCAGATCAAAGTTAATTTTGATCCTTTTTTAACTCCCAAGAGCAACAAGAAAACGAGCAAGAGAAGGAATGCACGCAATTGTCCAGGAACCTACAACATTTAGTAATTTTTTTCCCTCAGACAAAAAGCTGCCAGAAAATGACAACATGGCTGGCCTGCTTTTTGCATTAAACCAAGATTAATTCCTTTAAAAGCAAAAGAAAGAAAGAAAAGGAAATTGCATAGATCCATTCTAGGACAAATGTTGGAAGCAGAATATACGAGATTAACCTACAAAAAGCAGTAATTTGTTAAATATTCTGGAAAAGGGGGAAAAAAAGTTATCCAAAGGGGGGGGGACACTCAATACTCAAGGACAAGTACGTTCAGCAAAGCCATGCTAGTGATACTGCAACATTGTAGGAAGCATGGATGATTTGTGGTTTTCCAAAAACAAAAACAAAAAAGGGGAAGGAACACCAATGTCATGGATAAACTGGGGGGTAACAACCAAAAACTGTCACTGAGGAAAAGTTTTGCAATGAGAAAAAGCAATTTCATTCACTATCCAAGACCTTACTTGGTGGTATAGTTGTGGTCTTAGCGCCGAGTTCTCAATCATAGTGTGAACCAAGATGATTAGAGGTTCATTCTCTTTCATCTATTTCAAATCAGGAGGAGCATACAGCAAACATCAGTTTACAGCACGGCTAGATTTGAAAGACGACACTGTAAATATAGCCTCTACTTTAATTGTTTTCCATTAGTGCAGCAGTTTATAATTCCTCTCATGATTAGTAAACTGTACATTCCAAAGAGCTTTTTAAAACTAAACTGGAAAAAAAAAAAATCTATGAATTTAAACTAGATTGCTGTACATTCCAAATTAGATTAAGCAATAAATATCATTAATAAGATTCTGGAAAGCTTCCCGAGACAGAATGTAATTAATGGAGATGAATAAGGTGCTATTTTCATTATTCCATTTATATATACCCAGTTTACAAAGATTAAGACATGTAGCAGAGTGTAGGAAAAAAAAACCTGTGCAATATGAAGACCTGTTTGGGGCAAAATAGAGGTTTCTGGAACCTATTTTTTAAGATCTAAGGTAGCAACGGTGTGCCAACTTGGAGATTGAATGTACAACTTTTTCTCTGTTAAAGTAGCTCTTTCTCCTCCCAACCCTTAGTAGGACCAGGTCTACACCTAACATAAACCACATATGAATTATGGCCACCAAGAACTGTGCTTATCTTACCATTCTACAGTGTAAACTACAATTCAAATAAGATTTTTAATGAATGCCAATTTAATTTTCATATATGACCTTCAGTATAGCATTATAACATAAATCTGAATAGTTTTTCTGAAAATAGTTAGTATATTTACACAGCTTCTAACTCAATTTTCTGTTAAAATAGCTGTTGTCTATTTCATATTATTTACATTAGCTGCTTTGTAAGCCATATTTGCTTTTTACCGCATTGATCAAGTATAAAGTTTTGGAAGTTGTAAGACTGAACAAAAAATTCTGAACACTTTCAATTCATTTATTGGACTTTCTAGTTGCACTGGAAAAAAGGAGGATAAATACTCTTGAAACTGAGCTTTTAAGGATTTGGTTCAACTAAAATATGGTGTATGCATTTAATACAGTTCAAGAAAATGCACCAATATACATATAGGAGGAGCCTTGGTGGAGCAGTGGGCTAATGCCTCCTTAAGTAACACCAGCTGCCTGCAATTAGTGCAGGTTCGCATCCCACCAGGCTCAAGGTTGACTCAGCCTTCCATCCTTCCGAGGTAGGTAAAATGAGGACCCAGATTGTTGGGGGCAATAAGCTGACTTTGTAATAATGCCGCTGGGGTATGTGTGTGAAAGCCCTAATAAGCAGGCATATACATAGAATGAAGGCTATTGCTAAGCTTGTAAGCCGCCCTGAGTCTTCGGAGAAGGGCGGGATATAAATGGAATTAATTTTTTTTTAAAAAATGTGTCCCTTTGTACAGATTCCACTGATCTATTTACTTAGAAAAGAGATGAAAACAACTTGGCATTGCGATATGAAAACCAGGAAATAAATGGCAGAAGATACAGACGAATGAGAGATGGGAACTGTTAATAGAATTGCAATAGCTGTGTAAGAGGTCACTGACAAACTACGGTACACTTTCTATGTGTATGTGAGAAAGGCAGCTCGCTTAACAATGAGCTGGGTTCTTTTTAGCTGCAGAATTTTTTTCCCCATTCTAACAATCTGTTCCAACATCATAAAAAGGGGCTGTTATTTAACGCAACAGCTTTTCCACACCAAAATTTAACAGAGTCAATTATCTATTTTTCCTAAATAAAAATAATGTTGTAGATTTCCTTAGGTACCAATATTTCATTTATGCCAATGATTTTGTGGCTGTTGTTAGTGCAAAGGAAGACAAGACTGCCTTTCAGAGATTTCATTCATTTCTGCCAGTTGCAAAGGTTCTACTGCATATAACAAATGGTAAGATATGAAGCAGAGACAAAAACATGTATATTTTTATCTCAGAGAACAGTTAATTGATTTAGCAATTTCAATTTCAATCCATTTTCTTAATCAAGTTTTACTGGGACTGCTTGAATTAATGTAACGCCAGCTCTCAGCTGTCAAAACTAACGCCATTTTATTCAAAAACAGGCCTGGGATAAACAGGAAGTATGAAATGTCTGTTTAGGAGGGTCTACGACAACTCACTAAGGACAACTCACCACAGGACAATTCAACCCTGTATTAATTGTTTAACTGTTTCAGTCAGGTACTTTTATTATTATTATTATTTTATTATTATTCACCCCGGATCCTATAAAGCCCTAAATGGCATGGGTCCGGATTATTTACGGGAGTACCTTTTGTCGGCGTTAACTTCCCATCGTCCTGTGCACTCCCACAGAGAGGGCCTCCTCAGGGTGCCGTCGGTCAGGGAATGCCGGCTGGCGGCCCCCAGGGGGAGAGCATTCTCTGTGGGCGCGCCTGCCCTCTGGAATCAGCTCCCTGTTGAGCTCCGGATGGCTCCCGACCTTCGCTCTTTCCGCCGCGACCTGAAGACTTGGCTATTTGAACTTGCCAGCCTGGACTGAGGGACTGGGATTTTAGATTTTAAATTTTACATTTTAGAACGTGTTTTATTGTTTAGGGCTACCTGGTTTAATTTATTTTAATTTTTGTATATTATGTGTTGTATATAGTGTTTTAATTGCCCTGTACACCGCCCTGAGTCCTTCGGGACAGGGGCGGTATATAAATCCAAATAATAAATAAATAAAATGAATCTAACTTTTCTATTTGTTGAATTGTCCCATGGCAAGTTGTCCCGTTCCATGTTCAGGATAACAGCAGAGCAAATACCCATAGAAGAAAATATCTGTAGCTCAGTGTTGAACTGTGGGTCCTTGTTGCACTCTCAATGGGGTGCTTTTCTTGCAGACGTTTCATTACTTAATTAGGGAACATGTTCAGTGCTAGAAGTAATGAAATGTCTGCAAGGAAGCAACCAAGGTCACAGAGCGTCAAGAACCCAGCAGTATAAAAGCTTGTGTGAAAGTGCAACAATACATATAAAAAAAAACTCTGCAGGACACAGATAGGGAGTCTTTGGAGACACTGACTTAATAGCAATCCCAGTATGCTAAAACTAGGCTATTTCTGAGAGCGATGTACAAGGAAAGAATGAAAAATGATGTCTTTCACCGGTTATTCAGAGCTATTGCTAAAATGACTCAGTTATAGAGTCAGCTCTACAAGAAATGGCTGAAATGAATGTAAACACAAGCCTAGTGCATCTAGTCTGAATATTTTGGGCTGCCCAGAGGTGAACATAAATCCAGCAACATGACTTTAATTATTACACATTAATTGTATGCACTGAAATCCAATTGAGTTTTCAGCATTGCTATGATAAGTAGGCAAAACCTGTCTATTAAAATTTTGTAGACAACTGAAAATCCTGTGTTAGCATTACACATAGCCACCATAAAACCCGTTTTAAATGAAACAGGGACTTCCCTAAATTTCGGTTCACCAAACAGATTTAACTATTGTACCTTATTAAAAAAATAAGTTCACTTCAAAAATGTTTTAAATTGTTCAGTAATATGAAAAGCAGCCTCTTCAAGGAGCATATGATAGCAATAACACTTTAGGGAATACTAATCTATTCTCAATATCCTTGAAAATACTTGCCATTTTCTCCTGCAGTTTGTAAAGTGTTTCAATTCGAATGGTTCTGAATGTATAATTTTTATTTCTGGGAAGATTGAATCAAACATCCTGACAGTCTCTTGCTTGAGACACTTCCAAAATTCTTAAGATACGACGTTAATTGAGTTTCATGCTTTCAAACTGTTCAAAATGGAAACAGTTATGAGCTGCATATTACAGCAATATACATTGTGAAATGAAGATCAACCTTTACACTTAGGGTAAAAAGTTTATAAAACAAAGAGATTTTACTTTGGCTCCAATTAATCAAAACGAGGGCTGGCCTCAGGCATTGTGGGCTAATGTTGGCTCAACGGCATTCCAATCAAAAACTTAGCTTTGTAATTGCAAAGACAGATGATGATAAAGGTAAAGTAGAAAGCTGGAAAAAACTCCCCATTTCTTTAGTAAAAGTTAAAGAGACAAGAGTCACAAAAAGATAATGGCAAGATTTTCATTTCTATCAGCTGTATTTGGTGAAGCCTGTTCCAAGTAAGGGAAAATATCTGCAAAATATAAATATAATGGCATAGACTTGTGCTACAAGTTTAATAATAATATTATATCAGAAAACAGATAGTCAGTGGAAGAAATAGAAATAATTATATATAAAATGTCTTCATTTTGACATTAGCATTCTAGATCAGGACCACACAAATTACAGATAGTCCTCAGCTTAAGACCAGAATTGGGCCCAAAATTTCCATTGCTAAGCAAGGCAACTTTTAAGTGTGTCACACCCAATTTTACAACTGTTTTTGCTATGGTTGTTAAGTGAATCACTACAGATATTATTTGAGTCATGTGATCATTAAGCAAACTTGGCTTCTCCCACTGACTTTGCTTGTTGGATGCCAATTGGGAAGGTCGCAAATGGCGATCACAAGACCCTAGGATGCTGCAATCATCACAGATACAAGAACTAGAACAGGGGTCTTCAAACTTGGCCCTTTTATGACTTGTGGACTTCAACTCCCAGAATTCACGCTGGCTAAGGAATTCTGGGAGTTGAAGTCCACAAGTCATAAAAGGGCCAAGTTTGAAGACCCCTGAACTAGAATTACCAAGAACTAGAATTTTGACCGTGTGATCATTGGGATGTTGTGACAGGTGTAAGTCCCTTTTTTCAGTACTGTCGTAACTGCACTGAATGGTCACTGAACTGAACTGTAACAGTCACTAAACAAACGGTCCTAAGTTGAGGACTATGTGCAATACGGTACTGAGCCCGTTCAAACAGTGCATCCCAAATGATACAACACAGGACCATGGGGATGTGTCTTTGGCATTTAAAATTGCAGGTTTGACAGCTGCAGAAAATTTTTCACAATTTTAAAACTGCAGCAGGATTGCAGCAATATGTAAAAGTTCTGTGAAAAAAAAAGAATAATTAACATATGGTTAAATACAGACGTAGAAAAGAAAAGCTATGAGTCCCACCTGATGGTCCAAATAAATGGCATTCCTTTGGAGATGATGAGAAAGAATCTCATTCTAGCAACCCGCATTCAGAGAGGAAGGAGGAAAGAAAGAAAGGGACAGATACAAAGAGGTGAAAAAGTCATCCAGAAAAGAAAAAGACACCATACATCTTAACTTTAACAATTTCTAGATTATGCCTGCAGATGTCATACATAAGACTCAGTGAAAACTGGGAACTGTAAAATTTATATTGGCCTTTAGATGGATTAAGTAATATTTCACTGACATAAAGAAGCAAAAATAAAAAAAAATCACACTGGTTTTTAAATTAATTATAATGAGTGAATTTAATTAGCGAGACAGTTAAATAAGGTTACAATTGCTTTCAACGTTACATTACCTACAAAAATTAGCTCTCAATGTTAAAACAAAACGAAGGGGGGGGAAAACCACAATAAATCAGCTTAAAATCTATTCAGACTATAAACCCTTTGATACAGACGGATGTATTTCCTGCAGCTAAAAACCAAATGTCGGTTGTCACAGTGAGGAGAAAAGAGAAGTAAACACTTATGCCAGATTGTATTGATGAACTCTCTAACCTTATTCTGGTTTTCAGAGTTGGCTGTCATCTAGTAATTTGCATAATTTAGAGTTCATGAAAGCAAAGTGCCTTTGAATTGCTCTCTTCACGTGGATAGCAATGTATTTCACACCAGAACTCAAAGGGTTAATAGCAGAACACCACAGACAACCAGGAAAGCAGAATCCACCTTAGGAAAAGGCGGCCCAAGGCTATACAGAGTTGGAACGAGGGGAAAATGGCACACGAGAAACATCATTTCATAGCTGACCTTTGGACTGCTGGCCTCAAGTTTTAGTTGCATGAGTTGTGCTAATGTGTGCTCCCGGATACTACTCAGTTCGGCTTGCTGCCTTCTCAGCTTTATGAGCAGCAGCGTGAGCTCCTCTGGCTAAAGGAACATTGGGGTAAGAAGCCAACAGGGGGAAATTAGTTAATTCTTGTCCTGGACAAAAACTTTGGTTTTACACTTGCATTCAATAATGCTAGCTAGTATAGCATAACCAAGTTATGTTAGTCCCTTTGGAGCAAGAGAACCGATGATGCTTTTCAATAAAATCTGCCTCAGGCAGGGGGAACCAAAAAGTTTGGGGTTTGGAGTGAACTCCTCCAATGAATCAGACAGAAGGATGACTACGGGTGTCACTGCAGCTAGTTTTATTTTGTAAAACTTGATTTACTTCCCATCCCCCAAAGCTGGGAAGAAGCCATTGAAGGCTGTGTGTATCTAAATGTCTTGATTATTTTGTCAGAAAAGTAGAAGCTATGGAAACTCTCAGCTGATTCTAAGGGTGGGGGGAAAAAAGAAAAATAATGAAATAATCCATAATTTTTACAAAAACGTCATACACAATTGAAGATGGCAGATTCAAAATACAATTCACTTTCTACTTTCTTTTATTACAACTACAGTTCCTCCCACGTTTCCCAGACTACTTCTCAGCACATTTAAGCTAAAACCTGAAGGCACAAAAGCACGGCTTGATATTCAAGGATCAAAGATAAATTGTGATTGAAAGTGAAAACATCCTGAAAGCAAACACTGTGTCACCGATTCATAAACCTGCATTCACAGATAGACAGCTGATGTATAGGCCTTTTTGAATCAAACAGCTACTTTATTAATAAACTATGAATACAGCCAATGCTTCAAAATAAGTTATTTTGCTCTCACATGCAGCAGGTTGTTTTTTTTTAATCTTATGACTGGAGAACCAGTAAACTATTTTACAAGCATCCATTGCAAAGAAGAATCCTAACCTTGAATATTTTAAGACAGACCGTTCTCTTTCACTCAAGTGATCTAATTTGCTCCATTTTCTTGCTGTTATGTATCTTTTCCCAATACAAGAAGTTATAATTTGGTTAATACATTTCTTGATTTCTCTATCCTGGATCCTGATCCCAGCTGTTTACAGATAGCTTTTTCATTATTATTATTATTATTTTTTTACTGTTAGTCCTCCATTTCCAGAACTGCCTCCTTTATGCTCCCAAAGTACTGCTGAGATTGATGTAAGTCCCCGGCATTTTCAACAAATAAATCTCATCAGACTGATTCATGGATCAACAACTCCCAAATAACTTTAGTTACCAAGCACATATCTTTTCTATATAGCAAACTGTAATCTTTCTACAATGTGCCATGTTCAATTTTCCTGAGGCAAGGACTTGTTCCCACATCTAAGGAGAATATCCCATTCTTTGTAGATGTATCTGGTACACAAGAACAGGGCCACTTAGAAGCTTTGGAATTAGGCCCCCATTTTTTATGGTTTTAGATTTGAACATCCACATTGCATAGTGTTAAACTTAAAAGTGTATTCATAGCACACAACACTAGCAATTGTGATTGTATTTAACAAAGCCCAGCAGAGGGAGCTATCTTATCTTCAGTACTATGTTTTATACTAATGAACTCTTATTTCCTTGAGTATTTTTAGTAGAAGTTCTTATGAATTTTACTACATGCTTACGTCTGTGTAAGCAATCCATCAGTATTTCATTTGGAGAGACTTAAACTACATAGAAACATACTCAAAAAGAAAAAATAATAATCCACGTAGTCACGGTTGAATTCAATGAATTTTGGGAAAGTCTGCAGAAATCTATAGGCTTTGACACATAACTGTCACCTACTTCTAATGATGTGAATAACATTGCAATTATAGGGTAAATAACTTTTTGTCATAAGACAAAACCAACTGCCTAGAGCAGCAATTTTCTATCTAATTGTGACTCCCACCATGAAATAATAAAAACCCTCAGTAACTGGCATTTTCTTTTTATCATTTAAGGGTAAGTCAGTCTGTGAAACGGACAAAAAAATAAAATCTTTAAAAGTGCTCTACTGTTGTCCCTAGAAGTGTCTACATCCTTCCCTTACAGGAAACGTGCAGTTCAAACAACAGTTGAAACGAAGTTAAGAACAGATTACCCTTGCAAAATTTAATGTGCGCAGCAGGCAGAATGGACCTGTTGAAGAGGATACCCTTTATTTGCTGAAAGAATCAGGACAGGAAATTGCATTTAATGTGGACTCTGTAACTAGAACAGTTGTCAAGACTGTATGTTACATTTTATAGGTTGCTCTTCAATAAAAAATGATGGACTAAATATAAAAATGCCACTCACAGTTTTGCCTTGCAAGCTCTGGGGAGTGATAGGCTGTACACTGAAGCTGGCTGGAATCGACCTTCTTTCAGGCACAAAGGCATGCTGCTATTTGGGTGGGGGGGGGGAAACCAAACAAACCATGGGCATTTGTAATTCAGGCCTTTTATAACCAAAGGTTAAATGTAATATTTTCAACATGCTTTTCCAAGTCAACTTGGGGTTTACGTCCAAAGTGAAGGGGTTGGTTAATAACTTGTCAGTACAAATATCCTGAAATGTTGTCCTTTCATCTGAAACTTTGCAAATATCACCATGTCCCAGAGGACAGCATCCTTCTGACCGTATTTATAGTAACATTTATTTGCCACCCTGTTTTGAGGAAGGTCTCAAGGCAGCGAATAGGTAAGAAAATCTAACTAGAAGCTCAAATGTGTCAGCCTGACATAGTTATTAGTATGCTTTTCCCCTACGCTTTGCTTAAAACTTTCAAGAGCAGGGGTCTTCAAACTTGGCCCTTTTATGACTTGTGGACTTCAACTCCCAGAATTCCTCAGCTGCTGGCTGAGGAATTCTGGGAGTTGAAGTCCACAAGTCATAAAAGGGCCAAGTTTGAAGACCCTGTTCAAGAGTTTGGGGAGCAGATCGTGAGCACATATAGAGGGAAGAGAAAAGCAAAGGTTAGAAAACTACTCCCGTTAAATTCATTTCATATATTGGTAGTCCTCAACTTACAATAATTTATTTAGTGACCATTCGAAGTTACAATGGCGCTGGAAAAAGTGCCTTATGACTGTTTTTCACACTTAGACCATTGCGGCTTCCCCATGATCACATTATCAAATTTGGATGCTTGGCAACTGACTCATATTTATCACGGTTGCAGTGCCCCCCAGTCATACGACCACCTTTTGTGACCTCCTGACAAGCAAAGTCAATGGGGAAGCCAGAGTCACTTAACAACCGGGTTACTAGCTTAACCACTGCAGTGGTTATATTGTCTCTATATGCCCACTGAGTTAACAGCATAAGATCCGCAAAGCCATATTGATGGGGGGGGGACTATAAAAAAAGAACACTGTTTTATGTACCCAGGACCACATGATCCACAAAGACTGGGGCGTGGCCTCTAGATCCAATCCAGAATATACTGTCAAAGAGCGTATATTATTTTAACGTGGCAGAAAAGGACAACAGTTAAGTGTAACGGATATTGCATTGACTGTATTTAGTTGATCAAGTGTAATCTGAGTGAGACCACAGCACACCCCAAAAGGGTAGCAGAGCTCTTTACCTACCACCAGTTGCATAAGGGAGGAAAGATATAGCGAGCTGAACCAGCCATTAAAGCAGATATCCTTGTGGCCTGTGAGTCGGTCAAGGGGAGTCTGTGAACTTGGAAGGGATATCCAACATTGGATATTTTATTTCCCCAAACTGTCAAAGTGGTCCACAGCATAAAAAAAATATATGTGAAGAATCCCTGTACAGGTAGTCCTCAACGTACGACCACAATTCAGCCCCAAATTTCTGTTGCTAACGGAGACATTTATTAAGTGAGCTTTGACCCATTTTGACATTTCTTGCTACAGTTGTTAAGTTAGTAACATGGTTGTTAAGTGAATCGGGCTTCCCCGTTGACGTTGCTTGTCAGAAGGTTGCAAAAAGTGATCACGTGACCTGAGGACGCTGCAACAGTCATCAATAACCATCGGTTGCCAAGTGTCTGAATTTTTGATCACGTGACCAATGGGGATGATGGAACGGTCATGTGGAAAAACTGCCCTGTCACTCTTTTCAGTCCACTGTAGCTCCAAATGGGTCGCTAAATGAACTGTTGTTAAGTAGAGGGCTGTCTATATTATAGGCAAATTGTAAATAAGAGGGGGCTGTTCTAGAGTGGCTGCTATATAGGTAAAGGTTCCCTCGCACATGCGTGCTAGTCGTTTCCGACTCTAGGGGCCGGTGCTCATCTCCGTTTCAAAGCCGAAGAGCCAGCGCTTGTCCGAGGACATCTCTGTGGTCATGTGGCCGGCATGACTAGACGCCAAAGGCGCACGGAACGCTGTTACCTTCCCACCGGAGTGGTCCCTATTTTCCTACTTGCATTTTTACGTGCTTTCGAACTGCTAGGTTGGCAGAAGCTGGGACGAGTAACAGGCGCTCACTCTGTTACGTGGCACTCGGGATTTGACCCGCCAAACTGCCGACCTTCTGATCGACAAGCTCAGCGTCCTAACCCAGAGCCACCGTGTCCCTGGCTGCTATATACATCCAGTCTATCTTTTGGGAGACATACCTTGCAGCAAGTGGCAGAAAGCAAAAAAACCCCTCACCTTGTTATGGTGTGATCTGTGTCTACGCTCAATGGTGACGTCTCCTCTTTGCACGGGGGAGGACACTTCTGACCTGTAGTTCCTCTGAGGGGAGTATCCTTGGAAACCTGCTATTGAACCATGGGAAGGTGATGTGGGAATCAAATGCATTGTTTGATCAGATATATTAATCATGGTTTTGGGACTACTTAAAGTACCGTGTCTGGTAAGAGTTGTTTGCTTATTGTAAAACTGCCGTTGTTGCCATTCGTAGAGTTGCCACATGGTGTCATCCCGCATCGATCTTCTTTTATCTTCAGCTGGCAAGGATCCAAGGGTCTTATCGTAAAGAGGTGTTGCACTGCAGATGCTATCTGGCCTGGTCTTCATGTTTCTCGGAAGAGTGCGATAACCTTCTGGATAACGTGGTACGACTTGGGCTCGATGGCTGGGCATATTTCTCGGTAGAGTCTGATAAGAAATTATGCTGAAACAAGACATCTCCATTAGCCGTTTAGAAAATAAACAGGTACATTAAAAAGTAACATGTAAAAAGTTCTTTTTCTACATTTTACCTCTTCGGGTAATTTAGTCTTGCATTCTACTTGCAACCTTAGGTCAAACAGAGAGAATTTATGCCTTACTCCAGACATGTCAAACACAAGGCCCGGGGGGGCGGATCCGGCCTGCAAAGTGGTTTCATGTGGCCCGCGAAGCCATCCTGGGAACAGTGACGGAACGGCCCCCACTGCCTTGGCCCTGGCCCAGAGACCCTCCTTCTGCCAGAGACCCTCAGATCTGTCCCACTCCTGCCCAGGCCCCCATAGGCACCCTTGATGCGAACGGTGTAGAACTGGCCACGCCCACCCAGCAGGCCATACGCACTCTAACCACGCCACCCAGTAGGCCATGCCCACCCTGGCCACACTCACCCGGCCCCTTGAGGGCAACCGCAATGCTGATGCGGCCCTCAATAAAATTGAGTTTGACACCCCTGCCTTACTCCGTCCATTCAAACCAAAGGAGGCTGCTCTGGAGAGGAGGAGATACCAATAGCAATCCACGGGTAAGTTCATGGCAACATGTGATGCCTTGAAGTAAACAGAAGTGTTTGGGGAAAAAAACAACAACCCAGGAAGAACTGTATGTTATGATTCAATTAACTGCTTCAAAAGAAAGCATTTGTTTCTTGAGGTTGGCAGCATATGTATTTACGTAAACAAGCAAAATGCATGCTAGAACGACAAGTGTTCATTTTCATCTTCATAATTAATATATACGTTATGATGCAACTACTAGAATTTTACCTAGTCCGGGGGTAGGTAACCTTGGCTCTTTTAGGACTCGTGGACTTTGACTCCTAGAATTCCTGAGCCAGCAGGAGACTTCTCCAGCACCATAGTTCAAAGGCCTCCATTCTTTGACGCTCAGCCTTTCTTATGGTCCAACTTTCACAGCCATACATTGCAACTGGGAAGACCATAGCCTTGACTGTACGCACTTTTATTGGCAGGGTGACGTCTCTGCTTTTTAGTGTGCTGTCTAGATTTGCCATGGCTTTCCTCCCCAGGAGCAAGCGTCTTTTAATTTCTTGGCTGCAGTCCCCATCTGCGGTGAACTTGGAGCCCAAGAAAATAAAATCTGTCAATACCTCCATTTCTTCCCCATCTATTTCCCAAGAATTGAGAGGGCTGGATGCCATGATCTTGGTTTTCTTAATGTTGAGTTTTAAGTTGCTTCATATATTCATATCTTAAAAACTGAGTGACTTTTTCCAGGTATGACAAATTAATTGTTCTGAAATCCTCCTCTAGTACTTTGGTCTACAAAGAAAGAACTTCGGCCACTTACAACTAAGTTCTCATTTGTCCAATTAACTATTTCTAACTAAATGTGCACGTCCCTGTTAGTTTTTTTTAGCTTTGTTATGTTTTTATTTAAGGATAACGCACCACATACTCTTACAGCTGAAACCGTGTCTTAACTACAGTTAAGCACTGTCTGACACTGAAGTATCTCGGTGTGACACTCGACAGGATTCTCCCTTTTAAACAGCATTGTCTGAACACTAAGGCTAAAGTCAGCTGGAGGAACAACATCATCAGGAAATTGATAAGCTACACATGGGGAGCTCAACCATCTACGTTGTGCACATCAGCTTTGGCCTTGAGCGTCTCTGCTGCAAAGTATGCTGCTCCAGTTTGGGGCTCATCTGCACCCACAAAACAAATTGATATTGCTGTCAATGAGGCAATACGCTTAGTGAGAGGTTGTCTCAAGCCTACACCAATTGAGAAAATATATCCCCTCGCTGGCATTGCCCCACCTAAGATCAGGAGAGAAGTAGCAGCAGAGGCCGAGAGAACTAAGCAAGAGAGGGATCCTTGACATCCTCTGAATGGACATGTGCCCCACGCCCAACTCAGATCTAGGAACAGCTTTATTGCAAGAACAAACATTCTTGAGCGTACACAAGAACAAAATCAAATTAAAAGATGGAAGAACTAGACCAGGGGTAGGCAACCTTGGCTCTTTTATGACTGGTGGACTTCAACTCCCAGAATTCCTGAGCCAGCCATGCTGAGGGGAAAGGGAGAGGTTTCCATGCTGAGCCATGTTGGTTCAGGAATTCTGGGAGTTGAAGTCCATGAGTCATAAAAGACCCAAAGTTGCCTACCCCTGAAGTAGACCATCGGGAAAGGAATATTAAAGGAGGATATGGCTGAAGGATCTGATCTCCCTTATACTACCTGGAGGACCTTGAATAGGCTGAGAGTTGGAATGTCTAAATGTAAAACCAATATGCTCAAGTGGAGGCTCTTAGAGGATAACAACACGCTGTGCAAATGTGGAGAGATACAGAGCCCATCCCATCCGCTGGTACGTTGGCTACTACCAGAAACATGTACCGATAATGATTTATATTTGGCCAATGACAAAGGTGGCGGCTTCATTCTGGCAGTTTCAAGTTTGATCTAGACGTGGAAGAATAAGAAGAACTAGCTATAAATTCACCTCTGCAATAAACCTCAATTTCTAACACTTGCTTTGTAGTTTGTACTGTAGGGTGCAAGACTATTTTTTTTTTACTTTCATGTGATGCAGTGATTACAAATTGGGACAAAATGTATATAAAACCAAGTGATGCAGAGATTGACTATGCTCACAACACTGGAGACGGATGCTTCTTGTATGACTTTGTTACACATACACAGCTATCTTCAGTGGATTTGCCAATTGCTGCTGTTCCAAAACCCCTGGAAAGAGCGTGAAGACTTTAAAAGTCATTAACGCATCACAAGCAGACAACTCAAGCTGTGCTCACTGAATTTCCATTCTGATCATGCTTAAGGCCTCATGCTCTAGCAAGGTTTCACTCATTCTCATGTTCTTAAAAATAAGACAGCCTACCTAGTTTCTTTATACACGTGAACGGGTAAGTCAGAGTTCTTTACCCAGCTTCCTCTGACCTGGTTTTTCTCTCTCCCTTTCTGTATCTAGCAAATAAGTAGCTTAGATCAGTGATGGCGAACCTTTTAGAGACCGAGTGCCCAAACTGCAACCCAAAACCCACTTATGTATCGTCGGGTGCCGGGTGGGTGTGGCCCATTGGGTGGGCGTGGCTGCGGTGGTAACGGCAGACTGGGTGGGACTAAAAAGTTCAATCAATCAATTCCAACTTTGCAAGATCTTTTTTTTTCCCCGCGAGAAGTTGAAATTGGTTGATTGATTGAACCTTTTTTTTTTTTTGCACACCGCGGCGGAGGCCTAAAGCGAAAAGGTTTTATAAAACCCAGCTAGGACTGGGGCGAGGGCGCGCGTGCCCACAGAAAGGGCTCTGCGTACCACCTGTGGCACCCGTGCCATAGGTCTGCCACCATGGCTCTAGATAATTGGCTTTTCACGCAGCTGCCCTCTGTAAAGAGAAGAGAGGCAGAGGAGAATGGGGCAGATTACCTTGCTACGGGAAATACTATGACTGAACCAAGTCCCAATTCTCATAGGAGAAATAGGAACATGTTTATAAGTGGAATGCTTCTTATTAGTCCTCAGGCATCCAGTTTCCCTTCTCCCCCAAGCAAAATACAAGTTTTTTTTTGTTTTTTTAAAAAGAAAAACTTGAATTCTGCAAAATGCCTTGAAATTATCTAAAGGCAGGATAATCACTGTTAGAGATTTTTATGAGCAGAGATTTGTTACTTCCCTGGGAGCAATGATTGATCTCCCCACTCCATTTTCACTCTAGATTTTATTGACTTTCCTGAAATTAATACTATATTGTTTTTAGGAGCGTATTTCCTAAAAGAGAAAGCAGGCATAAATCCTACCGGTTTTGACAAATCCCCTTTAAGCAAAATCATCATTTCTAACTATATGGTCCATGCTAATAATTTCATCCATATTTAACTAACAAGATGTTCTCTGTGATCAAAAGGATTGGTTTTCTGCCAATTAATAATGTGTTGTTAATAGCTTTTGCCATTTCTACAGTAGACTGAAATTGATTTGGAGAATAGTCAATGCAATGAATCTCGGAACAGCATTAAGGGATGGGATCAAATGGCAGAGGTTCCCATTTTCTATATCTGCATAAATTTAAAACAATGGCACTTGATCCAAACATCAATTTTTCCTTGACACATTCATTACATAATAGAGTAATGTAATGTAACCTGGCTTGCTACAATCATATAATTTCTAATCACATTAATCATTAATTACATTGAGATGTAAATATCAGGAACACATGCAGAGATAATGTAGCTCTATTATTTTTAACTCTAAAAGGGGAAGGGTCTTTTCCCCCCTTTAAGAAGGAGATTCTCTATTTCTTTAGCCTCCTGCCATGAAAATTTATTTATTTATTTATTTTCCACCCATCTTACCACAGAATAACTCTGGACGGCTTACAATATTAAGATATCATTGCTGTAGGTTTACTAAGACTTCTGCTCTGACTTTATTAACGTTGGCCTCCTTGAAATCCAAGGAGCAGGCTTGACTGTATGTTTATGGAGATTCTCAATCATCCAGCTCATGGTTGTCCCAAAGGTGCTTTTTCAAAAGGCAGCTGGACTTTCTTCGTTTTTTCCTTGCAGATGTTTCACTTCTCACCCAAAAAGCTTCTGAGAACCGAAGAAGCTTCTTGGATGAGAAGCAAAACATCTCCAAGGAAAAACAAAGGAAGTCCAGTTGCCTCTTGAAAAAGCACCTTTGGAATGCTTGACTGTACTCAATGTTCAATGTTCCTCCTGAGTTGACTTTGGTCAATAGGTTTTCCTGTTAGTATCAGGATTAGGAAAAAGATTGTCTTGTGCTTTCCTATAAGCAAGCCAAGTTGAAAACTTCCCGAAGACTCCTTGCCTGAAAAAATTAATTTCCCAGTGATTAAAAACCCCAATCACGGCTATATCTACCTTCCTGCAAGATCTGCATTTCCCTTATACCAGTGATGGCAAACCTTTTAGAGACCGAGTGCCCAAACTGCAACCCAAAACCCACTTATTTATCCCAAAGTGCCAGGGCTGCATCAGCATTGTGGTGCTCTCAGGGGGGCATGGCCCACTGGGTGGGCGTGGCTGCAGTGGTCACGGCAGACTGGGTGAGCGTGGCCAGGGCCAGGGTGGCGGGGGCCAGTCCCTCACCATCTCCAGGGCATCCCCAGGGGGGCAACGCCTCTTGGTCGCTCACTTCCTGCCCTGACGCTTCCAAACGCCACGTGCTCACTACTCTGGTGAACTCTGCTGGAGCAACGGCGTGCATGCCCACAGAGAGGGCTCTGAGTGCCACCTATGGCACGCGTGCCATCGGTTTGCCACCACTGCCTTATACTATTGTTTTAAGCCTCATTGATTTAAATTAATCCACATTTTTGTACTTATTTTATCAAATTTAATTACTGGAGTATAATATTTTACACCAAAATGGAACAATCAAAATTGGGTATCGCTAAGGCCTCCTAAAAATTCTATCTCTTGTCAGGCAGAACAAAATATTCCAGTCTTAACTGGCTCAGTCATCAGGGACACATTTTAAAAGCCTTTAAATACTAAAAACATGTATTTTCATGTTTCTAAGTAGTTCTTTCTGTAAATACAGAAAAAGCCGAGAGCACAGGAAAAACGTTAATTCCGTGACATTCTGCTTAAATTATTCCCTAGATCAGCCAGCCACTAACAGTTATATTAAAGCTGCTACTGTTTCACATTAAAATGTCTTGCCCTGTGTATAAAATACCAATAATAATTCAGAAATATTCTACTGCATTACTCATGTTCCCAATAGACTTCAAAGGCATGTTGGTATTTCCTGTCACAAAGTTAAAGATATGCTGTTTATGATTTAGACAAATAATTTGCACCTTTAGTTGACTGCTGTAAACCAATTCAGGGTGTGGGTGGTTACATTTAAAGCTCTTAAAAACACATCTTCGCCATTAAGACTAGGGCCCTGATAGTGTGGGAGTCCCACATCATGCTTATATTGATTGTGAAATGCTCTGATTGTTCTCAGCTGCTGTTTTATGCTGTTACATTACTTACGTTTTTAATTACTGGTTGTATTTTTACTCATTTTTTATTTGGTTTTAATTGTTAGCTGCCCAGTCATATGCATGAAATGTGTTAACAAATAAATAATAAACGGGAACACGTGGTTTTCTTGAAGAAAATTCTAATTTAAATCTATCACCATCAGTAATAGTAGGAAAAGTTTCACCCAAGATCATGGGGACTTAGCAACTGGTAGAAAAATAGAATTAAAAACTGTAATTAGGGAGGCCAGGTTATCAATTTTCTATAATCGTTTTTTTAAAAAAAAAATCCAGAAAAGTTGAGCTGAACAAAAAATAAATAAGGAGTGATCCTTCTAAGATGACCCTTTCTTCACGAATAATACGTATTCCTAGCCACAGACATTTGGAATAAGGAGAATTATAAATCATTTCTTTATAGTTTCAGCTAGCATCTCACAGCCTGTTTGAAATATTCTGTAACACGTTCAAGAATCTTTCCAAATCCAATTAATATTCCACAGCACAAAAAAATGAATCATCACCTACATTAAGGCTTCAGATATTCATGAATTCTGAAATTACTCACCCTCTTGTTTCTTCGTCTTGTCCTTTCCCTCTCTGTATTTTAATCCACTGCTCCAACTGCAACATGGAATTAGTTCTTTGGATGACACGTTCAGATTCTATATGGGAGTGCATGGCGTTGTGATGGATCCCATCGCCGGAATCTCCCAGAATAAGGTTGACAGCTTTCTCTGACCCATTTAAGTGAACTGGCCTGTAATGGCCTGATGAAGCCACGCTGGCTGGCAAAGTTCCATATTCTGATCCAAAGGAATTCACTTTTACACTGTTGATTTTGGTTAAGGGTCTGTCATGCCCAACTTTCTGAAATCCGTATTTTTCTGCTTCTAAAGACTTCTTCTCTTCCGTTTTGCATCCTTCTCTGTTCCGCTGATTGTTCTGAGCCTCTGGTTTAATTAGCTCTCGGTGGTTTGGGATGTTATTTAGTTCACGAGGCGCTATGTTTTCAAAAGTAATCTTGTCTGCTCTAAAAAAAAAAGAAGAAGAAACATGCATGGAGAACAACATCACTAGGAAGCAGGTTACAATTCTGTCTGTTCCGACAGTGAGCCATTTTGTTCTTCCAGAACACCCTGCACTTGCAGACGGTGCAGACGGTGCAGCCCATCAGTTGGAAGAGGTCATCGTGCAAATGGCTGAACTGATGCAATCACAGGCAATCCTCAAGTTACAACTATTCACTTCCTGACCGTTCAAAGTTACAACAGCAGTGAAAAAAAACTGACTTATGACCATTTTTCACACTTGTGACCTTTGCAGCATCCCCATGGTCACGTGTTCAAAATTCCAACGCTTGGCAACTGGCCTGTACGGGTAGTCCTCAACATACAACAGTTCATGTAGTGACAGTTCAAACTTACAACGGCTCTGATAAAAGGTGCCGTTTTTCATCCGCATGACTGTTGCAGCATCCCCATGATCATGTGATCAAGATGCAGACACTTGGCAACTGGTTCATACTTATGACGGTTGCGGTGTCCCAGGGTCTCGTGATCCCCTTTTGCGACCTTCTGACAAGCAAAGTCAATGGGGGAAGCCAGATTTCACTTAACAACCGTGTTACTAACTTAACAACCACAGTTGACCTCCAAGGTCCCTTCCAACTTTATTAATATTAATATAGTGGTTCACTCAAGAAAGATCATAAAATGGGGCAAAACTCACTTAACAAATGTTTCACTCAGGAAAAGAAATTTTCGGCTCAGTTGTGGTCATAAGCCGAGGACTACCTGTACCTGCAAGTAGTGAGACCACCTTAAAACAGAGTTTGACTTGCTTGCTTGAGTGATTTTTGAAGGGCAAAAACAAACCAACCAAAAATGGATTGGGAGGGATGGTTCTTATGCTCTTAAAACCATGTTAATTATATTTTAGGGCAGGGGTGTCAAACTCAATTTCATTGAGGGCCGCATCAGCATTGCGGTTGCCCTCAGGGGGCCGGGTGGGGATGGCCAGGGTGGGCATGGCCTACTGGGTGGGTGTGGCTAGAGTGCGTGCGGCCTACTGGGTGGGCGTGGCCAGCTCTACATCGTTCGCATCAAGGGTGCCTATGGGGGCCTGGGCAGGAGTGGGACAGATCTGAGGGTCTCTGGCAGAAGGAGGGTCTCTGGGCCAGGGCCAAGGCAGTGGGGGCCGTTCCCTCACTGTTTCCAGGATGGCTTCGCGGGCCGCATGAAACCACTTCGCGGGCCGCATCCGGCCCCCGGGCCTTGTGTTTGACATGTCTGTTTTAGGGCTTATTACTACAGCCTTTTCATCACAGAACAGTAGAAAATATTAGTTTTCAACAACTGTGTTTGGAGCTGATTTTGCGGGTCCCAAAGAAAGAACCAGCCAGGGGATCCATGCATGCCTAATTCAGTCCCTCATCCGCTCTCCCATTTCTTGAATTCCCCGGCACATAGTTGTACTTGTTCATTTCATTACTCGTTTAATTTTTCTGGTTCGCTTCCAATCAAATAGAATGGCTTACAAGGTAACAGTAAAACAAATCTTTAATATGACTGTTTTATTGTGTTTTATCACAGCAAAACAGCAATCATTCTTGACAGCCACTGAGAACGATATACAAATACAATAGGCAAATATAAGCTTTATCAAAAAAACACAGATGCTATCGAACTTCATTTTTGAAAAAAGCAGGACAGGAAAATAACGGGAAACCTAACAAGCAACTGGGTTTGAATAGCTGCCGTTCTACTTGGGTGGGCAGCCATGTTTTAAAAAGATAGCATGAGAACCACTTAAACAAGAGTTTCATAAGTGGGGGAACTGCCCCTAAGAAAATCTGACTCCTGACTATGAGGTGAATCCTCCAACATAAATCCGAGTAGACCTTTCCCCTGTAATCTAAACAGGGGTCCCCAACCTCTGGGCTCTGGCCCACTAGTGCGCCGTGAGCTGTTTGCAACCGGGCCGCGGAAACGGAGGGCGAGCGTGCGCTTCCCCACTTGTGCAAGCAGCGGGTGAGCACATCCACACGCGCTCCATTTGCATGAGCGCAAATGGAGCTGCACATGCGCGCTTGCCAGCCACTTGTGCAAAACCGTCCCTTTCCCCCCCCTCTAGCAGTTCACAAAGCTGGAAAGATTGGGGATCTCTGATCTTTAAATACTGTAGCTAGCTGGTTCCAGGGTTGGTTTTTTTTTATGTACTTGGATCCTTAAATTGACCACGTATCTGATAGGCAAGAAATTTATTGTTTTTGAGATTGGATGTTACATGGTCCTATTATTCCTCCACTGAATCAGCTGCATTCTGCAGTGTAGCTTTGAACATTTTTTAAAATGTGGATCATTACAGTAACCCAACTGATAAATTATTAGCGTCTGAATCCAGTTAGGCTCAATATCTTCCTTGTTTGTCTCCAGGGATATGTTGAAATAAATAAAGGAAAACCCTCAGGTTATGCACCTGTTCCTTCAGGAGACTGCTACCTTCTCCACTACAATTCTCCGGGAGCAGATAGCAGCCGTGCCCAGTTTGGCCTTTGCCCATTTTCATCTGATGCACCAGTTGTAGCCTTTCTTTGATCAGGAAACTCTTCAGACAGTTACCCATGCCTTGCTCACTGCTTGAATGGCTTGACTACTATAATACACTCTACATGGCTTGACTACTATAATACACTCTACATGGAGCTGCCCTTGAAGACTACCTCAAAGCTTCCTTTGGTCTAAAACGCAATAGTATAGGTAGCGATGGACATGCCTTAATATGCCCATGTAATACCTCTGCTTCCCAAGCTGCACTAGTTGCCAATTTGCTTCCAGGTGCAATTTGAGAGGCTAGTTGTTACCTGCAAAACCCTTCATGGCATAAGGCCAGATGACTTAGTATGTACCTGGCTGATTTTATCTGGTATTGTCGGTGCATTCCAGGTTCCCTCAATTAAAGGAATAGCATATATCAGGATCCTGGAAGTACACCTTCTCTATAGTAGTATCTGCCCTCCGGAATAACATTCCCCTCTGAAATTTGGGCAGCCCCCCCCCACCCCGGTTTGAAGTAGCTTGAAGACCTGACTTTTCACCAGGGCTTTAGTAAAGGTGAGGGAATGGTCCCATGGATTGTGTGAATTTATTTTTGTTCCGGTCCAGTTTTTGTCATCTTCTTAACTTTTATTCCTTATTTCAGTTTCTGATTGTATTTTTTAAAAAATGTATTTTTCTTGTGAGCTGCCCAGTCATTGGGAGTCGGCTGGCATACAGGTTTAATAAATGCCACCTTAGTTTCTAGTTCTGAAAACTACTTATACACAGCACCTCTCTCTTGCCTAGTTTCCACTTCAGTTTGCTGACCCTTATCCAACTATTAGCTATATGGCAATGCATATGAAAAGAGGTAATTATTTTATCATAGCCACTGCCGCACAGAATCATAGGTATCTATATCTATTGGGGAAAACTACATGTGTCACTTTAGATGTATCTGAGTATCAATCTCATGTAACTAGAAAAGGACCCTGAAATTCCAGATGATATATGGTGATATAAATGCATAAAAAATAGCCTGATTGATAAAAGCAAAGTCAGTATCTTAAGGTAGAAATTTACTTCTTAGTGGCCCACCAGATGCCTCTGGGGTGCTCATAAGCAGGACTATTATTATATTCCCAACACATTCCTGCTGTACCTTTTAGATCAGACATGTCAAACTCGCGACGTCACGAGACGTGTTGGGACTGTTTTGCCATTGCCGGCAATGAGGTGGGCATGGCTTCCGGATGATGCCTCCGGGCCGGCAGGTTGACACCCGTTTTAGATACGTGCTGCTCCTAATCTAGAGATGACATTAAATTTTCAGGATGAACAGCTCTTAATTGGCCGGTCATCCAATCCCTTTTTAAAGCTATTCAGGTTGGTGGCCATTGCTATAATGAATTTCACAAGTTAACTATACACTATGGGAAGACATTTTTTTCCCTTTAAATCTTCTTCCAACCAGATTCAATGGATGATCCATGAACCCCTGTTTTGAGAAAGAGAAAAAATTCTTCCCAATTATTTTCTCCATGCTATGCAGAATAAACACGTCATCACTCCATCACAGTTTTTCGCAATGCATGTTCTTCCTCCCATTTTCTGCCCATCTATTGAATGAAAGAGATATCTTTTTTTATGATATGCCTGTCTCCACCTCAAATTACAAAACAAAAGTGTCCAAAAGATTGTAGTCTATTGCTACAGCAAAGGAGTTCAAACCCCCAATCATTTTGATTGCCCTCTTCCACACTTTTATTTATTTATTATTTATTTATTAATTTTATTTGTATACCGCCCTTCTCCCGAAGGACTCAGGGTGGTGAACAGGGCAATACATATTAAAAAACAAGATACAAAGATTAAAAACGATTAAACAAATGCCCATGAATAAGTTAAAACACATTAAAATAGATTAAAACAGATTAATAAAACCCAACCCCATCCCATCAGGCCAGGCCAGCTTGTTCGAAAAGGTAGGTTTTGAGATCGCGCCGGAAGGAGCGGAGGTCAGGCGCCATCCGGAGCTCGACTGGAAGATGGTTCCATAAATCCGGCGCGCCCACAGAGAACGCCCTCCCCCTGGGGGCCACCAGTCGACATTCTTTGACCGGTGGCACCCTGAGGAGGCCCTCTCTGTGGGAGCGTACTGGGCGGAGGGAAGTTGACGCCGGCCGCAGGTGCTCCCCAAGGTATTCCGGACCCATGCCATGTAGGGCTTTGTAGGTCATTACCATTACCAACTTTGGCCAGTTTTATTATATCCATTATGGAATAGGACAGCCAGAAAACTCCTACAGTATCTCATATGCTGATGTACCATAGAACTGTTGATTTACTAACAGTACTTATATACCACCACATTCCAAAGACCTGGTGGTTAATAAAAGTATGTATGATAATATTTTTAAAATAACATCCCACTTTTCCTCCAAAAGCCCAAGGCCATACACACTGAACATCCTCCATTTCCATCCTGTGAAATACTCTGGGCTGGGAAAAAAAATAACTGGCCCAAAGTCATGCAGTCAGCTTCCATGACGGAGATGTTGAACCTGATCCTAATTTAACACTTGAACCACTATCCCACATGGACTCCCCACAATTTGGACTAGGAATGTTGCTAACGGTTTTTGTATCACACATTGCTCTGTTGAAGACAACTGCTGCCTTTATAAAATGAAGTGGTGGCACACATTTCCACCTTTTTTATGCATTATCCATTACAATGACCCAATTTTACAACATTTCTTCTGGCAGTCTTTAAACAAATGCATGGTTGTTAAACAAATCTGGAATCTGGTTGAACAAGTCCGTTTCTCCCAATGGGCCTTTTGACAGAAAAGAGAAGTAAATGTCAGAAACTGGGAAAACCCACAAAAACATGTAGTTGCGTGAGTGTGGGATACTATAAACGGCTGTAAATGCGAGCTGGTGCCAAAGACCCAAAATGCGATCGTGTGACTGCAGGGTGGCTGTAGGAACTTCCAAACAGGTTGTAAGTAGCTCTGGAGAAGTCTGTCGTAACTTCAGCCAATCGCTAAGAGACTTGTCGTTGAGCGAGGACTACCTTTAACTATCAAATCTGACCAGGCTTTTTTATTCCAGGCTGCTTTCATTGAATCTGACCTCTTGCTAAATATTGATCTTAGCAACCCAGGTGATCCTGGGTAATGCATACTGCCCCTTCACATGATAAAATACCTGAAGGCTTTTATCTGAAACATCCAATTTCTTTTCTGCACAATCAATGAACTACCTAATAAGAAAGGAATTTTCGTGAAGTCTAAGCTTTAAGCAATTTTTTTTTACATATTCTCAATGCCATGCAAACAGGTTGCCCAAATATAAGGCATTTCATTCCTTAAAAAAATGGACGATGTAATGGCACTTTGCATTCTACTCCGTACATTGTGAAAAGGCCCAGAAGAGTTTCAAAATTCTATCCCATAAGATGAAGTCTTCAGCTTTAAATATATGCACAAAAAGGAGAATTTTCAATTAGAGAAGCTACTTTTTGATCCCATGCATTTTACTCTGAATCCTCAAAACAAATGTACCCTCGACAGCTTACAAAGCAACAAGAAAAACAAAACACTTGAAACACAAAAGCAGGTATCTAATCAGGAAAGCAGAAATGAAGCTGCGGTCATAGAAAAACTAAGTACATACCATGTCTTTTTTCTAAAAAAAAAATTAAGCGCATGCGGATGTATCAATCTTTTTATCTTCATTCAAACCACATATAAAGGTAAAGGTGATGTTATTGAAAAAACTATGAAAACTGACTTTTCAATCATTGATGCCGTAAAAAAAACGTATTCTGTGGAAAACGTTAAGTAAAACCTTGCTCTATTAGCTGGTATTGCTCCTTTGGCAGAATCAGCCTCAGGGAAATGTTTCTTATAACTGCCTATCTGTTCCTGATACTCACTGGATATTTCCCCCCCCCCCACTCTTTCATGTAGAAGTTTTTCAGCTGTGTGATATTTGAGGGTTTTTTTGCATCCACAGCTTGGGTCAAATCACCCCATAGCATCTCGATTTAGATTTAATTCTGGGCTTTGTCTTGCCCATTCCAGAACTCAAAATCCATTTTTTCCTCCAGCAATTCCTTGGTGGAGTTACTCAAATGTTGCAAGTCGTTGTCATGTTGCAAAGTCTTCTTTCTTTTCTGACAGATGGTCTGACGTTTTCTCAAGGTACAATGAAGAATTCATAGTGAATTATGAGTGCCTGGGTCCCGATGCAACAAAGCAGCCCCAGGCAATATTTCTTCTACTGTGCCTTACAGCTGGTATCGGGTTCTGGTGAAATGCCATCTTTTGAGTTTTGCCAAACATGTCCTTCTGGTGCTGTACCAAATAATTCCATCCTTGCCTTGTCCATCCAGAGCACATTGTTCCAGAAGTCCTAGTCTTCATCAAGGTTTTTATGAGCAAACGTTGGTCTTGACCTGATATTTTTAGGGTCAGCAAAGGTTTCCTCCTGACACTCCTATCATGATTTATGTAATTTGCCCATTTTCTAAGGATAAGGTAGAGGTAAAGGTTCCCCCGCACATGCGTGCTGGTCGTTTCCGACTCTAGGGGCCGGTGCTCATCTCCGTTTCAAAGCCGAAGAGCCAGCGCTTGTCCGAGGACATCTCCATGGTCATGTGGCCGGCATGACTAGACGCCAAAGGCGCACGGAACGCTGTTACCTTTTACGTGCTTTCGAACTGCTAGGTTGGCAGAAGCTGGGACGAGTAACAGGCGCTCACTCTGTTATGCGGTACTCGGGATTTGACCCGCCAAACTGCCAACCTTCTGATTGACAAGCTCAGCGTCCTAACCCACTGAGCCACTGCGTCCCTTTCTAAGGATAGATTCGTGCAATTTGACAACAATAGTGATGAGAGCTACCTGTAGGACATATGATGAAATTCTGGTGTTCTTAGACATGTCTTTCAACATCTTTCTTTCTGCTCCCTGGTTGAACTTTTTGGGATTGCCTGCTTGGACAAGTTGGTGATTGTCTTCTCCACTTGTAGTTGATCTTCCAGACAGCAGAATGATTGCTGTCCAATTGTTTGGTGATCTTTTTAAATCCCTTCCCAGACTCAGAGGTATCTATAACCCTTTTGAAGGCAAAGATCAACACAGAACAACAAGGATCAAATAAAACTAATGTCTGAGTTTAAATAACACACCAGATACACTCTAACAATCTTCTTAAAAAAAGTCACCTGATCTGTGCCTGATTCTAATTTTAGATATTTGAGGTAGTGATAAATGTACAGGTGTATTTAGTATTTCTACATATGAAATTTGCATTTATGTTTATTTAAGTTACACAATGGACTGCAAAATGTTAACTGGTTCGTGATACTTGTAGATCATATCCCCTCTATCTATCAGTATTGTTGAAATGAATATCAAACATCTGTATGTTGAAGAAGTCAAACATTTCAAAGGAGTAAACCTTCTAAAATTCGGTTTTCTGTATTTTTTCTTAAAGGGAAAAGAATTCCATTTTCAAAATGGCAACATAAAGGGACGAAATAAAAAGGCAATGCAACATTCTCCTCTGAGGATGGAAAAGTATGATTTTGTGGCTTCTTTTTATCTGCCAAGGACTTCAGAATCCTGACTGATATAAAGCCAAATGTCTCTTCAGAAAATGCAATCTTTAGAAGTAACTAGTTCAAATTCCCAGGGCCAGCTGTTTCAGCATATTAAAGGGGAACCTTAATACATTTTGAACGTCTCCTGGTCACCGACATCTTAATTATTTGGTGAAATTCTAGTTATTTGTCTTCTGGAAAACAGTTGTGGCGTTAGGAATTATAATTGCGGCAAGTATTTGCTGACTTGGTCTGTGGTGTATGATAATTGTATCCTTTTAGAAAACAGCGTGAGCTGCATGGTCAGCATATGTACCCAAGAAAAACTGAGCAAAAAGGTCAACTGCTTTTTAAAATTCAGGCTCATTTCTTTCAGCTTCCATCCACCTTTTCTTCCTTCCTTCCGAGTCGCTCTATAGTTCCAGTCTATAGTTCCTACTGAGTTATGACCTTTCAGACAACCGTTGGCTCAGCTGATTTTTCAAGCGGTCCTCTTTCTTTTAGGCACCTGGCTTCAGCATCAACACAATTCAGCAACGTCAGCTGACCTTCAGAAAACATCTTCAGGAAACTACTGAGGAAGTGGGTCTTAGAAAGTCAGCCCAGTCCCGTTTTGTACATTTTGGTATGAATCCAAAAATCACGTAGTTCCTCCCCCACTTTCTGCTTTCAGTTATAATCTCTTTAATCTAAGTTTCTTTCTCAAAATATTCAGGATTCATCAACCAATTCTTTTTCTCTTCATCTTGACATTTCAGGCAGTCTTACTTTTGAGGGGTATTTTTTTTTAGTGTATTCTACTCCTGTAGCCAAGAAATTAAAAGACGCTTGCTCCTGGGGAGGAAAGCCATGGCAAATCTAGACAGCACACTAAAAAGCAGAGACATCACCCTGCCAACAAAAGTGCATATAGTCAAGGCTATGGTCTTCCCAGTTGCAATGTATGGCTGTGAAAGTTGGACTATAAGAAAGGCTGAGCACCAAAGAATGGAGGCCTTTGAACTCTGGTGCTGGAGAAGACTCCTGCAAGTCCCTTGGACTGCAAGGCGATCAAACCGGTCATTCCTAGAGGAGATCAACCCTGACTGCTCTTTAGAAGACCAGATGCTGAAGTTGAAACTCAAATACTTTGGCCACCTAATGAGAAGGAAGGACTCACTGGAGAAGAGCCTCATGCTGGGAAAGGTTGAGGGCAAGAGAAGAAGGGGACGACAGAGAATGAGGTGGCTGGATGGAGTCACTGAAGCAGTAGGCGTGAGCCTAAATGGACTCCAGAAGATGGTAGAGGACAGGAAGGCCTGGAGGAACGTTGTCCATAGGGTCGCGATGGGTCGGACACGACTTCGCAGCCAACAACAACAACTTCATTACAACAGTTCTTTCAAGGTCTTTTTTTCCTTTGGCTAAAGCAGAGGTCATCCCCTTTTGTTTTTTTGCATCACCAACTACTGTTTCATTTTTACTTCTTTCCCTTGGAAACCATCATATAGTTTTTATCCTGGCTCCTTTTGCTTCTCTTCAGGGTTATTCTACTCTTTTTATGTTTCTTCCAGCCCAAACCACGTAGGAGCTCCTCAAGTCTCAGGTTTCCTTAATTGAATTTACATTTTCCTTCCGTCCTACTAATGATTAGCTACCATGTTCATTCCTTTTCTAAGCTAATAATCCTTCTTAAATTCTTCACTGACATTTCAAACTGTGTGAGATGAAAGTACCTGTTTGCTGTACTTTATTCTTCTACCTCTATACAGTTGTACATTCCCTGGAAACGCTGTTTTATTTATTTATTTTATTTAATTGGATTTGTATACCGCCCTTTCCCGAAGGACTCAGGGCGGTTTACAGGGAATTAAAACAAGAAATACAAAAATTAAAAACAATTAAAAAGATTATAATAGTCCCTGAGAGAATAAAAACCCCAATTAAAATTAAAATTAAAATTAAAGTTAAAATTCTCAGCCTGGGCCAGAGAGCTCGAAGAGCCAGGTCTTCAGGTCCCGGCGGAATGAACGGAGGTCGGGGGCAGTCCTCAACTCTACGGGCAGCTGGTTCCAGAGGGCAGGCTTACCCACTGAGAAGGCCCTCCCCCTGGGCGTTACCCGCCGGCAATCTTTTACCGGCGGCACCCTGAGAAGACCCTCCCTGTGGGAGCGCACTGGACGAAGGGAACTTGATGCTGGCAGCAGGTGTTCCCTCAGATATCCTGGACCCAAGCCATTTAGGGCTTTATAGGTCATTACCAGCACCTTGAATCTCACCCGGAGGGCAACCGGAAGCCAATGCAGCTCGCGGAGTAGAGGTGTTACATGGGAGTATCGGGAAACCCCCATCACAACTCGTGCGGCTGCATTCTGCACCAGCTGAAGCCTCCGGGTGGTCCTCAAGGGCAGCCCCATGTAGAGAGCGTTGCAGTAGTCTAAACAGGAGGTCACGAGCGCATGAGTGACTGTGCGTAGGGCATCTCGGTCCAGGTAGGGTCGCAACTGGCGCACCAGGCCAGTTCTCTTCTATCTTAATCCTGCTTCTTTGCCCCACAGTAAAAAGTGCTGAATGCTACTTTTTTCCAGTCTCAGCCTTCTGCTAAAAGTCTCACTTCTATTTTTGAACCTCAAACTTAACTTTTGTTATCTTTTGGCACATGTACCTATGTGATGAATGTGGCCCATCACATACATCAGCCAATTTAGTTTCATTACCACTTTTTTCCTAGACTTACGACTTTGTTTTAAGTCACAAAGTACTTAAGTAGTACAACAAGAATGCCATTGTTTATTAAGTCATCCAGCTTTATCAAGAGGTATGGGGATTCTTACAGTCACACCATCCTTATATTTTGTACCCTTTCATCGACTGTTTAATTTAAATTGGAATGTGAAGGCCCAGAAAAATAAAAAAGAGGGAGGGAAAAATAGAGCATGAGGAGATTAGTTTTCTGAAAATGTTTCCTTAAATTTTTCCTGTAGATAAATAGGAAGTTATGGGGAAATAAAACATCTTTGGAATATTTTGGGTTTTAGAATAGGTAGCATTACTTCTAACTTAAGATGTTATTAACTGAAAATATGTAGCATGAAGGGACCCAGGGAACTTTCACTAATGGTGAATTGTTACTTGCTTTCATTTGGTGCCCTAGTCATTTCTACATAAGCTTTATTTTTGTTTTCGCATTTTCACACTATAGATACTAAAATAGGAGCTACCACAGAATGCATCAGTCTAAAACTCTCTGAAAATGTCTTCATTTGCAATTTGGACAGACAAAAGCACTTCCTATTTACTGATTGCTTCATTAAATGCTTTTGGTCTGTGCACTGAAGGTAAAACAAACAGGGTGGATTATGTTCATAAGTGCTTGGAATGAATGGAGTCACTGTATAAAATCCTTCAACGTATTCTGATGGTTTATGCAGCCTGAGCAGGACCACTATTCAGCCAACACTAATTTACAGCTATAAATTAAAGCAGAGATGAAGAGTGGAAAAGCCTATTTTGAGAACAGAAGCTGGTACAGATGATGATCATCTATTTGTTTGGCTTCTCTTATTCTGCTTTATTCAATCTGTATCAAATAGCCTAGGCCAGGGGTAGCATAGCTGACTCAGGAATTCTGGGAGTTGAAGTGCATGAGTCATAAAAGAGCTGAGGTTGCCTAGCCCTGGCCTAGGCTAAAACCATAACCTTCACTTATAATGTCCCTTAATTTTAATTTCTTCCCTGCTCTTCTTTTAGTCCACAGTTCCTTCTCTGACTGTCCCTTTATTCCTATTTTACTCTTAACTGATTTGATTTAATCATATATTTCAGACACTTTGCAATATCTGAGAAATGCTACGAATACTGCATAATCATAAAAAAAACCTGTAGTATAGAGCTATTTTGAACAATAACAAGTTTTCATTGTTGGTTGAAACAATGTTGGTTGAAACAAGAAGAGATTGGACAACCATTTGTCTGAAATGGTATAGGGTTTCCTGACTGAGCAAGGGGTTGGACTAGATGACCTCTAAGGTCCCTTCCAACTTCTTCTTCATCCTCATCATCATTATTGCAACAGTGAATATTATACCAATATTGTATGATAAGCTAATAGAATTATATGCCATAACTGATGAAATAATTTCTTAATATAAAAGTGAAAATAACTGCAATATAAAAATAGAATTTTTTTAAATGGAAAAGTTAGATTTTATTTTGTAAAGAACCTATTTCAATTTACCTAACTATATCAGAAATACAATCAGAAATATAGCCAAATGAGGATTTATTTCATTGTCTGAATGTCAAATTTGCTCATTCAAAACAATGTGCATTATTTATTCTCAATAAACCTCTCCGGTCATTATTAAACCTGAACCTACTTATAAACAAAATGAAGAAAATCAAATACACACACACACACACACACACTGTAGCAACATTTATAACAGACTACAAGAAAATAATTTTGGGAAAATGTAGATTAAAGATATTCACTAAGACAATAGACGTCTAGAGAAATATGCTATGTTATAACACTGTATTCAGACTGTACAGTATTATACAAAAAGACAGATTTAGAATAGAAATTATGAGTTACTGGTTCAATAAGAAAAATGCAAAACTCTTTTTATTCCACAGTAATAATAGCAATTTTTCAGATACCAAAATGGTTATTTTCAACTTGAAAAGTATAAGAATAAAAAAGGCAGGATTCAGGTTCCTTCTCCTTTATGCTTTAGATACCATTTTCGCTCTAAAATAGCTTAAAATACGATTATTTTGATTTTTTTCAACTTTCAGGATGGAGATGAAAATATCCAAGTCCAATCCGAAAAGCACTACTTATTTCAGCTATTGCAAATAATCAGGGCAGTAAATACGAAGAGGGAAAGAGGGCTGGGATTTTATTTTGCTCCTTTGCAGTTGACATGTTTTCAATTCCCAGGGCTCAGAAGCAAAACTAAAATTCATAACTTTGTTAAATAAAAGCTTTCATTCTTGAGACACTAATGTTTTCCTAAAACATTATCAAGCTTAATCATAAACTGTAAACAACAGAAAATAAATACAGTGTTTTAACAGAAACAGCCAAAAATCCAATTAGGGAAAGTACATCCTATTCAAAGTAAATTAAACATTTAGTTGGTTTTGCAGTTAGAACGACTTGCTTTGTTTTGTTTGGAGCATGGAAATATTAAATATAACAAAAATAGTAAAATATCTTTTATTTGAGGTGAATACAGTATCTAATTTTAATTTATTATTTATGTATCCTGAGCAACTTTGCAGTTCAGTAAGCAGAAGCTAGAATGTGAACAATCTAGGCCAACATAAGTTTTCATGTACTGCCTGCTAAACCCATGAGAACAATATTATGGATGAAATTTATAGCCTTGGTTGTCAAGGGAAAAGTCACCTTAGCTCTGTACCACTGTATTGCAAGGAATTATTGCTACATAAAACTATACTACAAAATAGGGCAACAGCCCATTAAAATCCACTTATCGCCTCTGCAATTCTTCATTCTATTACTGACAAAATGGAACAAGCCTTAGTAGCATGCAAGCTGCAAACAGAGTATCTTTACTGTTCATAGATTTGTCTGCTTCCCAAGTCCTAAAAAAATGCCCGTGTCAGCCACAAACAACCAGATCCAGACCCAGACCCAGACATGTAGGGTTTAGACTAGCTACTTTATTGTCTACGGAGATTCTCAAATCAACCAGGTCATGGTTGTCCCAAAGGTGCTTTTTCAAAAGGCCACTGGACTTTCTTTGGTTTTTCATTATAGATGTTTCACTTCTCATCCAAGAAGTGATGAGAAGTGAAAAGTTTTCAAGGAAAAAATAAAGTCCAGTTGCCTTCTGAAAAAACACCTTTGGGATAGCTGCTTTATTGTTCTCTGCTTAGAATCTAGGAATCTCCCCAGACTGGCAGACTTGCATGGGAAAGACCAGATAAGATTCAAAGGTATGGGGGAGGGGGGGTCATCAGACCTTGCCCTCTTGTATTAATGTAGAAGGCCCAAACTACCGTGTTTCCCCAAAAATAAGGCCGGATCTTATATTAATTTTTGCTCCAAAAGATGTATTAGGGCTCATTTTCCAGTTTGGTCTTATATCTGGGGAAATACGGTACTAAATATATCTGTCTAGCTGACGATCTTCATTGGGGCTTATTTTGGGGGGTGGGGCTTTTTTTTGGGGAAACATGGTAACTCCCCATTTGAGTCCTCCTTCTAACTGGGACAGTTGCTCTCCAACAGTCTGCACCAGTATAAGTCTCCTAAAAAACAACTGAACCTAGACAGAAGCCTTGGGAGATTGACACATCGTTTGGATCGTCCAGTAACCTTAAGTACAAAACACATCTCCTCACAATATGCAATGATGGCCGGAACCATAACTGGCTGATTCTATGGGGCTGTCAACTTACATTACCTTTTCACAGGCTCTGTCTGTACAAGAGCTGCATCTATCATGGCTTTCATCCATAACTCCATTTCCTTCCCTGTATCTGTGCAGAAATAATAGGTCCTCATGTTTGGATGAGCTGCCTGATTGGAAATGACACGGTCATTTTGTGGGGAGAAAGGGACAACATTCTGTAAGAGGGAAAAGAGAATGGGAAGAAAAATCAAAGATCATTACTGGTTTCCTTAATCAGTAATTTATCGCTTTCAAGATTTATGCAAGCTGCTGCTAGAAACTCACCCCACTGTAACTAATACAATACTATTCGTCATTGTGCTCATCTTCTGAGGCAATTATATTTGAGGAAAAGCACATTAGTATTAAATTTGAAAGGCTTGTTGTTGTTCAGAGCCCCTGCTGAGTTTCTAAATGATTTCTATCAATTATAGAATAAATATTTTCTGCCGGCATCTGGTATGCAGATTATAGAAATGGATTAGCTGGGATCGGGGGAAAAAACCAAAACAAAACATAGGATGTTGCAAATATATACTCACCCATTAAAATATGAAGCGTGATTTAGTTTACTCATCGCCAAGAACAGCTCAAAGTAGTTCAAGTCCAGGAAACAAAATGTGAAAGGTCAGGACATTTTATAGAAAAAGAGTTAATTATGCATACAATGAAGAAAATGTACCTTGTAAAACCTATGCTAAGGACAGCAGGCTTTCACTTGAATGTCTGAACTACAGGTAGTCCTCAACTTACGATCACAATTGAGCCTCAAAATTGTTAAGTCAGACATTTGTTAAGTGAATTTTGCCCCATTTTACAACTTTTCTTGCCTCAGTTGTTCAGTGAATCACTGCAGCTGATAAGTTAGTAACCTGGTTGTTATCTGGCTTCCCCATTGACTTTGCTTGTCAGAAGGTCGCAAAAGGGGATGACAAGAATTTTGATCACATGATCACAGGGATACTGCAACAATCATTAAGTGTGAAAAATGTTCATAAGTCACTTTTTTCAGTGCCATTGTAACTTTGAAAGGTGATTAAACAAAAGGTTGTAAGTTGAGGACTGCCTGTATATTCTTAATGATACAAGTAGTCTGCTTTAGTTTGGCAAGATTTCTCTCTACAGGAGATTTATCCAAGGGTTAACAGCTTCAGGAGTTATGGGTGTGGGAAAAGACTAACTTCATTAAAAAGAAATTGGATGAGGAAACTATATGGAGCAGGAAGAGGAAGTAACTAGCTTGCAAAGACAATGCTAATTAGAATCTCTGACAGGTATTAAAAACACAAAAAGGCAATGCTCACATGTTGTGCTGGGTTGAAATGAATTTCAGTTTAATATGTTACAGATCCCACTAATTGTGCTTTATTGAGTAAGCAAATTGTTTGCATAAAATGCATTTATTTCCTGAGCAAACTATAAAAGTCTTATGCTGAAGTTGCAGGAGGATTACAATCAAATCAAATTATTCCTTAGTTGGTTAGAACGGAAAGCAAACACACGCATTCCGATTTAATGAAACAAGGAAGAAAATGTCTGTGTGCATTTTGTTTCAGAAACTGTTCTGAGGCCCTTTCTGTGACTCATGTGTTCACAATTACACTCCACTGATATACAAAACACCACAAATGCGAAGTTGAAGGATATTCTCACCTTAAATGCATATTTGCGGTTGATATGATCTTCAGAAGAAAGCATGGCTATCTGAAAGCTTGGAAGAAGAATACTCCCTAATATTCCTTCTTCTTTTTCATCTAGAAAATGTAGAAAAATAATTGAGAAAAGAAGGAAATTATCATGCAGTATAAGAAAAAAAAATGCACATACATCTTCCCTACAGCTTTTGGAACCTGAATCTTTTATATTTGGCAATTTCGCTTGTTCTTTTCCTTTTGTAACCACCATCTGTTTTCACAACAGATTCTTAGAGATGACAAGTAATGATGCTTTTAGAGTAGAATCTGATAAACAGCTAACTCTGTCCGGCTCTCCGCTTATCTTCTAGAGACGAATGTGTGTGTTTGTGTAGGCATGGGTACACAGAACGATGATGATTGCGGCTAAAGAAGTTACTGGAGAAAGAATGTGTCAGGTGCAAAAGATAGGTCCACACATGAAGGTCCAATTAAACCGATTTATTGCTATTCATGCCAATGTACAAGAATATTCTCAACTGCATCTCCTTGGAATTGGATAAGGAATTCAAGGGAGGTTGGACTTAGTTCACTTGTGACTATGCAGGGATTCTAGACTGATCCCTCTTTTAACTCTACCCTCAGATTCTGCCACTCCTTCTACAGCACAGGTGTCAAACTTGATTGCGTCAGATGATGTATCATGATGTTTTTTGCCTTTGTGAAGCTGGGGTGGGCGTGGCTTGCATATGCAGTGACGCATCTGGACCGCAGGCTGCCAGTTTGACACCCCTGTTCTACGGAATGTGAATAGGAAAACAATTTGAAAGGACTCCTGGGGCTATAAATCTCCATTAAACTATGCCATTTCTTCCAGCAGTGAAAAAGAATAAAGAATCAGCTAGAAACCCAACTGCAAACCCTAGGTTGCCAGCCACCTCTATGTGTCCTGTTACCTCCTTCCTTCCCTCCGTCCCAACAGAGATCATCTCAGAGCCACTGACTGATTCTTTTGACAGGTCGTCATAAATATTTTCCCCCAACCATCAAGATTATTATTTGACTAAACGGATAGGGAAGATTAAATAAAAGACCTGAATTAAAGGCCTGTTATTTTAAAGACAGTGTTAAGGTAAGGGATGCCTCTTGAGTAGAGAGGACTCTGTAATTCAGCTATGCAGTGTTTCATATACAGTTTGGAAGGCATCCTTGGAATTTATGGGAATAAAGCATTTGTCTGCAACTCATTAACACAAAAGAATAAGAGACTTCCATTGTAGCAGCCCAATCCTGGATCCAGGCGCAGTAGCTTTAATACATTAATTATTTTAATTAATTATTAATTAATACCACAGCTCCATTGGCATTCTGTGTGTTCCAACACATTTTTTCTCAACTGAATCCAAAGCATAGCAAAGCTTTACTCTCGGGTATATAAAGACCATCCTGCTCCTGCCAGTTCATATTCCTGCTAAAGACTAGACTGAATTCTGCAACTGCTTTTCAATCAGTGTCTGCCTGGCCCCAAACAAAGCATATATCTCCACGTTGTTGAGCACTCAGGGAAGGTATCCTATGGCTGTTTTTAATGCAGCTCTGAAATAAAATAATGCTGTGTTTTTTTCTCTCAAAAGAAACAGGCAGGCTTCAAAGAAGGTTATTAACGCCACAACATAAATATTCTGGAATTTAAAAAAAAGCACAAGTCAGTTTTAATTAAACACCCCTTTGGATGCAAAGAATATATGTAGATATTTCAGTGTGTTAGTACTCATGAAGGAACAAGCACTGAATAAAGTAGAGCAGCGGCCCCTAAACCTTTGGGCACCAGGGACCGGTTCTGTGGAGAGAGGTTTTTCCATGGACCAACGGGGGCGTGGTGGTTTCGCATTCTGCCTGCATCCCACTTCCTGCTTTGCTTGTTTGCGCAACCCGGTTTCTGGCATGCCGCGGACCGGTGCTGGTCCTCGGACTGGGGGTTGAGTTCCCCCCGATCTAGAGAAACAATACTATGCTGGAATATTGTCTGTCTGTCTGTCTATCCGTCCCACCCACCCATCCATTATCCTTTCCTCCATCCATCCACAAATTGTCTTGCTCAATTTTTCACTAATTTGTTTCCTTTTTTTACAGCAGTTCTATTACATTTGAACGCAGGCAATAAATGAAAGTAGTCATCTGAAATTATGTTTGCATTGTTAAAGGGTACACGTGATTCCCGAGAATCAAGAGAATCAATATGATGCAATGATAAATATTGGGGCGCATCTTAGCAGCTCAAGACTGGGGACATAGGATTCCCTTCTCCTATTCTTCCCTACAACATCCATGCTATAAGGCGAGTTGGGATGAGAGAGAGATAGAAGAGTAAAGTCATTCAATGAGCTTCCATGGCTGAGGATGGCCAACGTCTTAAGCACCACACTGCAAAATAAACACATTTGTCTGTGGATGGAACATGTTAACTCCCACTTTATGTGCCAAATGGATTTACATCACTGAACACCGAACGACAGGCCTCATGCCAGACTGTGAGTGGGATCTGCATGTGTGGCTTCTGTATGGAACTCCCCACAAATCTTTATGATGCCCACAAGACAACCAAGATAACTGAACGTTGTGGCAGTCTACACAACTTAAAAACAGTGTTTAATTCTTATATCAACCAAGATAAAACAAATGCCTCATCATGGTTTGCATTTAATTAAGATTTTGCTAGCTGGAAGCAGCACACCTGCCTCAGTGAGTATAAAACAAGAACTTTGAAAGTCTTAATTCAAATTTCAGTTCAGGGTGCTTTCTGATCCTCAGTCTCTAATATGCAACATGGGAATAAAACTTATCTATTTTCTAACATTATCATACACTCCCTGCTATGAATACTTTCTCCTTCTGCTAAAAATAAGCACCACTTTGAAATTCTCTATCCCAGTGATGGCGAACCTTTTAGAGACCGAGTGCCCAACTCCCCCTGCCCACCACACTGCCCCTGCCCCGCCCACCCGCAGGGCCAACCACTGCCTCCATAGCCCACCGCAGATCGCCATGGTGGCCCAGCAGTGCCATGGCAGCCAAACCCTCCGCACAGCATCATCTGCACGTAATGGGGTGTGAGGGTGGAGTCTTGTTCCTGCTGCCCGGCTGCCATGTCCTTGGCTGCGCTGCTCTCTGTGGGCCGTGCCCAGGGGCGACTCTCCTCCGGGGGGGGCTGCTGGTGAGAAGGGGGCTGTGGGGGGAGGTGAGGCTGGGGCAACAGCGCATGTGCCTACAGAGAGGGCTCTGAGTGCTGCCTCTGGCACGCGTGCCATAGGTTTGCCACCACTGCTCTATCCCCATGAAGGCCTGGAAATTCTCCACCTTCTGAATCGGATCGCTTAGCTTGAAAATTGTCCAATGCAGTGGCCACTACTACAGGACACCTTGCTTTCCTGGCTCCAAAAGTGATAGTAAGATTGATGGTAAGTCACTATACTTCAGCTGAGGAAATGGGAACACCTGTTTAATTGTATGCTGTTTCAAAACAGATCTACTCTATTCCAGTTAAATGTCTAATTTATTTCTAATTATATGTAAATTACAGTGGTTATTAAGGATAACCATATCGATTCTGAAATTGTTTGCATTATCACCATCTTATTAAAAAGAGCATCTCTATAGGAGTTTCTTTCATCTATGAATTTCTTTGCCTCCTACATGCATTTTTATTTGTACACAGAATATGAAAAGGTTTAAGAAACAAACAATGATGGTTCTCTTATCTCAGGCCTTCGGTACAAATATTTATTCAATTAGGATGCTCTATTGTCTGCAGCAAAGTCGAATTTGCTCTTTTATCCTTCAGCAAATGCAAGAAAAACAGCAACCAAAAACATTGCCACAATGATAAACTACTACTGAGTTGAGCAAAAACCTTGAAACTTCAGGATAAAAAGGAGCTTTATTGAATCTGAACTTCGCATATTCTTAACGTATTTACTGAAACATAACATTAAAGTTGCAAGAATGGTTATAAACATTTGTGTTTCCTATACCATTGTAACAAAGGTTGCTTAGAACAGTTGTATGTTTTATCTACAAGTTATTTTCACTGCATTTCTTGGGATAGAAAAAACAACCCCTCATTCTGGCCTATAATATGCATTAATTATTGCTTTTATTTTTATTATTGCATTTTATACTACCAGCTACTGAATCTTACAGCAATTTACAATAAAAGTAAAACCAGAATAAAAAAATAAAGGGTATGCAGAACGTTCATGGAACATTCTGATTCTGAAACAACCCAGCCAATCATTCCGAGTGTTGCAGAAACTGATTTTTGTAGTGCACAATTTCTCTTTTAATTCTTCTATTCCTCCTTCCACTATGGTAATACAGTATTTGCAAGTGAACGTTAGAATATCTGGTTATTAACACAACCTCCTTCAATTCTTTTACCATGGGTATATAAGTGGACTATTTATGGTCTTAGCAAGTTAACATATAAATTTAATGTTGAGGCTAAAACCAATAAACAAAATGGAAATACTCAAATAATTAGCATTAAAGATATTCAGAACTTTTAAACCTGCTTAAGATTAGTAATGCAGATGGATATAATAAGACAGGGGTCTTCATACTTGGCCCTTTTATGACTTGTGGACTTCAATTCCCAGAATTCCTCAGCCAGCGTGCCTGGCTGAGGAATTCTGGGAGTTGAAGTCCACAAGTCATAAAAGGGCCAAGTTTGAAGACCCCTGCAATAGGATGCTTTCAAAAAAGATATAATGGCTGCTGTGGAAGATGGAGTTGTGTGGAAAAAGATGGGAAGGAGAAACTATGATTTGGGTATAAAAGGGAACTGCACCCTTACACATAGAGCAATCAACTGTTAAGCAAGGCTTTTATTTTAGTTTGTAATAAATATTCTAATCTATTTGTGTCATGTGCGTGCCTGAGAGTTCATCTGAATACAAGACTAGCAGATTAGTAAAACTTTGCAAAGACAGTGGATTGAGATTTACTGTCAGATCCTGGTCTCTGGACCTTGACAGAAATGGATGAACTGACTTTCCTTTCCCACTGACAGCCATCTCCCTAATTACAGTACAATTTTAGCTCAACCAAAGTCTCCATGTATTAAATTACAATACTGCAGCGGGCCTAATTGTTACTCAGAATGGGTTGGCTTTTCCCACAGTCTATAATCTTTCTGAACATAACAGCTCTGCATTTCTAAACTGATCATAACATGAGCAATGTGGTTCTTCTGTAATCCTTTAAAGTGAAAGGAATTAGCTCAGTTTAAAATTATTGCCATATTTCTGCTGAGAAATCTTGGTTTGCATTCTATTGCAGTCTCCCAGAGCTGAATATTAATTCTTTCACTTTAACATTTGGTCAATGGACATTTACTTTTATCACAGACCAAAAAATCTCCTGGATGATCTTTAACTCCAGTCTTGAAGATGTTTATGTTCCAATTGTCTTTTCTTCACCATTATCTGAACCTGCCAGTTTTTAGTTTCAGTTTTATTATACAGATACAGATACTTTCGTAGCTCTGATCAAACAGGTGCTTCAGTGTTATATATGAAAAATGTGGGGGACTTCCGGTGGCGACGCGACGCCGAAGACAGCCGTTTTCGGGCTGCCCGCTCCGCAGCTGTGTTTTTCCATCGTAAACAGCGCAGATCAGCTGTTTAGATGGATTTGAAGCCCCCTCCTCGGGAGAAGAGGAGGGGGTGAGGCCCCAGGTAGGGGTTGAGCTCTCCGGGGCCGCCTGAGCTGTGAGTTTGGGCGGCTGAAGGATTGAGCCCCCCCCCGAAGCCTGGGTTGCTCCGAGCTGCGCAGCGCCCCTGCTCCGGGATTTATGGAGCAGAGCCAGGCGTTAGCAACCACCCCTGCCAAAAGGAAATACTTTTGATTGTCAAGATGCAGGCAGAGCGGTACAGGAGGTCAAGGTGATGTGGACTCTTATCTTTACTCTCTAGCTCAATGGATTTTATAGCTTTAAAGTGAAAGTGCGCAATAAGTGAAAGTGGGGGAAGATGGCGGCTAAAACATCTAAAGCTCTTCGGAGTGCGGGGTCTTCCCTGGTGCAACAGACCTCATTGCAAGCTTTGCTTCCTCCTGCACCTCCTCCGGCATTGACGCTTAAGGATTTACAAGACGCTCTTGGAAAGCATTCACAATTGATGTCTGACATGATGGATGAAAAGTTGAAAAAGCTGGAGGAGAAAATGGAGGAGAAAATGGAGAAATTGGAGAAGAAGATGGAAGAGAAGTTTAGAGCAATGAGAGTGGACATGTTGTCTTTGATTGAATCTGTAGCTGAATGTGTGCAACAGCTGGATGTAAAAGTGAAGGATCTCAGTCAAAAGAACTCTATATTAGAAGCAAAGGTATTAGAAAATGAAAATATAAGGGATAAAATGGATGGAGAATTGAGCCTTGTTCAGTATCATCAGATGCAGTATGCTATTAGAATCAGGGGTTTAAAGGAGAATTGTAAAGAAGATTTAAAGCAGCTGATTTCTGAGGCTCTGGAAGGGGTATTGGGCCAGCCAGCATCTGAAATTGAGGGAAATATGGACAAAATTTTTCGTGTAAATTCATGGATTGCAAGACAGAGGAAGTTACCCAGAGATGTGGTGGTCTATTTTACAAAGAGAGTAATTAGAGATGAAGTCATTCAAGCTGCTTATGATACTAAATTGGTAGTGGCTGAACAAGAAGTCTTGGTTTTAAAAGAGATCCCTTTGAAGATTTTAAGGAGAAGGAAAGATTTTGCATTTCTAGTACAGGAACTTAAGAAATGTGATATTAAGTTTAGATGGGAGATTCCAGTTGGACTGGTGGTGACGCATGAAGGTAAAAGACATCGTCTGGTTACTGTGGCCCAGGCACGTGATTTTTATAGCAATGTGTTAAAAGCAACCCCCCTATCATTTTTGGAAGCTGTAAAGGGATACGGCGAGGGAAAGCTTCAAGATGTTGCAGATAGACAGATAGAGGACAATGGTGTTGGAGGGGATCAAGATACAGTTTTATCGGATGTTGTAGGAGGCCAGAGGATGACGCGTGCCGCCCTAAGAAGAGCGAGACGAGAGCAAGAGCAAGACCAGCAGAAAGCTATGGAATCTCCAAAGTGTACTTACAGTGAAGCTGTGGAAGGGGCGCGGTCCAAAGAAGTTTTGGAGGTCATGACAGACGTGCTCCAAAAGCTTTGGGGCGTTAAGATTGGTGATTAAATTTTTAAATTAGAATGTCAATGGATTAAATTTATCATAGAGGAGAAAGAAAGTTTTTTTTTAATATTTAACACAATTTAAGATTGATGTTATTTGCTTGTTAGAAAAGTATATGAGGGTTATGGACTAAAAGTATGTGTTGAACTAAGAATGGGTATGCAAGCTCCTAATTAACAACAAGTTGTCTAATAGACTGCTTAAACCCTTTTTTTTTACTCTTTTTATTTGAACTCAAGGATGATTTGGAAATGCGAGACATTTGGTGTGATACATGCAAGAACTATTTTTAATCATAGTTTAGTTTGGTTGGAGATTATTAAGGTTAATAGAGATAGGCGCTTTGGCGCGTAACTGAGAATTTGTTTAGAAATCAGAGAAAGGTTGGAGAATCTAAATAGTAGGTGAAAGTTTTTTTTTCTTTTTTTTTGAAATTAATATGAATAAGGACTGGGATTAAGAAAATCTATTTTGAGTAAAGCTTTTTTTCTGTTTTCCTCTTTTTCTTTTTTACTTCATTTGTAATATTAATATTGTTTGTATTCATTTTATATGAGCTAGAGGGAGATAGAATTAATAGTTTATTGCTGATAACATAGGGGTGCTTATGTTTGTTTTTTGATTTTATACCCTGTATTTAGCTCTGGGAAGTCGGGGGGGGGAGGGATTGGGGGAGAGGGATAGGGAGGGTTAGGTAGGGGTGGGGAAGGGGGGGATTAAAGTCAAAATGTATTGTAAAACTTTTTAAATAAAAAAAAAAGAAAAATGTGATAAAAAGGTTTGAGCATCAGAATGAAAACTATCCTGTATCTGTTTGTCTTGTGATGCCATCCCTTTTAATTCGGAACTAAGTGAAGTCAGGATTAATCTTGCTTGGATAGGAACCCATCAATTTAAAGAATCAGTACCAATGTGACGTCAAAAAAAATCACCCAGGCCTAGCAGGATTTGAACCATGCAGGTTTTAAGGACAGAAGTGGCTACAAAGAAGGTCACATTCAAACCCCCCAAAAATGACAATATTTTAAGCAAAAGAAATAGCTCAGATGTAGTAATACGGGGGTCTTCAAACTTGGCCCTTTTATGACTTGTGGACTTCAACTCCCAGAATTCCTCAGCCAGTGTGCCTGGCTGAAGAATTCTGGGAGTTGAAGTCCACAAGTCATAAAAGGGCCAAGTTTGAAGACCCGTTCTAACAGAACACTGCACTTTCAGCAACCTATAATTCCCAGCGTCCCAGCTGCCTGCAATTAGTGCAGGTTCGCATCCCACCAGGCTCAAGGTTGACTCAGCCTTCCATCCTTCCGAGGTAGGTAAAATGAGGACCCAGATTGTTGGGGGCAATTAAGCTGACTTTGTAATAATGCCGCTTGGGGTGTGTGTGAAAGCCCTAATAAGCAGGCATATACATAGAATGAAGGCTACTGCTAAGCTTGTAAGCCACCCTGAGTCTTCGGAGAAGGGCGGGATATAAATGGAATTAAAATAAAATAAAAAATGGTTACTTTCCTGAAGACAAAAAGTGTAAAAATTTGCAGCATCAGTCATAGAGGAATTCTCTATTGCATACAGAAATCTCTGAATTGCACTGAAGTGTTTCAGTGAAGGAATAGGCTCCTTTTGGCTCAGTTAAGCCTGGGATTATCCAAATGCAATAACTGCTACCTACCTGAGGATACTAAGATTAAGCCTGAAACAACACAGAATGATTTGATGCTTCAAAACTCCAAAGTCAAAACTCCAAAGTAATTCACATATGACCCTTTATAAACTCCTTTATTGGCTTCTAGTAAATCTCCCTCGCAGCTGAAAGCAGTTGAAGAAAGATTTTCATTCCTCTACATTATATTTTCCAGGTTCTTCTTAATCAGTTTGCTATTTTGTGCCAAAAAAAAAAAATTAATCTATCAGCAAAAAAAAAAAAAGGAAAGATCGGCAAACTTAAGCATCAGAAGGGCCCATGGGATGCTAAGAAGCATATGCTACAATTTTGGTTTTCATAATTAGGACAAAGTGGGTTATACTAAGGGTGTGAGGAATTCTGGGAGTTGAAGTCTACAAGCCTTAAAGTTGCCAAGTTTGGATAGCCCTTCTTTATACTGTTTAAACCACAACGAACAAGCCTACTCAAGAAAAGAGATCCATAAGATGAATATGTATACTACTGCTATGGCTGTCATGAAACAATTAAAAGGAACAGTGAGAGTACCCCACTTTTCAAAAGTTGTATGGTGGCTTCCCTCAAACACCCTAAATTCTAAATGAGCGCTTCTCAACCTCAGCAATTTTAGGATGTGTGGACTTCAACTTCTAAATTCCCATGCTGGCTGGAGAATTCTGGGAGCTTAAAGTCCATACTTCTTAAAATTGCTGAGGCTGAGAAACACTGCTCTAGATTATTCTGAATATACTGCAGCACAAGTGCAAATTTTGTATTCATGAAGAACCTGTAGCAGTATATCAGATCAATCGGAGAAAGAAACAACAGCAGAATATTTAAAATCAGGAGTACAGAACAGAAGTACTTGATCTATTTTATACGAAGATTGTGAGCTTACCAACGTTTACTGCTGCTTCTGATATTGCATTTACAGAGCAACAATAACACAGCTTGTGATATAGGTCAGGGGACACACAAGACAAAAAGACAGAGTTTGTTCTGACCCAGATAGCGCAAGGTTAGAACTGTGACCATTAATTTCCCATGGAACAAATTAAGGGTACTGCTCAAATCAGCACTTTTATTTTTATATCAACAGAAGGGCAGAATGACCATTACTTGTTCCAAAGTCGTCATCTTTTATTTTTTTTTAAAGATAACATAATATATTTTGGAAGTACAGCTTAACCCCCTTGCTTAGAACCATTGAAAAGACTTACCTCGATAGTAGAAGAGACAGAGATCAGAAAGAACAAACCATCGCTTCTTCCAGAGCTTCATGCCGGTACTATCCTGTAGATAATGAAATACAGAATCCTAAGAGATGGGAAGTGCAAGAGCTTTAGCACATTACCAAAATCAGAATCTTTCTATAATTCTGGAATATCCTGGGTTATTACATATTGGTGCAATTAAACCATTAAATGTTTATCATCGCAAATAAAATCCCACACTGCCTGACATCTGAGTCCTGAATCAAAAGATGTATGTATAAGAGTTGCCAAGGCAACCAATATTAACTTTATACCCTGGAAATGTTCCCAACTCACCTTTCTGACTTGCGTGCAAACAATGCTCAACTAAACATGCCTTCTTCCTGAGTCATAAAGCTCTACTTCTGAACACACAATGTTTTCAAATGTGGTTGGGAAATTGTTATGAGAAAAGACATGATAACACCACCACCCCATATCTACCTTTTCTTTGTATCCCAATAATCATTACTTGTCATCTAGATATCTAGTTACAGGTGAAGGGTGTTGTTTTCATCCTGTCATCCTCACACACACCCCATTTCATTGAGTTGTAAACCTATGCTCAGATTGAGAACCTCTCTGATGGCTGAAGAATGGAAGTGAACAGTCCAAGACTAGAAAAGATTGTTTTCCAAACATAAAGTAGGTGCCTTCAACATCAGGGGACATGAAATGGACAGCAAACACTCAATTCAGTATAAAGGACATGAGGTTTAAACTCCCAGGGGCCAACATATCAATGTAACTAGATTCTGAAGGAGTCAATCTTTGTCTCTATAAGAACACCATTCGTATCAGCAGCAAAAGCAATTTATCTTTGAATCTTTGAATCTTCCACTTTTAAGCTTAAGAGAATGGGTCTCAGTACCTAGAGTGAAACAGGACAATGCTAAACACTTTAGAACTTCTGAGAAATAAAGACTCCAATGGCACAGAAAGAATGGTAGATGATACATGAAAACAAGAAAACAACAACAAAGCTGGCTGGTAAAATCTGGGAGTTGAAGTCTACCCATCTTAAAGTCAGCAAGGTGACTTTGACACTGACATAATCTCTTGTGGCTGGCTAAGGTTCAACTTATTCCACATTGGATTTTAAGAGTGGCAATTGCCACAGCGGCAAAACCTTGTCACAAGTAAAGCAAAAGTTTATGAAATACTACTCTTGGCCCAGAGACATATTTTATTAGTAAATAAATATGCTAAATATCTGGATTACAATATAAATATTACAGATTACAGTATTAATATTTATATGTTACTTATATGTAAGGGTGTAGGTCTATACGTATGTTGTATATAGTATGTTTTAAATGTGTGTTATGTAAGTAATTAACATTTGAGAGCAAGCAACTAAATTTCATTTTTAATGTGTGCCGTTGTGCCCACAGGAAAAATGACAATAAAGGTTATCTAATATGCTAAATATCTGGATTACATAAGCCAAATTAAGTAAATAAGATATATGGTACTAATAAATTACCACTTTAGCTCAAACTTCAGTACTCACTTTGGGATATGAATTACATCTTTTCTGCATGCATACAAAGTAAAAGGCAAAAAATGGAGGTGCTACAGTTTTTTGTATGGTAGAACTGCAAAGGTGAATTAAACCCAAAATGATTTATATTGCATCTGCTTTTGAGAAAGGTTTACAATATAACATTGTACAATACAAACAGAATCTCTAACAGATGTGGCCCTATTTGGGGGAATAAATCAAATCCAAATAATTGAGCAAAGTTTTATCTAGTGCACTGTCATTTTGCAGTAGTTATGTTTCACCAGCTAGTATAGTTTTCCAATTTCCTTCTGGCAAAAATAACAGAAAGCAAAATCACACATCTGCAAGTTTGTGGCTTCTCCAGCAGATACCATTAGCAGATTACCTTCCTCATATAATGTAGAACAAAGCTGGGAGTCTGGACTTTTCCTATCTCATAATTGCAATGCTACATTTCAGGTGACTGTTATGTAACACCCCCTCCAACCCCTTCCCCTCCAGATAGACAATACCTGTTTATACAGCCAGCCTCGCCTGACGACAGGAGCATTAGGATTTCTTTTTATTGAATTTGACCTCTTTCCAAAATTATGGACCTTTTTTGAGGAGCGTGATGTCTAAAAATAAAATAAAAATAAATTATCAATATTTAGTACGTATAGCACATGTAGAGCTACCTCAGAGAGAAAAGCCTTATTTGGATCACATGCTTCCCTTAGGACTTATTAAGAAGTTACATTATTTTTCCCAGGTAAATCAATAGCTATTTCGGAGGTTTTGCTGACTTATGTTTTCTTGAAGCTTTCAGCAAAGGAAGAAACTCTACTCCCAAGCATTTTAACAAGAATATAAGTTTTAGCAAGAATATTGGGAACAGGACAGAGAAAAGAATCACTAAAATCGAAAGAAATGTTAGCCAGAAAGCCAAATCATGACCAAAATGAGCTAATATTGCTAACTTAGTTATATCTTACTTTGCCAAGATTCTTCCACACAGTAAACCCTTTAGGTTAACTGAGTGATTGTGCTTACTAGGTAACTAAGCAATTGCTTTTTTTTTGCTTATAGTTTTCTCAGCAAGTACAGCAATTTTGTGTTGTCAATTAAGATGATGGTGCTCAAATCACCCTGAATCAAGGGCTTTCATCAATGGTCCTTTGCCAATTTACAGTGTAATGCTAAGATGGGGAACAGCACCTTATAAAACCCACTTCTATTATCACAAGTATCATAGATATGAATTGACTTGATTCAGAAAAATCAGATCTTGCAAGGCAATTGTGGTCTTTTTGAGATTTAAATGCAGACTTATAGATCCCACGAAAAGTGCAGCGCAGAATGTCTGATATATCAATGTACTTTCAGCTAAAAATGGTAGAAGGCATCTGATTTTTTATTTAATATTTGTTGTTAAAGTATTAATTGGAATGGAAAGCTGGGCTCCATGGGCATGTAGATATTTGAGCAAGAAAAGGAATTCAAATATCACTACACCTTTTATTTTAAGTTTAAACGTTTGCCTGTAAAACAGAGAAAGAAAAAAGAATCAGGCTGTTTTAGGTTGGCCCAAGAGTAAGAAATACAGTTAGAAACTTGTAAATGACCATAACATCCACATTAATTCCACATGAAATCAACATTCTAGTGCCCTATTTCTGAATTCTTTCCTCTCAGAATGTAAAGTTAAAATTGAATTGCTTCAAATATACCCAGGATTTCCCATTTGACATTTAAAAAATAATAATTCTTCATTATCAGAATAATGTTAGCCTAACACAGGGCTTTTCAACCAGTGGTATGGGTACCACCTGCGATACATTCAAACCTGGCAGGTGGTACGCAACCATCCTAAAAAAGTGGTAGCGGGGGAGGGGAATGAGCTGAACCGGTGGCAGCACTGCACAAGCCTGAGTGAGAGACGGCTGGAGCTGCAGGGCTGTCAGGGCTCAGTGGAAGCGCCAGGATCCAGCTGGAGCTTGGCAATGATCCTGAAGCGCCGATCAGCTGGAATGTTGCAGCATCTCCAGGGTCTTGTGATTTACATTCAGATGCTTGGCAACTGATTCATATTTATGATGGTCACAGTGTCACAGGGTCATGTGAAGTGACCAAAACCTGCTGCAATCACCAAACACCCCCTGCCCCACCCCCACTGCTAATCCTCAACAGAAATGCTCACAACAATGAAAACCTCGGACAGGAGGAAGAGCGCTGCCAGGCAGGCGGGCAGGTGTCTTGCTCAGCTGTGGCTGGGGGGACACTTTTTTCAGTGCCATTGTAACTTCAAACAGTCACTAAGCAAACTGTTGTAAGTCGAGGACTACCTGTACTTCATCACTTTTTTCCTTTTTTTTTTTTTGGTCATCAAGTTTTTGACACCTTGCTAGGCGACTGGTGGTACTTGGATGCTGCCATATCCTAAAAGTGGTACAATGGGTGAAAAAGTTGAAAAGCCCTGACCTAACAGGTATCACTATTTATTTTCCTTGGGTATCATTCTGAAGAGCTAAGGAGAATTAATCAAGAAAATTATACACATAGTTGGATCAATGACATATATGAAGTTAATTGTTTAATCCCTTTAACAAATAACCACATTGGGTTATATTTTGCCTTCTTATTACACTGAACAACTGTACTGCCTTCTGAATTGTAAAGCTCCATTAATTTTTATAACTAATGTGGATATTTCTATGACATATGGTCCATGGCGGAATAGCTAGGCAAACCATTTCTTGCAGCGGGTCTTAAAGTTAAAATGATGTGGCCAGACAGGCCTGCTCATTAAAGAGGAAAGTGTAAAAGAGCAGTGCTGACGCCCTTTTCTCTTTTTCAACATTCTGCAGAGGCTGCTAAAAACGAATGAATAAAATAATTGTGACAATGAAACCAGCTGTTGGTGGACTCTGAATAGCAGTCACTCCCTTTTGTACAAGGAACAAGTGAATCTTTATAATTAAGTCATATTTTATCAACAATTGTGAATATGTTACATTTAAATAAAACAATATATTGTTAAGTTTGTTTCCATCTAATAAGGTAGCAGTGCCATTCGAAGTACTTCCCATTGTCTTCAAATCATTAACTTAGTTAAAGCTAATGTACACCTTGCATTCTTCGTGGTTGGTTGTTATATTTTAATCTAATAAAACAAATGAAATTTACTGCTGTAAATATAGTTTGACAGAAATAAAAAACATATTTGTTCATTTATGCATTACATTTAATGACTGAAAAACGTGACGTTTACAGAAAAATTTCTGCAATATAACCTCAGCATGAATCTGCTAACAATTATGTGATTAGGAATAAAAAAAGAAAATCCAGACTTTGAAATCTGATTAGAAGATGTATGAAACCAGTAGCAATATATTTCTTTTTTAAAAAAGAATACCTATAGTTTGCCAGCAATTTAAACAAGGCATCTTCCCACTGAGAGCCAGTTTTAAAACTGGCCCTCAACATAAAGATGCTTTCCTAAATTCCAGGATAGATCAGGGCATTAAAAAATATCTTTACATTATTCACTGTATTTATCCAGTGGTTTTTTTGTGCTTTATCTTTTGGTACTGTATAGATTCATCGATAAGACAAGAATTTTAGGTGCTGAAATGCATCCCAAAAGTCAGATTCGGCTTATTCACAGTATATGGTAAGACTTTTGTAAACTACCCATATTTATTGTACATAAGGTAAAGGTTTCCCTTCCAGTCGTGTCTGACTCTAGGGCAGGGGCAGGCAACCTTGGCTCTTTTATGACTTGTGGACTTCAACTCCCAGAATTCATGAGCCAGCATGGCTAAGCATGGAAACCTCGCCCTTTCCTCTCAGCATGGCTGGCTCAGGAATTCTGGGAGTTGAAGTCCACCAGTCATAAAAGAGCCAAGGTTGTCTACCCCTGGGCTAGAGGCATGGTGCTCATCTCGGTTTCTTGGCCAAGGGAGCCACTGTTGTCCACAGATATTTTCCTTGATCATGTGAGCATGGCTGAATGCCAAAGGCATACGGAACGCTATTACCTTCCCACCAAAGTGGTACCTATTAATCTACTCGCATTTGCATGCTTTCAAATAGGTGGGCAGGAGCTGGGACAAGGAATGGGAGCTCACCCTGTTGTGCGGCACTCAGGTCTCAAACGTGGGCTGTCAGCTTTCCCACTGACAAGCTCAGCATCTTTTAACCGCTGAGCCATCGCACCCCTCATACTTCATATAAACCCATCTGAAGTTAAGCAGACTCTCACATTTTTAACCTCAGTACCATGAAAAATGTGGGTTGGCTTATCCACAGGTGGTGCATTTTTCATGGGATTTGGGTTAAAAATTTGCTGGTTGCCTTATCCATTGCTAATGCAGAAGAGCAGCAAGCAGAACTGGGAAGCGGAGTTAAGTGAGTCATCAGCCTTCAGTCATTACGTTCCCACAAATAGTCTAAGATCAACCCCTTCTGAGCTCCATTTACTGTTATCTGGTGCCAATTTAGTACTGAACTTTAGTTGACTAGATTCTTGTGTATAGGCTTGAGCAACAAATCTTAGCTGCAAGTTCACGTAATGTCATGATCCTTTATGCTTGACAGGTGGGCTTATACATGAGAATATATGTATATTAGGAATATTTAGATATTTGCCATTGGAAAAATGAAAATAAAGCTTGAGGTTAATTCCAGGACAACAGTTCTATTCTGGCATAGAAAATAAAGGCATCAAATTTCATAAGACTTTCTTGTACTGCAGAGGTGGGAAACATATGGCCCTTCCCATGTGGCTAAACTTGGATTTGCTGCAACTGCAACCAATTTTGTTGAAGTCAAAGGATATGGGGGATACAAAGCCCAAAAACTCTTAGCAATTATAGTGGCAGACAAATACCTGATTGAATAATTGACTAATGTGCTCATTCCATAATGCTATTCTTATCTGAATGGCAAAACAGTTTAAAAAGGGGAAAAACAAGAATACAAAAGGATCCTTTTAAATAGTGGATCCAAAAAGTAACTGTTAAGATATTTTTTCTTTTAAAAAACCCTCTTTTTAAACTTTTTAAACTATCAATGAAGAGGTTCCCTTTTTAAAAAAATTCTTTTTAAGTTTTGTATCAAATTGAGAGAAAATGAAAACAAAATAATGAAGTATAACAAATAGTTATAATAACAAAATGGTTATAGGAATACTATAACAAAAATTTAAATCAGGGGTCTTCAAACCTGGCCCTTTTATGACTTGTGGACTTCGACTCCCAGGATTCTTCAGCCAGCCTGGCTGAGGAATTCTGGGAGTCGATGTCCACAAGTCATAAAAGGGCCAAGTTTGAAGACCCCTGATTTAAATACTCTAACTTGAAACATGTCGGATCAATTTTAAATTTCAAACACTTTTCTGTAGCCGTTCTTCTTCTTTTTTTTCCATGACAATATGGATCAACTAAGTTCTTCTTATGTAAAGTTTCTGAAGAATTGCAAAAAACTAATCCAAGCCCTTTTCCACCCACAATCATAGGGGAGGAAGGGGAAAAAAAACTTATGCCACAACACAAATCCTTTCTATGCTAGGCTAACTGGAGCAAATGGAGATCAGGTTCCACCAATCTATACAATTACCGAAATGCTTCTTTGCCCATGCTAACCTGGAAATAATAAATTTTCCTTCAACCTACTTGAAGAAATGTTTTCTACATTTCAAAAGTCTTCCTGCCAATTAAGGGTTTAATGCATTCACACAGATTGCATAGCTGAATCAGAATGAGTTGGTTTGGGCTCAGAGGATGGTAAAGTGAAAAGTCTCACACGGCTTTGTCAGTTGACCACTGAAGATATTGAGTAGCTAACTCAGGGTTGAGATTCAGTCAAACAACATAGTTCAGTAAGAAAGAAATTCAGGACAAAAATTGGTAAACTAAAATTGATTTCAAATTGATTTTTCTTATGTCAGGAAAGACAGACCAGCTTCACTGCATTCTAACCTGAGGTTCTTTACAGCTGCAAGACTGTTTTAGTTTTTTCCAGATTTCAAAGCGACTTTCCTAATTTTGGCTGTACTTCATGTGAACACATCATTGCATAATGAGCAGAATAATTACTCTGGATACCACCTTCATAAATCTTTCTGATTAAGACCAAAGGGAGCTTAATACGACTAGCCATTGTAAGGCACTCACCGTAACCTTCTCTCACCATTTTATTCTTTGTTTAATTATAACTGTTGCCATATCGCATCAACATGATGAGATTTAAATTCTGACGAACTAATGAAAATGATTCCCACTTGGTTACACCTCAGTTGTAGGCTACGCATTGATGCTTGGTCTACTCTACTGTTGTGGTGGCACTATCCTCTCGTCATGAGAGATAGCAAAATGAATGTTGTCACTTTTATTCATGAGTAACAGAGAATGTGCATGACCACAAAGATTAAAAATGCAGCTGTTTTCCTACAGAAAGGAAGAGTAGAAAGCTAGCACTATTGTTTTCCCTCACAATTTATTTATTTATTTATTTATTTGATTTGTATACCACCCTTCTCCCTAAGGACTCAGGGCGGTGAACAGTGACATAAATAATAGAATGCACAAATACAGATATTGAAAACAAATTAAACCCTAATTTAATGGGCAACCTCTTGAAAACCAGGGACTTCCATTTGCATTTTTGGCGGGGAAAAGGCTGCAGTAGGTGGAACAATGATGGACAATGGGATCTTTCTTTGTTTATTTATTACATTTTTATGCTGCCCATCTCCAATAGCAGAAATATGGGCCAGTATTCTAGGACTTTGCTTTTCAAATTGTCCACAACAAATTTTACAGGATTGCATTACAGCTTCCATGGGTTTCCCATCTCAAAATTGGTGGAAAACCGCGTTCCTAATTTTTAACCACTGCCGGTTGAACGTGCAATAGGTTGCAAAGCTGAGGCCATAGACTGCCCACTCCTGTTTCAGTCAAGTAATGCCAGTGATGCCTGGGCTAAAACTTGTCAAGAGACACAGAGAACAGGATCCTCCACGCAAACTAAAGTTCTTGAAGACATTCATTACCCAAACAAGGTAACATCATCAGGGCATTGGTGGTACAGTGGCTAAAGTGCTGTATTGTAGGCAAACTCTGCCCACGGCCTGGAGTTTGATCCTGACAGAGCCTGAAGTTGACTCAGCCTTCCATTTTTCTGAGGTTGGTAAAATGATGTCCCAGATTGTTGGGGTCAATATATTGACACTGTAAACTGTCCAGAAAGTGCTGTATAAAGCACTATGGGATGGTATATATTCCTATCTTTGTCCCAGTTTTCACTATGCTCGTCCTAGGTTCTTCGGAAGAACTCGTATGAAGACTAACACTAGCTAAAGAAGTGACAGCTGTTGACCTCATATTGTTGTACTTAATTAGCATACAGCCAAACTCCCGAAGAATGGAAGGTAATATTAATGCTTCTTTAGCCATGCAAGTCAATGTGTTTTTAGTAATAGCAGCAAGTAATGATATAATGTACAGTGTATATAGAAATTAGTAACCATGCAAACTGACTCTTTCCAAATGTGTATTTATAAGACTTAACGAGTATCTACTTGTTTCCACCCAGCTATCATATTGCAACAAGGTTCTTCCAAATACCTTAGGGAGCACCTGCGGCCGGCATCAACTTCCCTCCGCCCAGTGCGCTCCCACAGAGAGGGCCTCCTTAGGGTGCCACCGGTCGGAGAATGCCGTCTGGTGGCTCCCAGGGGGAGGGCGTTCTCTGTGGGTGCGCCTGACCTTTGGAACCGTTTACCGGTTGAGCTCCGGATGGCTCCCGACCTTCGCTCCTTCCGACGTGATCTAAAAACCTATTTGTTTGAACAAGCTGGCCTGGTCTGAAGGGTTTGGGTTTTAATTATTGTTTTAATATAATTTATTTTTACATTTGGGCACTAAGTTTTAAATTGTTTTTAATTTTGTATTTTGGTTATTTTGGTATTTATGGCCCTGTTCACCGCCCTGAGTCCTTCGGGAGAAGGGCGGTATACAAATTAAATAAATAAATAAATAAATAAATAAATAAAATAAATGGAGTCCAGAAAAGATGCATATGCTGACAGGAAAGCCCTTGTACTAATAAACCTGTGTGCTTAATAAAAGTATTAATAATTCTCACGTGGACATTTTCAGCCATGAAAGTGACTCTCTAATGTCATTAGTTTATAATTACTCCATCTGTACAGAGAGCACACTTTATAAATCACAAGCAGACACATTCCTGCTCCAGCGATCTTTATACTCAAAAATTCAGTAAAGGGAAAGAAGCCACAGCAGAACGTGAAGGAAGAGTTATTGGGATAACAGTAAAAGAACATTTAATTGTTTCAGTTACAGACTAGATTGTTGCACAGAACATTGGTGCTGTTAAGCTTCTTTAAACATGCAGTGTGGATTAAATAGTGAGCTGAGCCATTTTAACATCAGAACTATTAATGAGTACTCATTCCTAATTGACATTGGTTTCTTGTTGCTCTTGATTGTTCAAAATAATTGAATTATGCAAGACACAGTAGAGAAGCCTCAAGCTATACCAGAGTCTGCTGGTATTCTTGCCAGAACATTTTGTTCAAGGTCTCTGAGGTTGATCTTTTCTCTCCAAATCCTGTTTTCTTAGCTACTATCATTTCTTTCGGCCAGACATTTTCAGTATGCTGTTTCTGCCTGCAGCTTAGAAAAAATCCAGAAGTACAGCATAGGATGGTGAGCCTAGGACACATGTCAAAGGTGACACGCCAACATTTACCAACACCCAACAGCTATTCTCAAATGCATGCCCTGTGCTCCCATGCAATCTCCAACGTTTCTGAAAATGAGCTTGTTTTGCTTTTATTTCATTTTTGTAATAAGAGTGTGGTGGCTCATAAGGTTAGAACGGTGGCTGCCAATCGGCAGGCTTGTGTTTGAGACCCGAAGGGTGGGGTGAGCTCCTGTTCAGCTCCTGCCGACCCAGCAGTTCAAAAGCAGGCAACCGCGAGTAGATTAACAGGTACCACTTCGGTGAGCAACTTCACAGGGACACAAAAGGGGCCCCAACTGGGCGTTCCACCCACCACAGGCAATGGTGATATTACCAGCAAATCCTTTCACTATGGAAGCACTTTGGTGGACATGGAAAAAAACACCCTGTAATTATTCAGCATTTCTTTATATAATACATAGCAAGATAAATGATTGGATTGTATTTTTTTTCCAAATAAATCAATATGCAAAGAATTGTTTCTCTTTTATTTGTGGGTGTGGGGTGACATACCAATAGAAACAAGTAAGGCATTTTCTGAATTGATATGCCGATCTAAAAGTTGCACCATCTCTGGTACAGAGTTTCTATGTTTCAGGGGTTGAGACACTTAATGAAACCAGGAAGAAGGTAAGGGAGACAATTTATAATATTTAGCAATATGCATGATAATTAACAGAAATGGTTGAAGATGAATTATTTATTCTGTAGGACATAGAGGAGAGAAAGAGTAGGCAGAATGAAAATGTTCGCCCACCTTGTTATGTCTCTGTCTCTGTGTGTGTGTGTGTGTGTATATGTGTGTATGTATGTGTGTGTGTATGTGTGTGTGTGTGTGTGTGATGTAGATGCCCACATTGAAGAACAAAATGACTTTTTTTTTACTTTGACCACACTTAATAGAAAAGCATTGTCAATTTGTAAGGTAAGGTTTCTTGAAGAGCTGCAATTAATGTCTTGAGCAAAAATTACATTTTAAGAAAAAAAGTTGGAAGAGAAAAATGGGTAATGCTTTCCTTCTTTTTCATTCCCTTCCAACATCGGAAGTATTTGGCTGAAATCCAAAAAACTGAATACAGTATAAAAAAAATAGAAAGAAACTGTAAGAACAAATGAGTGAGAAAAGCCAACTCAGGAACTGGATAATCTGTTCCTTTTTTTCCCCCCTTCTTTTTTTTAATTAACTTTGCACTTCAGAGTAGCGATTTAACATAGGATAAAACCTCTTCAGACATCTTCTACCGTATGGATAAATAACTCAAAAATATAGCACGGTTCGTTCTAGCAAAAACTGCTGTGTGTTGTTCTGTTCTATCTCATAAAGTTATCCAGGAGGGCTTATTTTTCCTACCTCTTAGCCTCAGTGGGTAGGCTGCATTGAGGCTGCTTTCAGGAGCTTTTTAGTAAGGACTACCCTATGGGCCACCAACTGGGATCATGATTATAGCTTATTAGAAAACCATTAAAGGATTATCTCTTCTCTGTGACTTTTTAAAATAAGAAAGGAATTCATTTTAGCCACACTTATTAAGGTTGTGCAGTGCTTTAGATCTGAAAGCCAAAAGGTGCTTCAGGGGAGGCCTGAAACCCAGCCAAATACATCTATTCCCAGAAGTGAACTGCTTCACAGTCCTAGTATTTGTTTACTGGATTTTAATAATAAAGTTGTTTATAATTTTTTTTAAAAAAACGGCACGAGTAATACAATATTAGTATTATTTATGATGGATTTTAAACACACACATACGCACACTATGTACCGTAACTTAATTTTTATTAGCACTTTATTGAGAGACGTTTTTCCCACAGAAAACAATACATAACACTTTATAAAAATAAAACCCCAATAAACAGACCTGTGGATCTAAAAAAGCTGTTTAAATTTTTTAACTTCCAAACGAAGATCGATTGCCTTACAATCTCTACGTAATTGTGCCTCCACACCACGTTAGGCTTACTAGTTCAATAATTTTCTACTAATGAATAATGCATATCGAATACAATAACTTACTCTGCCCAGAGGACTCATCGGATGTGCCGTGTAATCTGATGTCAAATTATAGTGTGCAGCTTCAGACACCATGTTTAATGGTCGTTCTTTCTTTTCTTCTGAAGTCATAGCTGCTGCCGTCCTGAAAACAGAATATTCAATTACATCGGAACCTGCCGGGGACTCAAGACTAAAAGAAAAACACCTTTAATTGATTTTAATAAGAGTCTGAATATGTTACCTGTCCAGATTCCCAGCAAATGTTGATGCAAAACAATAATGACTATGTAAAACATGCCTCTCTGGAACATCCTAGAGTAGATTCTCAACAGGTAATGCAAAGTATCTCCTACTTTACTAATTCCATACCTGAAAACTTCTCAGGTCTACAGTGCTAAAAAAGAAACAAAAGGGCTGCCAAAAATGAGTCCATTTGATCTGCCCAATTTTATGAATCACAAGCTTATATTATCTGAATGACTAACCATTGCACTAAATTGCTGAACATCTGATTGTTCTCAGGCTTTGACTGAATGAGCCCCATTGGTTTAGGCATTTTTTTTTTGGTTTTTCACATTATTGGTTAATTTTCTTCTTGCCTTATATGTTTTTTTTTACCTTTTACCTCATTGTAAGCCACCCAATGGTTGCGGAATTGGGAGACCTTGAAATTTGAATATGAAATTATTGAATTAATACAGTAATAAAAAACACATGGTTAGAAAAAACTGTAGAAATAAACTAATCTTAAGGAATCACACATGGCTAAATCTGTGATGCATTTCATGAGGCATCCATACTTTGTAGAGTCGTTGAGAGACTGGTTTGTATAATTCTACAACTTAAGCAGCAAAAACTAATCTCTGATGTCACAGCCCCATTTTGAAGGTGAGTAGGTCTAATTTAATCATATTTCTCCTTTTCAAGATTAACCTTGTTCAATATCAGCAAATTATCATTACCAAATAAGAGGATTCAGGAAGTCCCAGGAAGTTGAGAAGGAAATTCAAGGAAACCAAATGCTTATAGAAAAACAAAAAAGAGATAAATCAAGCTAGGGGAATAATTGATATGTGACCTATGAATAGGGTGTAGGCTGAAAACTCTGTGAGTAAGAACTACAAGAAAATTTCAGTCTGGGATGGATGAAAGGTTGGATGGATTGGTGATTACTCGGACAGACCAAGGTATCACCAATATAGATACAGAAGATGGAGCAAAAAACGAATGCTGTTATATGATGTAGACAATTGTATTCTTTAAATTTCACAAGTTGTAGAACATCTCAATGCACTTTTCATTGCCTAATACAGTTGGAAAAAGTTAGAATATAGCAGAATAAAAGAGTTGGAAGGGACCTTGGAGGTGTTCTTGTCCAACCATCTGCTCAGGCAGGAAACCCTATAACATTTCAGACAAGGGACTGTCCAATCTCTTCTTAAAAGTGATGAAGCACTCACAACTTCTAGCAGGAATATCAGAAACATTGTTCTGGAACTTGGGTTTTTCACCCATTAAGGCATATCAGAACTAAATAAATGTTGACCTTTATGTTGCCCTCACAGGTGCACCTTATTTCAAGAACATGGCCATAAGTGGCTTACTTTCTCTATAAGCAACATGTACTTATATTCACAAAAAGCAGAAACTGCAGTATGAAACAGTATAGTAATAATCCTTGCTTAATAACTGGAGTTCCAATGGCCTCATTCTACCCCCATGGTTACATGTTTCTATTTGGGTGCTGGGCAACCAGTTTGTATTTATAAGGTGTTCACAGCATCCTGTGGTCACACAACTATAATTTTTGGAAAAGTTTTTTTGCCAGTTTCCAACAAAAAAGCCCCCATTTAGTAGAACAGTAGAAGTCCTTAGCAATCACCTTTTCCCAGGCATTAACTAACGTTTATCTTTCAATGGGTTGGCTTATTCTAAAATAGTTTTACCATTACAAACTACTTTGGGATTTTGTAAATGTTGAGATGTTGAGACTCTAGAAAGAGTTCAAAGAAGAACAACAAAGATGATCAGGGGACTGCAGGCTAAAACATATAAGGAACGGTTGCTGGAATTGGGTACATCCAGTTTAATGAAGAGAAGGACGAGGGTTGACATGATAGCAGTGTTCCAATATCTCAGGGCTGTCACAAAGAAGAGAGAATCAAGCTATTCTCCAAAGCACCTGAAGGCAGGACAAGAAGCAACGGATGAAAACTAATCAAAGAGAGAAGAAACCTAGAACTAAGGAGAAACTTCCTGATAGTTAGAACAATTTACCAGTGGAACAACCTGCCTCCAGAAACGGTGAATGCTCCAACACTGGAAGATTTTTAAGAAGAGACTGGACAGCCATTTGTCTGAAATTATATAGAGCAGGGGTCTTCAAACTTGGGCCTTCAAACTTGTGGACTTCAACTCCCAGAATTCCTCAGCTGGTGTGCCTGGCTGAGGAATTCTGGGAGTTGAAGTCCAGAAGTCATAAAAGGGCCAAGTTTGAAGACCCCTGGTATAGTGTTTCCTGCCTGAGCAGGGGGTTGGACTAGATGACTTCCAAGGTTCCTTCCAACTATATTATTATTATTATTATTATTATTATTATTATTATTATTATTATTATTATTATTATTATTATTATTATTATTATTATTAACACTGCAGTGCTATTTAACAATTACTGTATATTATATAACAACATTGCAATAACAACTATATAAATATTCAAAATATTTTTTGTATAACTTTTTGTAAACACGTACTTACTGTTCATTCACAACAAATATGCAATTGTCCTGTGATGGCTGTCCTGTGACTGGGTGCTTGCAGGTCACTTTTCGTTCATTGTGACTGTGGAGGAACAAATAGAGGAATATCTAAGCATGCATTGATTAATTTTACAGCTAATCAAAAACCCCTTTTGAACTTTTTGTATGGAACAGAAAAAAAATGAAATGACATATGGATTTGATGATTAGAAAAAAAATTGCAGATAATAGGGAAAAAACATGAAAGCTATGATGAGATTACGTTTAATGCAAACATATTTTTATAATCTGTAAAACATAGGTGGAAATAATTTCTTCATATTTTTCTTTCGATTCCTTTCTACAATCTTGGCTTTGCTTGAAATGGCACGAACAAACATTCTATTTATATTCTGGTTTGTCACCTATTCTTCAAGACGGTTCAATTCCCCATTGCATGTTGATACAGATTAGACCCGTGGTGGCGAACCTATGGCACGTGTGCCACAGGTGGCATGCAGAGCCCTCTCTGTGGGCACGGGCGCCATTGCCCCAGTCCTAGTAGGCCTTCAGCTGGGTTTTATAAAACCTTTTCGCTTTCCGCCACCGTGTGCAAAAATAAAAGTTCAATCAATCAGTTTCAACTTCTCATGGGAAAAAAAGATCTTGCAAAGTTGTAATTGATTGATTGAACTTTTTAGTCCCACCCAGTCTGCCGTTACCACTGCAGCCACGCCCACCAAGTGGGCCACGCCCAACCGGCACCCGACGATACATAAGTGGGTTTTGGGTTGCAGTTTGGGCACTCGCTCTCTAAAAGGTTCGCCATCACTGGATTAGACTGTCTCAAAGGTGCTTTTTTTAAAAAGACAACTGGGCTGGTTTTTTTTCCTTGAGGAGGAAGAAGAAAACATTTCACTTCTCACCCAAGAAGCTTCATCAGTACCGATAGCGGGGAAATGGAAGGATAGGAACTGTCTTTTGAGACTGGATGGGGGGTGGTGCTTATTTCTGCTTAAGGAAGATTAATATTACATTATCTATGAAATGTCCTTATTTGCAAATGCCTTAAAATTGAGAGGAATACTTGTGATTGTTGCTTTAATTATTAATTGTCTGCCATTTTGCCATTTCTTTTAAATTTATGTTTATTGGGCTTTTTGCATAAAGTAAAAGGCAAATCTAAAAAATAAATAAAAAATGCAAAAAAATGAAATGTAATGTCTTTCGACCACTCTTCCAAGAGATAATTACTATCCTATAATCCCTCTTTCCTCTTAGAAAGTATACAATCCTTTTAGCTCCTCATTTCATCAACACCTTTTTAAATCTTCAATTCATCATATTTTAATTTTTCAGCAAAAAGCCCATATAACGTTTCCAGTCTACAAAAAGTTTTTCCCCCACCTCTGATCAAAAAATCCATTAATCACTAATTAATTGTTTATCATTTCACTTCTGCTTATTACATTTAGTTCTTCTGGTAAGGACCAAATGTCTTGTAGCAAACATGTATTTAGTCCCACTCTCTTTATGCCTGCTGTTTTGTTTTTTTAAAACTTCCCAAAGTTTGCAAACGGGGAGGGGGGAGGAGGAAGTGAAAAGGCAAAAAGCTTCAAGTGATGCAACAACCTTCAATATACATAATTTTCTGCCAAAACGATGGTGGTGAACTTCTCATAGGGAACATTAGTATCTGACAGCACTTTAAACGAAACATATCCAAACATATCCAGGCATATTTTAAGACCGAGAGAGCGAGGCGCATCGAAGATATATCCAAGAAAACTGAAATAATATTCATGGTGGGAATAGTATAAATAATAACTAAGTTCCCCGCTGCAAGAGCTTCCCCTGTGTTTTAATTTTTATTGTTTAGTGCAGGCTGCCTGAGATGATTTAATAATGCTGCCATTTTCAAAGGCCTATTGTCAACTGGCAAAACTTTTGCAGTGGGATAATGCCACCCTAGCCAAACGGGTGAAACAACGTTTGGCTCTAAAGCTGTACACAATGCTGCACATCAGAGAAAGCAACCTGTACTTTGCCAACTTGCAGAAAACAATCAGTGCCCATAACTAATCTGAGAGTTTGTTAAGCATGCATGTGGATGAGCATACACAAGGTTTAGTGTATATCCAAGTCCTGGAGATAAAACGTTCATGTTTTGCACATGAAATGAGTCTTAGGGAAACCAGTATTATCTATGTGCATTTCTGGACCCGCAAAGTTTAATTGGTGCCTCTGATGAATGGAGGGGGGGGGGGAGAATGAGTATGCAACTACTGTGAGGCTATTGTTTCACTGATTAGCAATTACCACTCCTCATTTAGTTTGAATGCATTTATGTTATGTCAACTCTGCAACTCTATCTCTTAGAATGGTATTAATGCAAAGATTTCCCTGAAGCTTCCCAGGAAAAATAATACTTGAAAAGCTCTGCTGGGCAAATTGTTTTGACTGCTGTCCTGCAACCTGATTCTCTCATCTCTTGCACAACTTAAGAATTCCTGAAGGTTTTCTTGCAGGTTACCGTAATTAAATCTACCTGTCTGGAATTTAAAACCGGTTTTAATTGCCCTCTCTTGGGTAGTAAACATTTTATTCTCTTGTTTCTTTATATCCTTTTAATTATGTGAAAGCTGTCAGTATGTAACCTACTTAGGGTTTCATCTTGGAGCAAAACAGATTTGCTTTAACAAACTCGTGTTATCTTTATCATGCAGAATTAAAAAGCCCTGGAGACAGATGAAAGCAGAGGTATATTTTACTTTAAAAAAAAAAGTCAATATAATGGTATTTGGCAGCAGCCAATCTAAAAACTAAGATCAGAAATTCAGAATCCTCTAAGGTAACTTCATTGCCATGCAGGCTCATCTTTGTCAAATCAATATGTAAGTAGCCCTCTCCATCAACAAAGCCTTCAGAAGTGGGCACAGCTGGCTGAGACAGACCTTCACCAGAAATCAACCCACAGCTTGCATCATAAATCTCTTAAAAGCATTTTTTTTAGTTACGAGACCAAGGAATTCAATATTACATTTTACACAAGAGGTTGGAACCCAACATTTCTGCAGCTACATCCAATCAAATCTTTATTAATATCATAGAACAGCATATCTGCAGCTACACAGGTAGCTATTAAACTGGTGTCTATTTGGCAGGAAAAAACCCATAAACCTAGTTCTTGAATCTACATGCCCAGACTCTGTGCCATCTCTGATGAAATATTCTGGGCCAGTTTGGACAGGTGAATATGTTTATTTGTTATTATTAAACAAATATATATGCCCACCCAACTCACACACACACACAGGCCCAGAACCGGTTGTGCTCTATTCCTGCCAAGGTTCTTATGCAAGCTCATAATCAAGAGTCTCACAAATTCAAAGTATACAGGTTTCGTTGCAATGGGCGGTGCATTAGGTTGCAGAGTTTTGGAACCCGGACATGTATTCCATGACCTTCCTTTATCAATAAGGTTACAATGGGGCTTCTCTGGTCCCTTTGATTCCCCCCCCCACTTTATTCTTCACTGGCTAAGGAATTCTGGGAGTTGAAGTCCACAAGTCATAAAAGGGCCAAGTTTGAAGAACCCTGATGTAGAAGATACAAATCACTGACACCACAAAAATGCCCATCTGATATATTTCTGCAATATCTTGGAAACATTCGTGTTCATTCTTTAATGCTTTGCTATTTGCTTGTTTCAGCTTGTTCCCAACTCAAGAGCATACTGGGTTTTTACATTATCGAGTTTGTTCTTCATTAAACAAACAGGGTAATACTGGAACACCATTGCATTTTATCCTGCAATATTGTTCACATTTTATATTTTCCTACCCAACTACAGGTAGTCCTCGAGATACAACCACAATTGAGCTCAACATTTCTGTTGCTAAGTCAGACAACTGTTAAGTGGGTTTTATCCCATTTTGTGACCTTTCTTGCCACAATTGTTAAGTGAATCACTGCTGTTGTTATTAACACGGTTGTTAACTAAATCTGGCTTCCCCTTTAACTTCACTTCTCAGAAGGTCACAAAAGGTGATCACATGACCCCAGGACACTGCAACCGTCATAAATATGAGTTAATTGTGTTTGTGTGTGTGTGTGTGTGTGTGTGTATGTGTGTGTGTGTGTGAGAGAGAGAGAGGGGGGGGGAGGGAATATTTCCTTGCTCTTTTTGTTTTCTGTCCTAATTCTTCTTTTGTAATGAGATACATGAGCATCAATGACACATGATGCAACGAGAAAATTACTAAAATACTCTGGAAAATGTAATAGATGTATTTATATCTATATGAAATCTGCAGCTGTACAAGTTTAATATTCCCCCTGAAATGCCACTTCAGAATTTTTCATATTATCTGAAGATGTGAAGTTTTTTTCAATTACATCTGTTGGAAAATGGAAAAGACTTTTCTGAAACAGAGCTGACGATCAGGCTTCATAATCGGAATATTTCTTAGGTAATAAAAGAGCATCACCACGAACTTCAAAGTCATTGAATTCTCATACAAAGGTAGCGATTTTAGCTTTAAATATCAGGATTTGAAATCCACATTTGCCTGCTCCCACAGCTTGATGCAAACTCTTGATAAGATCTAAGACCTTTCATCTACGAAGGTTAGTAATTCACCATTGATTTAGCTTAAGTTAACTTATTTACTCAAGGGAAACAGCCTGTTGAGATACTTCATAGTAAATTTAAAACTCTGAAAGATAAAGTTTAGGTAGCTTAATTTTTAACAACAGTATTCTGCAGGCAAATTAAAAAAACAGATTTAGCCTGCCTGGGAATTTCTAAATCATTTGCGGACACCGAAATCCAAGTTCTCAGACCAGAAAACAATACCCTAAATTCACTGAGAATATTCAAAGCCCTCAATTTGGACATAACATCTGTATAAACTAATATTGAGCAAGGATAAAGGTGCTGAGTATGCAGGGGTAGGCAACCTTGGCTCTTTTATGACTCATGGACTTCAACTCCCAGAATTCCTGAGCCAGCGTAGGGGAAAGGATGGTGATTTAGTAAAACAATTACCGGTAATATTACACAAAATGAGACTGCTACATCTGTTTATCCACAATGGATACAAAACTACTACTTTCAGTTAGATTTAAATTGGAAAGCAGATAACAACATAATAATAACCAGATGGAAGACAGCATCCCCCACCTGTGGCTTATGAAAGGCTTCTATTATCAAGTATGAGCAACGGAAATAGTAAGCTTTCATTCAGACAGCTCAGGATGCCAAACAGAAAAAATGATGTCTTCAAAAGAGGAAACCAAAATGTGACTGACACCAAATACCATATGCATACAGATATCTCCTAATGGTTAGGTAAAGGTAAAGGTTCTCCCACACATGTGTGCTAGTCGTTTCTAACTCTAGGGGCTCATCTCCGTTTCAAAGCCGAAGAGTCAGCGCTTGTCCGAGGACGTCTCCGTGGTCATGTGGCTGGCATGACTAGACGCCAAAGGCGCACAGAATGCTGTTACCTTCCCACCGTAGTGGTCCCTATTTTTCTACTTGCATTTTTACGTGCTTTCGAACTGCTAGGTTGGCAGAAGCTGGGACGAGTAACAGGCGCTCACTCTGTTACGCGGCACTCGGGATTTGACCCGCCAAACTGCCGACCTTCTGATCGACAAGCTCAGCGTCCTAACCCACTGAGCCACCGCATCCCTCCTAACGGTTAATAACTTATAAAAGACACAAGTTAAAGAATTTGTGAATTTAGTTAAAGAACATTTCAGATCTGCAGTTCTCTCAGCATTTATATCCCAGGAGTAATACGAAGTGTAAAAATGGTTTCCAGCAACCAATTTTTAACACTTGGGTCTATCTACATATACATGGGAACCCATTAACTTACTGATTCCTTTTAATTCATGTCCAGAGGATGCAATCATTTAGAGATCATTAAGATTAGGGAAGTGATTGTCTTGAAGTACACAGATTTAGGACAGTTTTTAATATGTCAGACATTCTGCATGTTTAAGAACTCCCAGCTAGTTATAAAGTTAAACCTGTCAGCCAATTTGCATGATGTTCTTGAGAATGTATTTTAAATATTTAACAATATATTCAGCAGAAGTAAAGGACAATGAGAAAGGTCTATCAACATCAATACCTATGCATAAGGAAGTATTTGAATAAGCGAAATATTTTAAAATATACATCTCAAAAGCTACAATTGCTTGTCTCTTAAGGAATCCTAACATATATATTGAAAGAAACATTACAATTTCTGAGGATATTATGGAGGATTATGGTTTCCAGTCCTTTTTTAATCCATGTGCCATGTTGACATAACATGCTAAGCCCAAATAAATAAAAAAATAGTAGGCTTATACACAAGGCAGGAAGCCACAGCACAGATGGAACATGGTGAAATAGATTGGCTCCAGGTCAGCAAAGAAAGTATTTATTCAACATATATGCTGAATATACATTAATGGAGGCTGAATTGGGAAATGATGACTGTGGCTTTAAAAATGTAGGAAAAAAACATACAAAACCTGCTCTATGCAATTCAGATGACTATGAAAGTTGAAAATGCAGATAATCTGCAATCTATATTAATAAAAATCATGAGACACAGTGAAAACAGTGGGAATAAGGTTAAATATAACGAAGATTAAGCTCATGAGCACAGGAACAACAACCAGTCTTAAAACTGAAAATGAAAACACTAAGGTGGTGGGCAGCTTCTGCCTTTTAGGATCAACCAGAACAAGCAGTGAAGAAATACATTGCAAACTAACACTCAATAGAGAGGCAATGAAGATCTTGGAAAAGATATTCAGAAATTGTGATGTGTCTCTCCAGTACCTACAAAGACCAGAATCATGCAGACAATGGTTCTTCTCTTATGTCATTCCATGGAAGCGAAAGTTGGACTTTGAAGAAGCAGGATGAGAAGATTATTTATGCTTTTGAACTTTGGTGTTGAAGAAGACTGTGAAGAATACTGTAGACAGCCAGAGAAACAAATAAATGGACTATCAAAAAAATCAACCTTGAATTCTCATTGGAAGCACAAATTATCTCAAATTATCATGGGTTTTACAATCAGCACTTAGCAGAAGAACATATGGCAAACACTCTGGTGATCCGTTTGGCCTTCCAGAATTCTTAGTATCCTCATCTGCTAGTAAACAAAGCAATACCATTACTAGTTTTTATTATGGTTTATAATTTTTGCCTTGGTGTTCAGCAAGCTAGTGGAGTAGAAAACATTTCCATTTATATTCCTAACAAGATTTTTTTGGCCTGGGGGGGTGGGGGGGTAGCGGGGCTGGCACACACATGGTCAGATTTCAGCAAAGACGATGGGATGATAATTGATGTAAGCTTGTAAAAGAGAACACATCAGTTATACAAATCATTTCACTGAAAGAGTATGAACTAATTCCTTTGCTCTATGTAGAGCACAATGAACGGAAGCATAAGTGTCTCCAATTTAAATGACAACAGGAGGGACATAAACTATCTCCATAAACCACAGGATGATTTCCAAATTCTTAAGCAATGATTAAAATAATAATTTTAAATATACTCAGAACAAATATAATTAATTAGTTTTTTTAGCTATTTTCCTACTGACTTCCATCAAAATGCAAGGACAGGTATCCATTTTGGTGTGTGTGTGGGAGAACAGATAATAAAATCTTTAACAAAAAAGAATTCAGAAATTTTGAGAAGTTGTGAAAAAATAATAGCTTTGTGGACCACATTATGAGTCTGTTTTCTCACATATTAAATCACAACTTACATGGCTACAATAATTATAGATTTTATGAGTTAAAACTAGTGTTAGTTCTTTCCTTGTTTTTATACCTGAGAAAGTCACGATTTCAGAATTGTTATTGTCTGTCTCACAGGCTAAGAAACATTGAAGAAATAAAATGTATTCCAGACAATATAATGTAATCAATCAGTGTGAAATAAAAGCAGACTAACTTTCCAGATTCCATGTAGGAAAATGAAATGCATTGTTATATCCCTTTAATAGATGCTTGATAAAAATAGGTTTGTAAATTGAAGGTAAAAGTTTCCCTTGTTCAGTCCTGTCTGGCTCTAGGGCGCTGTTGTGATTCAGCGTCAGCCTGTGATACCGGCAGCTGAGTCTGATGATTCTGAAGAGGAGGAAGGGTTTGGAGAGCCTTTGGTGTCAGAGGGAGGCTCTGATGCACTGCAGGACTTTCAGCCTGGCCCCTCCCGTCATGTTCCTCATCAGACTCAGTCGTGTGAGCGCGAGGTATTGGATGAAGATGATTCACAGCTGGATCTATTCAGGGACGCTAGGAGCAGGAGGCAATCCAGCAGAGCAGAACAGAGAAAGGCAATGAGGCAACTCGGTGAGAGGAGAAGAAGGCAATGAGAAGTCACGCCTTGGGACTGCTGATAAAAGGGGAAGGTGTGGGAGGTGCTGTTGCTGAAGGCAACCGTTTGAAGATCTTCTGCTAGAGTCCTGGTCTGTTATTCCTGTTTAACTCTTGTTTGAACTTTTGGTTTAGCTCTTGTTTGAACTTTTGATTTCTTTGTAAATAAATTTGGTTGGGTTTTTCCAGCCTGTTGACTATAAAAAGGGGTTGTCCCTGACATTCAAACAGGGCCTGTCATAGGCTGGAACAGAACAGGCGCAGTGCTCATCTCTGTTTCTTAGCCAAAGGAGCCAGCATTGTCCAAAGATGCTTCTATGGTCATGTGGCCAACATGGCTACACACCAAAGGCGCATGGAATGCTGTTACCTTCCCACCAAAGTGGTACCTATTTATCTACTTGCATTTGCAAGCTTTCAAACTGCTAGATGGGCAGGAGCTGGGGCAAGCCCGTTGCATGGCACTTGGGTCTTGACCCCAGGCTGTCAGCTTTAGCTGACAAGCTCAGTGTATTTAACCACTAACCGCACCCCTTCAAGTTTGTAAATTACTTGAAAATATTTATATTAATTCATCCTACATCAATAACAGCATGTTAGTCACAGGCCGCATATTCTCAGGTTAAGTGAAAATCTATACTAATTTATTTACATATGAGAAAGTGTTTTTAAAAAGATGTAGACATATATTAGGAGAAAAAAGCACTTTCAGTTATTATCCTCTAACTCTGGAGTAAGTTGCCTCCCGAGGTTCCACAAATTGTTTCTTTTCAAGATATATTTCAAGGGTAATACAAGGCCACTTTAATCGGACAAGCATTTACAGCCCTGAGGCTAAGAAAGGATGTATGTGTACATTTTATAACTAAAAACTTGTTAAGTGAAGAATGAATGAATGAACCTTTCTTGTCAAAGTACAACCATGTATACATTGAGATTGGCTGAGCTTCCCTTCGTGCCCCCCCCAACTCACAGTGACAACAAACCCACCATCTTGTTACACCATGTGAGCTAATTGCACACAACACACCAGCCTCACAAGTCAGTCATACATAAAGTTATTTCCCATTCAGGAGCCTGACAGCCCGTGGATAGAAGCTGTTCTTCAGCCTGTTGGTACGGCTGGCTATACTCCTGTATCTCCTACCCGACGGTAGGAGAGTAAAGAGGTACCAACCAGGGTGTGAGTCGTCCCTGAGAATTTTCCTCACTCTTCCGAAGCAGCGAGCCCTGTTGAGGTCATCCAGTGGAGTCAGGGGACAGCCCACGATGTTTTGTGCTGTGCTCACCACCCTCTGTAATATCTTCCTATCCGCAGCTGTCAGGCCAGCATACCAAACCGCAATACAGTGTGAGAGGACGGTCTCTAAAGTAGACCGGTAAAAAGTATTGTGGAAAGTTAAGAATGCTAATTGACAAGCACTTGCCTGCTCAAAAAATGAGCTCTCTAATTTAAGTGATGCAGAAGCCAGCAAGTGGTAGTATATTTAACTCTGCATTCGTATTTGGAGCAATCTGCTACAATGATTATGATTTATCCCCTGCCAGGTAAGTACTTTTTTCAAACATTTTTTCCTATACAGCAGGAGTGTCAAACTGCCGACCCACGGGCCACTTTCATCATACCAAAGCCACGCCCACCCCATTGCTGGCAATGCAAAAAGTCACGATATGTCGTGACAGGTCACGTGAGGAATTTGACATCCGTGCTATACAGATTTGTAAAACAGGTGCTTGTGGGGAAAACAAACCCTAACACATTATATTCTGCAAGACATCACCTAACATCTTGTGGCTAATTCACATACTGATAAAGATTTTAACATACTAGAAACAGATCCATTTAATCAAGTAGTGTTTTTTTCATTCTTAAAAGATTTTGTGCCCAAATTGATCCGTGCAAATAGTTTACGGTACATAAAGCTCTTGAGAATTTCTATTTAATTCTGCACTGCTGAAGTAAATAACCAATGAAAAGATACTGTACAGCTTTTCACACATATTGTTCTCCACAGCAGCAGCTAAACTTCAAACTGACATATGTAAAATAAAGAAAAATATGTGTATCACCCATATGACAAATCTTATGTTAGCCTCCAAGACAACAAAATAGAAATGTAATAAAAATTTAATGCTTTGTGAGAGTCCACGTACCGTAGATCAGTGAATTTCAAAATGTCAACCCAATATTACTAAGCTTTTATTATTTTCAATGGTTTGGACGTTACTATAAATTGAAACTGATTGAATTTTATGTTCCAGCAACATCTCCATAATTTTTATTAAGATATTTAACATTCTTTTTCCCTCAGCCCTGAGCTAGGAATTATGACTGTTAGCAACCATTTTTTTCTCCTGGATATATTATTCTATCTTACTTTCTTCACTCTGTTTGGGGATATAAGGAAAATAACATGGAATACATTTTAACTAGTCAAGTATTTACATGAATAGTTGACTTGTGGGGAAATGTATGAAAGGTAAGAATGTCAACGGGGCAAAGATCCATAAAAATAATGAGATCCAGACAGAAAAAGGACTATTAACACAACTGGACTCTCTTGAAATCAATGGATTTCAGGTGGAAAAAAATGAGATAGAAAAGCAATACATGTACTCCTTTCCTTGAGAAAGAAAGAATATTCAGTGGAGATGATTAGTCAAATATTTTCTAACTTAACTGATTTTCTATGAAGCAAAAATAAAACAAATGAGAGCAAGAAACTTAAATGGCTATTTTTGATTTTGATCTTAAGAAATACATTGGCAAACAGACCTTCAGTAAAAAAGCTTCTAGATGCTTTTTAAACTCACTAAAAAGTACTCTTCAATATATTATATATATATATATATATATATATAGGGACGCGGTGGCTCAGTGGGTTAGGACGCTGAGCTTGTCGATCGGAAGGTCGGCAGTTTGGCGGGTCGAATCCCGAGTGCCGCGTAACAGAGTGAGCGCCTGTTACTCGTCCCAGCTTCTGCCAACCTAGCAGTTCGAAAGCACGTAAAAATGCAAGTAGAAAAATAGGGACCACTACGGTGGGAAGGTAACAGCGTTCCGTGCGCCTTTGGCGTCTAGTCATGCCGGCCACATGACCACGGAGATGTCCTCGGACAAGCGCTGGCTCTTCGGCTTTGAAACGGAGATGAGCACCGGCCCCTAGAGTCGGAAACGACTAGCACGCATGTGCGGGGGAACCTTTACCTTTACCTTTACATATATATATATATATATATATATATATATATATATATATATATATATATATATATATATATATATATATATATATATATATATATATATATATATATATATATATATATATATATATATATATATATATATATATATATATATATATATATATATATATATATATGTTTTCTGAGGTTTTCGCGGGTGCCTGTATGTGGATCCTTGGTTTTTCGGGTTTTTCCCCGCGTAGAACTAGAGGTGTGGGCGCAACGTTTCGACGGAATCCCATCCGTCATCATCAGGCTTTAGCTTCCTTCTTCTGGGAGAAGCATGTGGCAAAGCCCTCCTCCCATACTTAAAAGGGACCACAGACAGAATCAGCAAGGTCCTCCAAAAACACAACATCAAAACAGCATTCTACACAGACAGAAAAATATCCACCATCCTAAGAAACCCCAAGGACATAATTGGGTTAGAAAACCAAGGAGTATACGAAATCCCATGCACCACCTGCCCCACCACATACATCGGACAGACCAACAGAAGAATAAGTGCACGCATTGAAGAGCACAAAAACTCACTCAGAAAGGGAGAACAAACTTCATCCCTGGTCCAACACTTTGAAGCCACGGGACATGAAATTGATTTTAAAAAAAACCAAAACTATCGCCAAAATTGAACATTTTAACAACAGAATAATCAGAGAAGCCATTGAGATAGAAAAACGCCCCCACAGCATGAATACACGAGATGATACCTCTCGTCTACCAGCCATTTGGAAACCCGCCTTGATTGACAGACGAGGCCCAACCACCAAGAATGATACCAGACCCAAACTCATGATAACATCACATGACATCACCACCACACAACCATTCAAAAAGCAAATCCGAACCCACAACGATAAAGACACACAACCACAAAACAGAAACCTAACTACAGCTGCAACATCAGCCACTTTAAACCCCTCCAAACCACACAATAAGCAAACTGACACCCACTATAAAAACATGACACCACCACAAACACGAAGCCGAACAAAAGCAGCACAACTCACCAGCTCAGTTCTGGAGCTGGCAGCTGAGACCAGCCCATCCACTCAGAACACCCCCCCACCCAATCAGAACACACCCACCATTCAAAACACACTCCCACCCAATCAGAACACACTTGGTCCCCTACCCAATCAGAGCACACCTCCACAGAACACACCCCCTCTGGCAGTTTAAAAAAGAGGAACTAACAGCCACATGCTTCTCCCAGAAGAAGGAAGCTAAAGCCTGATGATGACGGATGGGATTCCGTTGAAACGTTGCGCCCACACCTCTAGTTCTACGCGGGGAAAAACCCGAAAAACCAAGGAGATATATATATATATATATATATATATATATATATATATATATATATATATATATATATATATATATATATATATATATATATATATATATATATATATATATATATATATATATATATATATATATATATATATATATATATATATATATATATATATATTCATCAATGACTTAAATGTGGGAATTGAAGGGGAACTCATCAAACTTGCAGATGATACCAAACTGGCAGGAGTAGCCAACACCTCAGAAGACAAGACTCAGGATCCAAAAAGATCTTGACAAACTTGAACAATGGGCCCTATTCAACAAAATTTCAATGTGGAGAAAAGCAAAGTTTTACACTTATGCAGGAAAAATCAAAGGTACAAATACAGATTGGGTGAGACCTGGCTTGAAAACAGCAATTGTGAGAGGGACCTTGGAGTCCTAGTGGACAATCACTTGACTATGAGCCAGCAGTGTGCAGCAGCAGCCAAAAAAGCTAATACAATCCTGGGTTGTATAAACAGGGGCATAGAATCAAGATCACGTGAAGTATTAATACCACTTTATAAAACCCTACTAAGACCACACCTGGAATACTGCAGACAGTTTTGGTCACCATATCACAAAAAAGATGTTGAGAGTTTGGAGAAAATTCAGAGAAGAGCAACTAAGATGACTAAAGGCCTGGAGACTAAAACATACAAAGAATGGCTACAGGACTTGGGTTTGGCAAGTCTAAAGAAAAGAAGAAATAGGGGAGACATGATAGCAGTATTCCAGTATTTGAGGGGCTGCCACAAAGAAGAGGGGGTCACATTATGCACCAAAGTACCAGAGGGCAGGACAAGAAACAACGGTTGGAAACTGATCAAAGAGAGAAGCAACCTGGAATTAAGGAGAAACTTCTGGACAGTTAGGACAATTAATCAGTGGAACAGCTTGCCTCCAGAAATCGTGGGTGCTCCATCCCTGGAGATTTTTAAGAAGAGGCTAGACAGTCACTTGTCTGAGATGCTATAGGTCCTCCTGCTTGAGCAGGGGGCTGGACTAGAAGACCTCCAAGGTCCCTTCCAGCTCTATTCTATTCTAATGCTTAATAGGTTGTGGCTCCTTCATTGTAATTTATTCTCAAACCTAAGAAAGTTATTTGTGATTGGTTGTACAGATTGTCTCCTGTAAATGTATTGGGGGCAACCACTGATAAATGTCTGCTCCTAGGTAGCCAGGGATGGTACCTAGAGGAAGTCCTCTGAAGATAATCTTAGAGTTAGTATGAGTATGAATATATAGGAAGAGGTCAGCTTTTATGGTTTTAAGTTGTGAAAGACTTACAGGAGAAGTTCGGCACCTTCAGCTGGGAATATAAACAAACTGGGAATCAGCAAAGTTCAAAAATAACCACCAGGAAGCGTTCATCTCACCCAGTTCCATAGTGGTTTGCACTAATTGAAATTTCTGGACTGTCTTCAAGGGGAGCCTCATACATAACATACTGCACTGCAATAATTATCAGGATACTGATTACTGTTGCAAGTCTATCTCTAATTAACCTAAGATTATAGTAGATGCTCTGCTCCATAGAGGCCCTTAATCCCTCTAGCATCAATAGATCTACAAGTGTTCTCAAACCTGAGCCTTTATCCTAGAATAGGTTGGATCTCATTTTTCTGTGCAGAGACTTTATCCACTATCAGCACTTCGTCTTCTCTGGACTGAACTTCAGTTAGGCTGTCCTGATCTAGTCCATTACTATGGCCAGGCATAGTTTCAGAAATTTCAGTGCCTCACCGTATAATAGAGTGACAGGAAAAGACAACTGGGTGATGTTAGCACGGATAAGATTATGCACTAGGGCAGGGGTAGGCAACCTTGGCTCCTTTATGACTCGTGGACTTCAACTCCCAGAATTCCTGAGCCAGCACAGCTGGCTCAGGAATTCTGGGAGTTGAAGTCCACGAGTCATAAAAGAGCCAAGGTTGCCTACCCCTGCGGCTAGGAACAGCAGGCCACAGAGCACACCTGAATTTCACAGTTCATCTGGACCAGAGAATAACCAACCAAAGGGGAACAGGCTCATCCCTATACTAGCATCCTTCTCTCTATTTGTACAAGTAGTCCTTGACTGACCACAACTGAGCCCCAAGTTTCTGTTGCTCAGTTGTTAAGTGAGTTTTGCCCCATTTTACAACCTTTCTTGCCACAATTGTTCAGTGCATCACAACAGTTGTTAAGTTAGTAACCCGGTTGTTTGTTAAATGAATCTGGTTTCCCCATTGATTTTCGCTTATCGGAAGGTCACAAGAGGTGATTGATCAGATGACCCTCGGACACTGCCACCGTCACAAACGTGAGGCAGTTGTCAAGTGGCTGACTTTTGATCATGTGACTGTGGGGATGCTGTGAAGGTCGCAAGAGCGAAAAGCGGTTGTAACTCTCTTTTTTCCAATGCCCCTGTAACTTGGTCACTAAATGAACTGTTGCAAGTCAAGGACTACTTGTAATTAATCCAACCTATCTCTACTAGTGGCATTACTGTAGAATCCCCTGAGCACACACATCTCAGAAAGCATTAAAAATATAATGCAACTCATTCTATTCCTGAAGTGGCTCTCCCTTAACGACTATCCCTGCTTTGGTGTGGGAATGGTTAGAGTGCAGCATTGCAGGCTGACTCACTGCTCATTCCAGGAGTTCATTTCGGATTAGCTCAAGGTTGACTTGGCCTTCCATTCTTCCGAGGTCAGTAAAATGAGGTCCCAGATTGTTGTGGGGCAAGATGCTGACTCTGTAAACTGCTTAGAGAGGGCTGTAAAGCACTAGGGAGCGGTATGTAAGTCAAAGTGCTATTGCTATCAATCTGCTCCACAGGTGAGCTAAAATAATACCTCCAAATAATCTCTCCATGGTTCCCATTCCTCCAACCTCACTTCAAAGATCTCAAAACCCAGTTGGAGTCAATATCCAGGGATAGATTTCTCCCTGCCCAAATCCAGATGTAAGTATGGAATAGCAGAGGTTGCTGCTGATGCTCCAGTTCATGGTTGTTTATTGCTGCTCCAATTTGAAACTTGTACTAGGCTTGGGCCTAATGTTCCACCTATCTCTTTGAAAGCCATTTATGGTCTGCTGGTTAATATTGAAGATATGGGGCTCTACTTTCTCAGGACCCAGAAATAAGCACGACACTTGCAAAAGTACAACTGGAACTCAACGAACCATGGCTGTTGTTGTATGCAGATTATCAAAAGTGGAGTCTGTTTTTATCTGGACTAGGAGTGACTAGGTCAGTGATGGCGAACCTTTTAGAGACCGAGTGCCCCAAAACCACCCCCGCTCCGCCCCCCCTCCCTCAGAGGACCACACGCCCCCTCCACGGCCCACTGCAGATCACCATGGCAGCCCAGCAGTGTCTTGGCAGCTACACCCTCCACCCGTGCCCCACGGCATCATCTGCGCATGACAGGGCGCGAGGGTGGAGTCTTGTCCCCGCTGCCCGGCTGCCATGTCCTTGGCTGTGCTGCTCCATGCGGGCCGTGCCCGGGGGCAACTCTCCTCCAGGGGGCTGCTGGGGAGGAGGGGGCCATGGGGGGGAGGCAGGGTTGGGGCAACAGCACACGTGCTCACAGAGAGGGCTCTGAGTGTTGCCTTTGGCACGCGTGCCATAGGCTTGCCACCACTGGACTAGTTGATTCTTTCTCCAGTCCATGGAGCCCCCATCCGCAGATCCATAACTAGAAAGCTTCAACCTCCTTTCTTTCTCAATGTCCATCTTTAGCAACCAAAATGATGCCTGAGCTATTGTGAAATTTGTTATCATTAAATTGTCCTTATCCTTCATGAGGTTGCCTTTCTACTTCTTCCAACGGTCTCTTCAGAGAGAGAGAAAACACCATTTATTATTTCTTCCTCCCCATCAAGTGAAAACCGGTGACATTATCTTTATCTTCCTAATGTTTAATATGAAACCAGAATTTTCACTTTTCATGTTTACTTTCATAACGCACTCTTCTAAAGTTTTATTTACTTTCAGCTAAATTCTTTAGAATTCAGACTATTCCATTTCCATCTATCATCACATCTATGAATTTGTCATTCTTATAGCTTCTGTATTTATGAAACAGGATATAGAATACTAAATAACAGACTGAAAAGGGATTTTCTAGGTCTACTAGTCTAATATCTTACTTGAGCAGGAGACCTATACCGTTCTGGACAAATGTGGAATACCCACAACTTCTGGAGCTAAGCTACTCCACTAATTAGTTGTTCTCATTGTCAATAAACTTCTCCTTCATTCTAAGTTGAATCTCTCTTTCAGAAGCTTCTTAAAACAGATCCTTGTCTCATTTCCTATTTTGAGGGTTTTTCCCCTCAGATCTGGTTCTGACAATACAAAAGGTTTATCAGACGATAAGGCTTATATTCTGGCATTCTTTAGACTTTGAAATGGTCTATATTTTGGTATGATCCATAAAATAAAAGGACAATAAAACAAAGGTATGGTTTTTTAAAAAAATTTCCTTGTTCTATTATCCAAATTAAATGAGCTATCTCTTTTTTTGTCTTTTTGCCTTTACTGAAACTTTTCTGTTCGCTGACATTCATCTCTGAGTTTATGGCTTCATAAAATATAAAGCAAAGCTTAACACTGTGTGAGGAATTAATGAAATACTTCTACAGACACAAAACATATTGAAGTGGATATTTTAAGACTAAGTAAGCAAACGTAGGTGGATCAGAATAAGACATTTTAAATTAGAATATTAATATTATTCAAGATATGACACTATACAAAGAAACAGTAGTAATGATTCTCAAAAGGACATACAAGTAATTACAATTAATGTCTTCATGCCTAATTGTTACATTTTTCATATTTTTAAAATCTAAATTAAATGCAGCTAAGATATTTGAACACTTAATATTCTTGATAGAAAGTGTGTGTACACACAAAAACATATACACAGAGTGTGCAAACACTGGCTATACAGTAATTTGAAATATCTCAAGAACCTGTTATTGATGTCAATATTCAAAGAGGAAAGCATGATTTAGAAAAGAACACAAGAAATCTTTTAATTTATAAGCGTACATGGCTGACGCACATATCAGGACACCAGGAACCCTTGGATAACATTTTCCTGAGTGAAGTGTCTTCAACATGCAGAAGTATAGCTACTTATATTTTTCCATAGCAAGAAACTAGCCTATGAGACATTTAGATGGGATGGGTCAACACAGGGTAAAATCATATGTGATATGTATCATTTATCCAATCAAATTAAATTACCCTTATATTAGCTTTCACAAAAGGAGATATTATCCTTCTCACAGCACATCATTTATTTCTGTAGAAAAAGTGATAGAAACACATATGGATTTGATATGAATCATCCATATTACTAAAATGATAATTTTTAAAAAAAACATATGGTTTCTTCCCTCTTTCATATCTAGAAACTATGTAAAAGTATAAATAGCATTGTTAGTACAGAACAATAGTCTGAAGTCCCAGAATTGTGGATTTCAACTCCCAAGTGTATGGACTTCAACTCCCATGCTAGCTAGGGAATTCTGGGAGTTGTAGTCCACTTAATTTCACGTTGCCAAGGTTGAGAAACTGACAGAGAAGATGCATTGCAAATGGTCTGGAATCACTCTAAACTAGCACTTGGTTGTTTCAAATTATACATTTGTCAGAGAAAGCTAAATAAAAGTTGCATTTCTGAAAGAATTTAGGGAACATGCTATTGTTCATTTTTATGGAATCCTTCAGCTGAAACCACAGCATTTGGTTTGTTTCACATTTACAATATCTAATCAGGTTTGCAAGCTAAGTGCAGAATACTACAGTGCTGAGACTTTGCCAGCTTAAATGAAATACAGGCTCTTAGTCCCCTGGCAAAACTTTGAAAATAACAATACATTAACTCAACAATTATTTCCCCACAGATGAAAGAGAAAGAAATTTCTGTACTGTTTGTATCAATAATGTTAGGCAATAAATCACAATATTCTGTTTCGTTTTGGGTATCTGAAGTGTCTTAGCTCTACTGTGGTTTAATATTTCAGATATGCACGAATCCCTACATCTGTACAAATATAACTAGAACATGCATACTATTCATTGACCAAACTGACACCCAGGACATAACTACATAACCTTTCCCATCTTAATCTGCCCCTTCAGGTTTCCCGAGGCGTCAGGTTGCTCAGTTTTATAGTCTTCTTAAGAGAACTAGGCCTTAACGTAATATTTACAAAATAAGATAATTATAGTCCGATCATTTGTGCCTTGTATGTTGACTCTTGGCAGATTTGCTCAATTATTCATTTTTTAAAAAAAAATTTCTTAGCTAGGGATGATGTTCTTAGGCATCTTCCCCAATACCAAAATTCTAAAGTGTCAATACAAACATGCATTAAGAAATGCAAAAGCCAACATCTGTTTGCAAAGGTTCTCAAAGAAAGGGTCTCCTTGGCAAAAAATATCCTTAAAATACTATACTGATGAAGGCAATTTACAATGTCTGAAGGTTTGGTGATTCTTGGCTTTTCTTGTACTACCCATTATCATATTTTTTTTTTAAAAATGTATTTATATCCCACCTTCATTATTTTTGCAAATAACTCAAGGCAGCGAACAAACACAATACTCCTTCCTTCTCCTATTTTCCCCACAACAACAACCTTGTGAGGTGGATTGCAATGACAGAGTGAATGGCCTAAAGTCACCCAACTGGCTTTCGTGGCTAAAGCGAGACTTGAACTCATAGTCTCTTGGTGATTAGCCCAAAGTCACCCAGCTGATTTTCATGTCTAAGGCTAGGACTTGAACTCATGGTCTCCTGCTTTTTATCTCGGTGCCTTAACACTAGACCAATCTGGCCAAACTAAGTTTAAAAAACAAAGCCAGAAACGGAATACTAGTATATTTTTGGTGGAATTTTTTCTTGCTCTGAATTCCAAATTATGAGTAACTTGCATGTAACGCTTGAAATTTAATGTCATCGAACCATATGTTGCATTACTCATTTTTCCTTTACCACTTGACTAAGTCACACACATATGCCCACTGATCACATACATAATACGCCTACAAAAAAATCTAAAACAGTCACTTTAGAAAAAAAAATACTATCATTTTAAATCTTCCCTTTTAGGGTCACAAATGGTTTTTCTTTTTGATGTTGAAAATCTAAATCTATTCCTAGAACAAGGCTGTAAAAATCCCAACGCCTTTCAAATACTGCCCATGATGTGCATTTTTTGATTTTGACAGGGCAAATTATTATTTCCCTAGAATATAAATATACTGACTATAAATAATTTTTATTAAATCAAACTGGGTTTTTTTTGAGCTCTGACTATTGTTTGGAATACAGACTCTACCATTCTATTCAATGGTAGAGCAATGATTTTTAGACAAAAACAAAAAACAAAACCCTGCATGCCCAAGCTACAGATCTCCGATGTGTCATTTTGTTTAGCCAGCAGTAAATGTTTTTTGCATCACCCTAATACATATTCAAAAATGACGAAGCAGTTCTAGATTTCAACACTTCATTTAAGCTTCTTTCAGATCCAAGATAAATCTCTTAAAAGTTTCCTCGTTTGAAGCTGCTTTCTTTCTAGTTAAGATGTCTATCGTCGACTTTAATAAACCAATCCTTTTCAAAGTATTCGTAATTTACCAAATGCTTCTGATCATCCTTACTTATTATTTTGCAAGTTTACGTGAAAGGGAAAGTATGTGTGGTTGAGAACACTGACTTATGTCAGCAGTTTTTGTATCAAAACCATCCTGGTTGGTTGTTTTTTTTAATTCCCACACCAGACAAGGGGGCGTCGAAGTTAGCAGAGGAAGTACCAAGAATTTTTGGCAGTTAACCGTCTTGAAATCAGTGCCAGCGGTTTCTCAACTAAAACACAAAAAACAAAACAGGGTAGTCCATTGAAAAGACTTATTTCTCAACTGTAGAATAAATTGCATGAAAATTAATCAGAACTGGGCAACGGTCACCTCATCTACGGATATTTCAAGCACACAACCCTTGAGCAAGGAAGCTATGGCTTTGGGGATCTTTTTCTGACTTATCCTTCCCCATCTTGATGCCTTCTTGACATGGCCACCGTCCCCTATCCACTGGAGTTAATGAAAAATGATGGCATGATTTATAATCTGAAGTCTCTGGAAGAGAACAGGCAGAAAGGGCTGGTCTGAGCTTCCCTTCCACGTGAAAGAGTTAAAGCTTAACACAGATTCCCCTTCAACCATAATCCAATTCATAAATAACAACTCTAAACACAGCTTTGCCTACACAGGGGACAAAAAGGGTCACTTTAACCTTTAGGGACTAGACAAGCTTAGTAACTACATTATAGCTTGCACCCCAGGATTCAGGAATGCCTCTGAACCACATTTTATGAACAGCAAAGCTCCTGGAATCTCAAAAAAAAATCTAATAGAAAAATCTTTACAACTCCAATCTAAAGTCTAGGGTTCGTCAATAAAAGGTGTACAGGCAGTCCTCGTTTAGTGACAACTGGGACCAGCAACTCAGTTGTTCAGCAAAGTGGTTGCTAAGTAAACCACGACTGTTATGATCTTATTCAGCTTTCTTTTGCTTTATAGACCTGCAAAGGCTGTAAACATAAGGAGTGGTCCCAAAGTTACTTTTTCATTACCGTTGTAATTGTGAACAAGAATTACTGTAATTTCAGTTATGTAGACTAAAAAACACAGAAAGAGACGTTTTGAAAGCAAATGTAAAATATCCATTTTGATTCAGTTTGAACTAAATAAAATTGAATCATTTTGAGCTTTGGTACATGCACAGATTATGTTTAGTCTCTCGTGCCTGTTTTTCATGCAATTCATTTTTTTTATTATCATGCAGAGAACCTTCAGACTAAAATCTGAATCGTTACTTTAGTTCTAATTGTAGCCTTAGTGACAATGTAAGCCGTAGCTGCTCTTGGAATTAACAAGTAGCTAGCAAACTTCCCCCTTTTTCCCCCTCTCAGCTAAGCACCATTTATAGCAGAGGTGTTTCAATCCAACTTTTTTTTTTTTTTTGCATTGCTGTGATCACACCGAGATTCATTCAAATTCAATCTTGGTATATCAGCATGTAGCTACACTTAGCTGACCTTGGCTGATCTTAAAAATATAATAATAACAATAATAGTAACAAGAATAATAAAGTTGGAAGGGACCTTGAAGGTCATCTAGTCCAACCCCCTGCTCAGGCAGGAAACCCTATACCATTTCAGACAAATGGCTGTCCAGTCTCTTCTTAAAAACTTCCAGTGTTGGAGCATTCACCGCTTTCGGAGGCAGATTGTTCCACTGATTAATTGTTCTGACTGTCCTTAGTTCTAGGTTGCTTCTCTCCTTGATTAGTTTCCATCCGTTGCTTCTTGTCCTGCCTTCAGGTGCTTTGGAGAATAGCTTGGCTCCCTCTTCTTTGTGGCAGCCCCTGAGATATTGGAACACTGCTGTCACGTCTCCCCTAGTCCTTCTCTTCATGGGAGACTACAAGCTATTACAGACCTTTGTAGTAGCATACATACAGCAAATAGTAGCTTCTAGAAGCATTGTTCTTGCTCTAAGGTCACATGTAACATTTCAAAAAAATAATAATAATGAAAAAAGCATTCGTATAACTGTGATGTGCAGGAGAACCATGGAAAAAGCCACAAAGTTCTTTCCAATACCTTTGTCTTTATTAGAAAACTAAAGTGTACTAAGCTAAAGCAACAATCAGTTCATGTAATACCTGGATAAAAAATCCCATGAAAGTCCCTAGACTTACTACACAGATTCATCGTAAGAATTCAGATGATATGTTTCTAAAAATTCATCAATTTATCTCATGGTTTTGTTTTTTTTTAAAAAATCATCCTGTTCTTCTCTTAAGTGGCGTTATATATAATAATTTAACAATGTGGATACAGACCAGCACAAGAATTCTCATTACTACAATAGTATTTCTCTTTCAGGGGGTGTCAAACTGCCGGCAATGCAAAAAAGAGTCGTGGTACGTCGTGACACGTCACGTGACGTGGCGAGTTTGACCCCCGTGCTCTATCTCATCTATCTCCTTCTGGTATCACATACTTTCCCATTTTAGCTAAGCTACTGCTAAAGCTGTATTAGATTGATACAAGTCGCTGAAAAAGGAACAGAGGCAGGATTCTTGTGAATCCTCAGAAGTTACTGAATTTATCATTCTCAGCATCAGTCTCTCAGCACTGGATATGCTGACTTAAGACCCCTGGTAACTGTGGTTCAGTAACATCTAGAGGGCTACAGACTATCAAGAATAAATAATGCCTTGTGTTCCGTTCTCATTTTTCATCAAGCAGACATTAAACTGTTTAATGGAAATAATTAAGATAAAATGGAATTAGAATGGTTTAAATAATTACGACACCAACAATATTTTAGAGGTTTTGAGAAACATAAAGTCTACGTAAGGATAATGCTAAGATCGAAAGAAGAACATTTTAATATATTCCAAGAAACGTAAGAATTGTCTCCAAACAGCTGCAGAGTGAACATCAGTGCTTTTAAGGAAGAAGCCCCCGTACATCACCAATAAGCATTTTCAATTATTTTTAAAGGACAAAAATTTGCAATTCTAAATTCCTAATACAAAATAAATCAAAGAATAGCAAAGAATTGCTCTGTTTCTGAAACCAAGTTAATATCGCAGTATAAAATTCACCTGATCAACTATGGATTCAAGCCACAGTTGAATTCTCTTTGCCATGGTATCATTTTTTGGATACCAATGAACTCTTATAGCTTATTTGCTATAGGAATTGCAACAGGTTGAATAAGATGTAGGGGGAAAAAACTGTATTTATCCTTAATGTAACGTATGCTGACACCCTGTTGTATGGTAAAACAAAATTCAAAATATTACAAGTGATGTTTACATGAAAATAATGTTATCATAAAAACAATTTTGGCATGGAAAGGATTTTATATTTTATATGTCCAACTGCTCCGGCAATAGAATTAAAAGCTGTTTCACAGGAAAGGATTAGGGTTTTAAGAAGTGATATGTTTCTCCATTTCAGGAAACAGGGTCTGTTTATAAGGAACAGGGAAAAGGAACGGTTTACCAAAGAATAGGAGCTTCAAATTGACTGCTAAATTGGTTCAAATAGAAGTGTACCTTCAAGTTTCACATGCTGTGTGCTATTTTGTTTATATAATTACCCTTAAGAATTTTTAAAGTTATTTTATATAAATATATTGCAATTTCTAGAGACAGGCTATCAGAACTGTCAGCCAACTATCAATCAAAAAACAACATTTTAGGAAATGAGTCTAGCAATTGGCACATACTTTTTAAAAAGTAGGGTTGGGGATTAAGCCTCACTGGAAATAGTAAAGCATTTAAACAAGAGCCTCTGATATAACTGCAGTAAAAAAAATATGCATTTGGTGAGTAAGAGACAATGAAAGATCTTTCAAACTGTCTTCAGATTCTACTACTGTATCAATTCTGTATATTTATTAATAATGGATGCCACATACTGTCATTGTTTCCCTTCCCCCCAACCCCCCTTGAATAATGGTCAAATCCTCTCCAGGGACATCCCTAGAATGAATGTTGTTCTTTATTATCTTTGTAATAAAAATAAGGCACTGTTCTTTCAAGGTTATTGCCATCTCTGTTTTGCTACTTCAGTGTAGTACAGTAGGTTGACCATCTACACAAAGTGTCAAACTAACAATTTCTAATTTCTGTGGTCGTTAACCAATGCTTTAATACTTTATCTGTCTACTAATCCGGATGGGAAGAAACGGCCAGATGGTAATTACTACACATGAAACACAGAGTAAGTACTATTTCTAAGATGGCTTTTGTTTACGCTACTTCAATTTTGATTTAATTCATCATCTACATTCACCCTCCGGACCTATCCTCCGACTAGCAATTGCTATTTTTTTTCAACCACACAGCAACATTTTTTGCAATGCAATCCTTGCAGCGATGAGCAATCCGAACAACAACAACATAAAATAAACTAAAGCTAAAGAAGAAATCAAACGATGCTCTTTCCTCTTGTTTAATGCAAAACTGAGACAATTTAAAACAACTCGATGTTTAAAACACGGCTCGCCTTATATAAGGAACTAAGAAGGATTTTTAATGGGGTTAAAGAGGATAGGAAATAGCTTACCAGCCTTCAGAAAAATTCATCCTTCACCAGAACCTTAAAGAAAACAGAACTGGGAATGCTACAAGGAAGAACTCTTTAGTCTTCAAGCTGTTCTCCAGTGAGCTGTGAACAACCTGACTGTAAGAAAAAGCATCTTGCCTGTGAGAGTTGTGGGAAAACCGATACTGGAGTGATGTCACACCGTTTCAGAAACAGAATCACAAGCACTGTTCTCTCGCTTGCAGCACGGTTGTGCAAGAGAGGATTTATGAATATATGCAAATACCCCAACACACACACACACACATACCTCACTCACATCAAAGGCAATAAACACATGAAGTTTCACAGTAGCAAGATCTTTTATTTAACTCCCCCATGTCCATGAGGATTCCCACCCCCCCATTTTACAGAGGGGTGCCATTTCACTCACAGAAAGTATAACTGTTACCTGATACCACCAGCGTAGTAATTTAAGTTGCATGCTTTGCCGGTTATAAACATGAGATTTCTTTGTTTCTCTGAGTAACCTGAAGTGCAGATTTTTGAAAGCCTCAGTGCACCTCCGTCCGTAAAAGCTAAACGTGATGATTTTTAATGAACTGAGATCTTCTTCAATTGAACACCTCTGTAGTGCTAGGAAATATTTGCTTTGCTCCATGTGGGCTACATCGACTGTACTTGATAGATCTTATCTTCTTCACACATAAAAAGAGAGACCCATACAAAATCTCCTTGCAGAAATGATTCTACGTCTTTTACTTCGGAAAAAGATGCATGCATAAACTATCAGTTCTACGGGATTACCGAGGTGGAAAAGGATTGAAAAGAGGAACTACAATTTCACCTGCCTGAAATGGGGGTGAAATGGTAGACAGATTTGATTAAATAACCAGGCCAAGCGTTCATGTTATTGAAAAAGGACAGACTACATTTTCTATCTCGTTGGAAGTGTCCACTCTTTTATTACTCAGAGGTTTACAATGTTTTTAGGGAGAGGAAGACATGTTTTTCAAGATATTTTAAATCTCTCTCTCTATACAACCATACTCTTAATTTATACAAATCTTTTAACCTGTTACTTTCAAGGGACGCTAAAGTACACTGGATGAGAATAACTCATCCTAGCAACAGCCGGATGCTGTGCCAAGAACCAGTGGTGTGGTGTGGTCAACTCATTCATAAATAAGGTTGCACTCATTTCCAGTGGGGGCTAGAACAGAACAACTCTTGGTCCTTTTACACACTGCTTTCCTTCAATGACCTCAGCTGTGGTTAAAAAACAGTTATCCTAACAGTTGGCCAGGGCCAAAAGGATACGAAACGGCTCGAGATACAGGAACATTAAGTGAGCACCAGGCTTCAAAGTCTACCAGGCAGTCCTCAACTTGCAACAGTTTACTTAGCGACCTTTTGAAGTTATTGATAAAGTGATTTATGACCCTGTCAACTCTACAATGAGCGTAGCTCCAGCCATTTTCCTTCTCATTCTAGGTTGCCACATAGAATGGAGAGGGGGGGGAGGTTTGCCCAGGTGCTTCGTTAATCAAAATAGTCTTCTGTCCTGTGGGAACTAAGGTCATCTACTACTCCTGCCACCAGGGACTGGGTGTTGCATAAAAAAAGCCTGCCAAATGAATGTACTATTGGGGAATGTATTTGCTTGCATAGCTTTGTGGGTGGGCCGTTATACTTTGTAATTGGGTAATTGTTACTTGTATATTCAGACTTGGTTTAATTTCAAGCCTCGGCGTTCTGCTTTATTCGCCTCTGTCTGTCGTAACCTCGACAGACCCCTTTTCACACTTCTGACTGTTGTAGCCTCCTCACTGTCACGTGATCAAAATTGAGATGCTGGGCGACTGACTCTTTATTTTATGACAGTTGCAGTGTCACAGGATCAGCTTTTGTGACCTTCTGGTAAGCAAAGTCAATGGGAAAGCCAGATTTACTTTAACAACTAACTTAACAAATGCAGTGATTCACCTCACAACTGTGACAAGGAAGGTCGTAAAACGGGGCAAAACTCACTCAACAACTGTCTCACTTAGCAACAGGAATTTGGGCTCAAATGTGGTCATAAGTCGAGGACTACCTGGTGCCATAAAACAAGAACAGATGGAATTAGGATAAAGAACATAGTCTGTCAAAACTGACGAAACCATTAACTCTTTTTTAAAGTTTGCTGGAGTTCTGCAGCTTTTATCATGCCTTCCAACCCTCTCTAGATGATTTGATTCTTACAAAAATGGATTTGTACTTTTCAGATTAACATTTTGTAATATAATTCTCACTTAGTAGTGATCAGTCCCTTTTTCCAGGGCCGTCTTTGTATTCCTTGATTTCCTCATATTCATTTCACCTCTAAGCCAAATGTGCTCATCCAATCCCACACCATACCCTCCAGAGAACTCATTTGTGGTGCCTCTAAAACTTGAATCTTAATATATTAAACCAGAGCTTTTCAATCTTTTCACCCATTGTATATCTGAGTACCACCAGTCGCCTAGCAAGGTGTCAAAAACCTGATGATCGCCCCCAAAAGGAAAAAATTGATAAAGTACAGGTAGTCCTTGACTTACAACAGTTCATTTAGTGACTGTTTGAAGTTACAGTGGCACTCAAAAAAGTGCCCCCCAAGCCACAGCCGAGCAAGACAACCTGCCTGCCCACCTGGCAGCGCTCTTCCTCCTGTCCGAGGTTTTCATTGTTGTGAGCATTTTTGTTGAGGATTAGCAGCGGGGGTAGGGTGGGGGGGGTGTTTGGTTTTTATTTCCCCCCCCCATCTGCTGGGTGGTTGCAGCAGGTTTTGGTCACTTCACATGACCCTTGGACGCTGTCATAAATATGAATCAGTTGCCAAGCATCTGAATGTAAGTCACAAGACCCTGTAGATGCTGCAACCTTCCAGCTGATCGGCACTTCTTCTGGGCTCAGAAGCGCCAGGATCAAGTGCCGAGCTCCAGCTGGAGCCTGGCGCTGATCCTGGTGCTTCTGCTGAGCCCTGACAGCCCCGAAGAAGCATTGATCCTGGTGCTTCCGCTGAGCCCTGACGGCCCCGAAGAAGCATTGATCCTGGTGCTTCCGCTGAGCCCCGACAGCCCTGCAGCTCCAGCCGTCTCTCACTCAGGCTTGTGCGGTGCTGCCACCGGTTCAGCTCATTCCCCTCCCCTGCTACCACTTTTGCCCCTATGGCAAAAACATCATTACACTGGTAATGCAACAGATATTAAAAGCAGAAACACAAAACTAATTGGATACTTTGTGGAGCTGAATTAATCAAAGTCGGTTCGAGCCTATCACCAAGCTGCTAGCTATTTTGGAAATTAGAGAAATCTAAAATTGCTTCCCTGTTACTTTTATAAGAAGGACCACACTGGAATTCTTAACGGGCCACAGCAACTTCCCAGACATTTTCAGTGGGGAAAAATGACATGTTTTCCTTGACGTATTTTTTTTTCCTTCTTGCTCTTCTAAAATCTGACTATATATGTGTTTACTTCTAATAAACTTCAAATAGCCAAAAAAAATAAAGCAGCCACAAAGTGTGAATCAATATATCTGTGGCCCGGAAGTTTATTTGATCAATTAGGGATTTAAAGATGGAGAAATGCCGTTGACCTAACGCAACGTCAACATCTTTACCTTCTTTCTCTGTTACACTTCATGACCCATAAATAGAAATATGCTTTTCTTTCTTTTCCCCTTTATTAGATAAATATCTAATCTTTTGTTCAGGAGCTCAAGATGGTATATTGTAGAAATGCTTTCTCCCTTTTTCTCCCCAGCAATAACCTATGGAGATAGCTGAACCGAGAAAATATGAATGATTAGTGTGCTTTCATGGCTAAAGACAGACTTGAATCTGACTCTTCCGGTTGCTAGCCCAGCACTCGAAGAATTTTATTCACCACAAAATATGTTTTATTTCTTTAATGCCCAAAGCAGCAAAGCATCAATCTATCTTGTAAACCATATGGTAAGTTTAAGAACCTCTCATTAGCAATGTAGTAACATTTGCTCCCTCTAGTGGTGAAAGTATTCCATACATTAACTAGATTCCAGGAAATACTTCAACAACCTGATTTGATCGTTAAGTCGGATATAGTTATTTATTATTGAATAGGAAACACTATTCCAAATAAAAGTAGGGCTCTGATCACACAAATACCTGATCACACAGTCTTCCCAGTAAGCTGCTCATTTTAAATACGGTAAGTAACCTGTGGGGTTATTCTATGAAAAGTAGTTGAACTTAAAGCAATTTGAAAAGAAAGCCCACACAATTTTTTGCAGGTAAAAAGTAGCCTACAGCAATACAGGATGCCTAAAACACATGTTGCCTAATAAGTAGAGCATGAGAAAGAGATATAAGAAAATCTTGCTATAGATAAATAACAAAGGAACTCTTTCACTAATAGCTGGCTGAGGGATTCTGGGAGCTGAAGTCCACAAGTCTTAAAGTTGCCAAGTTTGGAGACCCCTGACCTAGACTGACTGCTATTTTAGCCTTAGTCTAGCAATAAAGTCTAGCACTAAAGGGACGCGGTGGCTCAGTGGGTTAGGACGCTGAGCTTGTCAATCAGAAGGTCGGCAGTTTGGCGGGTCGAATCCCGAGTGCCGCGTAGCAGAGTGAGCGCCTGTTACTCGTCCCAGCTTCTGCCAACCTAGCAGTTCGAAAGCACGTAAAAATGCAAGTAGAAAAATAGGGACCACTCCGATGGGAAGGTAACAGCGCTCCGTGCGCCTTTGGCGTCTAGTCATGCCGGCCACATGACCACGGAGACGTCCTCGGACAAGTGCTGGCTCTTCAGCTTTGAAACGGAGATGAGCACCGGCCCCTAGAGTCGGAAACGACTAGCACGCATGTGCGGGGGAACCTTTACCTTTAGCAAAGCTTCAGCAGATCTAGACAGTGCTTTTTTTGTGAAAGAAAAAGGTGCCGGAATTCACACATGTCATACAACCTGCCTTGCCTACCCTACAAGGTTCCATCCAAAAAAGGTACCGGAACTCCGTTCTGAGCGTTCTATGAGAAAAAAAGCCCTGGATCTAGAAATGTAAACACTGAAGCAAGAGATTACAGGTAGTCCTTACAACCATTCCTTTAGTGACCGTTTGAAGATACAACAGCACTTAAAAGGGATTTATGACTGTTTTTCTCACTTATGACTGTAGCAGCATCCCCACGGTCACATGATCAAAATTCAGCCGCTTTAACTGGCTGAAATTTATGACGGTTGCTGGGGTTTTTCTAAGTCAGCGTCAAAAAATTCTGGAGAATCTTAATTGGGGGGGAAAGCTAAAGAAAAATGGAATGGCCTACACAAAAGCGGTTCAACAATTTCCATTTGTCGTTATTACCAATTCTGACTATACACGATAACACTTACCTAAATGAAATATTCATAAAAGCGAAATTGCAAATAAAGCAACAAGGCCTTCGTGTTTATAGAGTCTTACATAAAGAAATTGTTGACATAGTCTAGTAAACATTGATTAAAAGTCACTCCGTGCAAATAAAAGAAATGCTCAAAACTATCAAACGAGGGGAAGAATAAATGATTCCCGGATAGGCTATTTCTGAAAGTTAATATCAAGGTGCACAGAAGAGCTACATCAAAGGCAATCAAGGAATCCAACAGAGAACCAGACATTTGGTGCAAAACCTCTCTGCGCATCAAGAAGCAAAACAGATGGCATCTCACTGGCACTGCCTCAGCTTGATGTAGGAAAAAAAATCCAAAAAGAATTGGGCAGCATCCTCTATGCAACATGCTCTTCATCTCAAATTCTTAACATGCAAATAATATTCATACATCTTTCTGTAACTTTTGAGATTAGTAAGCTCAGTAATGCACAGTTCAGTCTGGCTTGATGAACAGCACAGGTAGTCCTCGACTTACAATAGTTAACTTAAGTGACCGTTCAAAGTTATAACAACACTGGGAAAAAGGGACTTGTGACCATTATTCATACCTATGACCACTGCAGCAGCCAAGTGGTTACAAGATCAAAATTCAGACTCCTTGGCAACTGACTCGCATTTATGACGGCTGCAGTAACCTGGGGTCACGAGATCCACTTTTTGCGTCCTTCTGACAAGCAAAGTCAATGGGGAATCCAGATTCACTTAACAACCGTATTATTAACTGAACAAATGCCGTGATTCACTTAGCCGCTGTGGCAAGGAAAGTCATAAAATGGGCTAAGTCACTTAACAAATGTTTCCCTTAGCAACATAAATTTTGAGCTCAACTGTGGTCATAACTCAAGGACTACCTGTATTTCTGAAACAGGATTGGCCCGCCCCATCCGTGCCAGCAGAGGAGGCATGCTGCGGGCCACGTCAGACAGGGTATGCCAGGTGGTGGAGTCCAAGCAAAGAGCCCTCTCTTTTGTCGACCCTGGTCTTTGGACCAACTTGCATCCCCCAGTCCCAATTTCAGCTTCCAACCCCTCCTGACCTTCTCCAAGACCTTAAAGTCATGGCCCTGCCAGTTGGCGTGTTCTCAAATGGGAGGTCTTCACACTGGAGGTGGATGCTAGACTAATAATAGACACCTCCCCCCCGTTCATCCTACTCCCTCTTTCCATCCCCATCTTTTAGTTAAGGTTGATCATTTATCTTTTTGTATTATTTACGTCATACTTGGTTCAGTCGTAGCATTCTCGCCTGTCATGCAGGAGGCCCAGGTTTTTTAGACTGGATGACCTCCAAGGTCCCTTCCAACTTTGTTATTCTGTGTCAGTGATGGCGAACCTTTTAGAGACCGAGTGCCCAAACTGCAACCCAAAACCCACATGTATCGTCGGGTGCTGGGTGGGCGTGGCCCATTGGGTGGGTGTGGCCAGTTGGGTGGGCATGGCCCATTGGGTGGCCGTGGCTGCAGTGGTAAGGGCAGACTGGGTGAGACTAAAAAGTTCAATCAATCAATTCCAACTTTGCGAGATCTTTTTTTCCCCGAGAAGTTGAAATTGATTGAACTTTTTTTTTTTTGCACATGGCGGCAGAGGCCTAAAGCGAAATGGTTTTATAAAACACAGCTGAAGGCCTAGGACTGGGGTGACGGCATGCGTGCCCACAGAGAGGGCTCTGCGTGCCACCTGTGGCACACGTGTCATAGGTTCACCACCACGGTTCAATGTTCTATGTGCTAGTATAGGCTTTTTCATATTGTAAACCGCCCAGAGTTACCCTGTGGTAAAATGGGAGGTCAATAAATTTAATAAACAAACGAATAAATTTCTTCACAAGGGCTATGGTTTCCTGCTTGAAGAGGGGGTTGGACTAGAAGGCCTCCAAGGTCCCTTCCAACTCTGTTCTTCTGTTATGGTTAAACCGTGGAATTCCCAATAGGTAAAATGATGGCTTTCAATAAGATTAGCTTTCAAAGGGAAATACATGGAAAGTTATAATCCTGATGGTTATGTATTATCTCCAGCATGAGATATATGCCACCTGCTGAACACATCAACCACTTAGAAACACAGTGCCCGCTGCTACGATCATTTTATATTTGAACTGCCCAATAAGTACCTACTTAGCCACTGTGTGAAGCCATAATCCTTCAAAGGATAGGTTCTATGTTCTCACCCGGTTCAATTCTTCTTATAAACTTACAATGCTAAAATAGGATCATGAGTAATTCAAGATAGCTTCATTAGTAATATTCTTTTTTCGGACTTCTTGTGCTAAGGAATAAATGTGAGACCTTCTGCACAGAGAAAAGCAAAACAAAACGCCATGGTTTCCTGAGAAAAAGAAGTGTTTAGTTTTTCTTTTCACTCCCAAAATTGGAAAAAGCAGCTTCTGTTCTCATTTTAGGTCTGCATCTAGATCAGTGTTTCGCAACCATGTCAATTTTCAGATGGGTGGGACTTGCTGAGTGGGGTTGAGGTCCACCATCTTAAAAGTTCTCAAGAATGAGGAACATTGATCTAGATAAACACGATGTCTAAAGGTTTGCAGCAAAACATTTTAAAAAAACAAAGGAAGAAATAAACGTGTTTTCTTCAAACCAAACTCTTTTACTTTAAGTTTCTCTGAATAGAATAGAATATAGAATAGAATATTCTTTATTGGCCAAGTGTGATTGGACACACAAGGAATTTGTCTCTGGTGCATAAGCTCTCAGGATACATACAACCAACAAAGTCCTAAATCATAAATCATAAGATACAATCATTAATCATAAGATACAAGCAGCAAAGTGATAGTCATAAGATACCAATAGCAGTAGATAATAGGAAAGGTGAGAAGGATAATGGTAATACAGTCCTACTACATGATTAGATATCCTTAAGCATGACAGTGCTGTGGGAATTCATCTGCTAAATACATAATTTAGCAAAATCATCAACTTCCTCTGTCCATTTTTTTCCACAACATCCTTCACCACCTATGAAACACTCGAGTTCATCAGCAAGAAGCATTTATTTTAAGCAAATATTAAAAGTGGATAGCATGTAATCTGTTATAATTTTAGAAAATAATGTCTTCAAACATACATAAAAAGCATTCTAGTGTGAATAAAACTCTTATGTACATGAATTTGTTTCCTGGTTCTTTTTTAACACAATTGAAATGTCCTTAATATGCATTAAAGTTCTAAACATTTGTTAGTATACTTCATACCTTAAAACATAATTTTACAACCATAGAAGTTTAATAATAGTATTACAGGTAGAGAATACCTATGCTTTCAAAATAAGCTTAATATACTGTTGTATATAGAGCCAGCACTGGAAATAACTTAGATGTGGTACGATATTCACAATTTGATCTGTGCTTTCGATTGGATCTAGAACCCACCTTAATTTTTGTCTGAGTAATAGTCACAATGAATAAGAACAGCCTTTCCAATGTGCTGGACCTCAAGCCAGGACACCTGAAAAGTAGCAAATGAGGAAGCTATGCTACTGTCATTACTTTAAAGGAAATCTACATTCTATAAATGACCTTCTTTTGAAATTTTGAAATGTTTCAGTACTTCCCTTAAAATTCATTATGCATGCCAGGACTAATTAGTAATTCAAAAAGGATCACAAATAATATATGTATACAAAATATATCCTTGTGCATGATTTCTTTGCATGAATTCAGGTGGAATCAAGCCTTAAATCGTAAAGTTCTGAAGTCAGCTCTTATCTAAATCGAGTGGACAAAAATAGCTAGGTATTTCTTTCAATAGTTTGTTGCAGTGGCCTGTTCATTTACAAGAAGTTACAGGAGCTCTAAGTTTTAACAATCTGACAAACAATAGCTTCTCTAAATTTTAATTCAGTAATAAGAACTATTTGTTTATTATTTTTACAAACAATTCAAGGTGGCAAACATTTAGCAGAATAACAGAATAACACAGCTGAAGGGACCTTGGAAGTCTTCTAGTCCAACCGCCTGCATATCCAATATATTTCTTCCTATTTTCTCCACAAAAACAACAAACCTGTGAGGTGGATTGGGCTGAGAGAGAGGCACCCACTGGCTTTCATGCTTAAGGTGGGACTTGAACTCAGGGTCTCCTGTTTTCTAGCCTGGTGCATTAACCACTAGACCAAACTGCCTCTTTTTGCTTGTGCTTCCGATGAATTCTTAGACATTTGATAAGAATTTTTAACATCTGCAGTTAGGTATATTAGTTTCATTCAACTAATTTATTTTAATAAAGGGAACCTTGGTGCTCTCTGAGCTTGGTTGTTTTCTTGCAGACATTTCATTACCCAACTAGGTAACCTCATCAGTACTGTCCAGTACCAGCATTAATGATGTTACCTACTTTGGGTAATGAAAGAGATGCAATGCCTTTTGTTTGATTTATTAAGCTGATTTATTTGGTTACTCAACCATCCAAGAAACTCTGGGTGACAAACCAAATAAAAGCAGAAAATTAATGAAAATGGCCTTGAGGCTCAAGAAAAAACAAAACCACTGGACACAAACTAATGTCCTTATCTCAGTGCATGGAATATCAAGATAAATCATAAAAGAACTGCTTGGATATTAATCACAGGTAGTCCTCAAGTTATGAACACAATTGGGACCAGTATTTCCACTGCTAAGGCTGTTAAGTGAGTCAAACTTGATATGACGACCTATTTCTATAATTGCCTTTAAAGTACTTCGCGCCATCAAAATACATGATAGAATTTGCACATCTTTATAACAGACCCACCCATGACACCATGATACACAGTAAGTTTAAGCATATGCAGCTGGCTAAACAATACTTGATATTATTTCACTGTACTTGTCTAGAGAACTAGTCCATTAAACTAAAGTCTTCTAATAATGTAACATAATGTTACAATCCCACATAATGGTTTACTTCATTTAATGGAACAGGTAAAATTCACGCACAAAACATCCTAAAACCTGAACAAGATTAATCTGATTTTTTTGTAGTAGATAAATTAATCCATTAAATTAAAAAGATGTCAGTAATAGGCAAAAAATATGAAACTATTTAAATGTTAAACATGCAGGAAAAGAATACATTTTTTTTATTCACCTTGAAAAACCTGCTGTTAAAACTGTGGTCTTACAAATGTGAGACTTAAGCTTCAATCTAATTCTCAGGTTTCCACTAATGAAACATTACTTATGAATATAATAATGGCAAAAGAACACATTGTGCTATTTTTTCTCTACATTCTATCAATTGACAAAAATGTGAAAAGTGATGATTTTAGAATAAAAATTCATTATGAGCATGCTCAGTATTTACTTGGGGGGGGATCCAATACTAGTCATCTGTGTATGTAATGGCCTAGTTTTAATACCAACAAAGAATCTAAAAATCAATAACACAAATACACAGACCAGAAACACAATGAAATACTTTAACTTTCCTTCTTTCATAGCCTTAACACATATGAACATGCGTATATATATATATATATATATATATATATATATATATATATATATATGTATATATTTATCTGCAATTAGCTATTTGCATTACCTTAATGAAGTGTGTGTGTGTGTGTAATAATTATCAACTGGATTATCTGATGCTTCTTTATGGAGAGAAATACTGACTATCCTATAATGTTTTTTAAAAGTTATTTTTTTTAACAGTGCGCATAAGACCCGAGTAATAAAAATGTGAAGGCTGGCAGGAGAATTCCAGAACAACGAAGAAAAGTCTTTGCAAATGCAAATATCATCTGCAGGATACAGCCAACAATGTATTTAGCTATATAGGAACATAAAGAACTTGCAAAATAAGCAGGGATTGGGAAGCTATTCACCATCCACCATCCTCTTTATGCATTCAAGCTTCCCCCCTTCTCTCCTCTCAGTGTTGAGAAGATGGAGCTGGGGACCTGTTACTACATTCAATCGGCATGCTTCCCAGATTTTTTGGGGGGTGGGTGGGGTGGGGAGGAGTCGGGGTGGGGGGGAGAGGCTGTTAAGAAAAGCGGTTATTACATCCTGAAGGGCAAAGCAGCAGCCCTCAGACATCATTGCTATGGAGACTAAGCAGAGATTTCATCTGCCTTGGTAGCAGACAGCACATATACGAAAAGCAGGAAAAGAGCTGCATTCTCATGTACCAGATGAACTTCTGTTTTCGTTTCCTTCCCTCCAACTCCTAATGGAGAGAAAAAAAGAGACACCTGGCCAAGGAAAGTATATCTTTCCTAAGCGATGAAAAGGTCTTCACTTGAATGGGAACACAATGGAGAAGAGGTCATCACGCAACCTTCTGGAGAAGATGAACTTCATTCTGGAGGCAGTGAATGGGGTTTAACTTCCAGGGGAAGAAAAAGATCATGGAATAAGACCCTTATTGTGCATGTCAGAGGTCCCCAACCTTTTGGACACCAGGGACTGGTTCCGTGGACAGAGGTTTTTCCACGGACTTGAGGGTGTGTGGTTTTGTGTGCTGCCTGCATCTCACGGGTGGGACTTTGCTTGTTTGTGCGGACCGGTTGCTGACATGCTGCAGCCCGGTACTGGTCCAAGGACCAGGGGTTGGACATCCCTGATGTAGGTCACGGTGGCCTAAGCAGAGAACAGTTACAGTATTTCTAAAGTGAGGAGTAATTAGCTTACACAACCACTCAAGTTTGACACATTTTGAAGACTCGAAGAGGTACAGGTGATCCTTGAGTTATGACCGTCATGCAGCCTGTACATCACAGTCACGACAGTTGTAAAATGGCTCAGTCCTGATCCTTTGTGTGGTGGTTGTTAAGTGAATTACTACGGTCATTAAGCAAATCCGCAATCATTAAGCAAATGCCGCACTCATTAAGTGAAACAGTGGTTTGCTATGGGCGTGGTTTTGCCAATATGCGGACGTGCCAGTTTTCAGCAAAACTGGCATAAAATGTGGTCATGTGACCACAGGACACTGAAAACAGCCGTAAATGGGGCTGTGTTGCAGACCGCCCAAAATCTGGCCCTGTGGAGGAAGTTGTTTTTCCCATGAAGCCTGATGGTGCATTATGATCCTCCTTCCTCTGTAACTTCAGCCACATCAGCAACACTGGTTACTACTCAGAGGTTGCAGATTATGGAGTCTAAAGGTAATGGAAGTTCTCAGTCTCCACCACCTGGCCTAAGTCCTAGATCTCCATGGGCAATGCCAAACCCTGGTTCTATCCCTGATAAGTTTCTTCTCCAACCTAGAACTTGTAGGGCAGAACCACACTTTTATTTTTCCTCTTTAAACATCACTGTCGAAAAACGTGCACTGACATTAAAGTTTGCGGAGAAGCAGCAATTATAAATTACTAATCTTAAGATTAGGGCAGTGCAGGGCAGTGTAGGGCAGTGCAGAAGTCACAGACATGGAAGTAATGAATGGATAAAGTGAAGCCAGCAATGATATAAATAGCACTAATTAAATAAGGTGACCCCTATCTCAAATTCTATTCTTAGCTGGCCTGAAATGGTTTGCTCTTTATGCTAGTTTAAGGGAAAGAACAAATCATACTTAAAAACATACCGCTAAATGACATATCAGATCTATAGAAATTCCTGTACAGAGATAAAATGGCTATTGCAGTATTCTAATTGCTATCCATTTGCATTTGCTTTTCCATTTGCACAAAACGATAAACAGAATGTTTACAGTACAATTTCCCCTAAGATATCAAACTTTTTGCTATTTTATAGCAAGCATAATTCATGGGAGGCAATTTAGAATCCACACGTTACACTGCCAAAGTGGGAGTTGATAGTGAGAGATAGGGGAAATTACATCAACATAAACAAGAACTGCAATGCAAGAATTTATTTCCATTTTACTAATATACAGAGCATACAGAACTAAGCAAAAAGAAATCAATTTTAATAGAACTCCCAATTGATTATTACATGAAGAAGAGAGTTTGCATCTGGGAGGCAGTAGTGAAAATAAATATTTGCTATATGACTAATGTTAAGTTTTTCTTTTTGTGAGATTTGCACTCATAGACTAATTTTGGAAATCGGCCAAGAATTATATTTACTCAGTTCTCAAATACTTCAGGATCTATCTTCAGTGGATTCTCTCAACAGAAAAATACTATGTTTGTGAACAAGTACAACAGTTATACGTTTTAGTGGAATCTGGGAAATGTTATAAAAGTAAAAGGTAGCCCAAGGTAATTTCTGTTGAGGGTGTTCATTCAAGTAAAATCTCTTACACATTCCTTTGTGTCAGGGGTCTTCAAACCTGGCCCTTTGATGACCTGTGGACTTCAACTCCCAGAATTCCTCAGCCAGCGTGCAAAAGCAGGTCTTCAGGTCCTTGCAAAAGAGTGTCAAAATTGGAGCCAATCTTATCTCTGTGGGGATATATTCCACAGGGAGTGAGCCACCACAGGGAAGGCCCTTCTCTTTGGTCCCACCAGATGGACCTCCTTAGGAGAGGGGACCCATAGCATTCTCTGCCTGTAATGAATCCCCGCCCTTGACCTCCATGTTATCTCAAGGCTTGGGAGAATCACCAGGTTTTAATGTCACAAGGATGGGAGGTGAATCACCGCAGGCCTGGCACTGTGACAGAGCATGGCAAGGCTTCATAATATTACTTAATGTCTGTATGAAACCATTGTGTGATGTGAGTTGTCAGTTTGGGCTGAGGTGTCATGAGTTCCTGATGATAATTAATGATATAGATCAGGTCAAGCCAGACTTCTTTAAATCTTGAATGGGTGCCTAAAAATTATAAGGGACTGGGTGGGAAGAAACAAGCTCAGACAGCTTAATCTCTGCTGTTCGGCCCAAAAGATGGCTTGCTAGAAATATCGCTTCCAGGGGTTACTCTTGCCCAACTTGGTGTCTCAACTGCAGTTCTATCCAGATCTGGAAACCTTGGCAATAAATTGATTACCTTGGCAATAAATTGATTACCATGCAATTTACTGACAGCACTACAGGCTGTCAATTACTTGGGTAATGACAGTAACGGGGAGTGGAACTGTTGTTGCTAAGTGATGCTGGCTTGGTCGCTCAACAGCGAGACACTGGTGAAGCATTTTCTGCATTGCATGAGGAAAGCACATCTTCCTTCCCCCGTCCTTACCACTTTCTACAGGGGGACGATTGAGAGCATCCTGTCATAAGGCATCACAGTCTGGTTTGGAAGCATCACTGCTTCTGACAGAAAGGTGGTGCAGAGAGTGGTGAGGATGGCAAAAAAGATCATTGGCTGTTCCCTCCTTCCCATCCAGGACATAGCACAGAAGTGTTGCTTCAGCAGGGTCCGTAAGATTGTCTGGGACTCTTCACATCCTCTTCACGACCTGTTTTCCTTGTTACCTTCCGGGAGGAGGTATCTGAAGCAGAACATCTAGATTCAGCCACAGTTTTGTTCCATACAGTATAAACCTTGTAAACTCTCAAGCTTCCTCCTTCCGTTATACATTCAAGTTGGACAATATTTAATATTTTATCGTTATGTATATGTAGGGGTGTGTATGTGTATATAGTATGGTTTAGGTGCGTGTCATGTATGTGTTCCACTTTGAGAGCGGGCAACTAAATTTCATTTTTGATGTGTGTCTTATCTTGGTAAAGGTAAAGGTTCCCCCCGCACATGTGTGCTAGTCGTTTCCGACTCTAGGGGCCGGTGCTCATCTCCGTTTCAAAGCCGAAGAGCCAGCGCTTGTCCGAGGACGTGTCCGTGGTCATGTGGCCGGCATGACTAGACGCCAAAGGTGCACGGGACGCTGTTACCTTCCCACCGTAGTGGTCCCTATTTTTCTACTTGCAGTTTTACGTGCTTTCGAACTGCTAGGTTGGCAGAAGCTGGGACGAGTAACAGGTGCTCAACTCGGCTACGCAGCACTCCGGATTCGACCCGCCAAACTGCCAACCATCTGATCGACAAGCTCAGTGTCCCAACCCACTGAGCCACCGCGTCCCTTGTGTCTTATGTTATCTGCTGTCATAAACCATGACATCATTTGACTGCATTGCTTATTGATGGCAACCCCAGCAGTCCCTGATCACGTGACCATGGGAATGCTGCAACGGTCTAAGTGTGAAAAATGGTCATAAGTCATTTTTTTCAGTGCCACTATTACTTCAGTCACTCAACAAATGGTTACGTCACAAAAATCCCATCAACTAATTTATTTTTAAATGAAGCATTTTCAGGCATAAGCATAAGTCTGTCTATCATAAGCCCTGCTTTTTATTTTAGAACAAATGGAACAAAAAAAATAGCCCACACTATTTTTTATGCACAACAGATGCATTATCATTACTGTGTAACTGCGTCTTGCAATGTAATCTAATAGCCTAATGTTCACATTCCCACTTTATTCTCTGCAGAAATTTTTTTTTGAATAATTAACACAAAGTTTACATTTGAAAGCCTGGCAGGTAAATACTTCATTGATGATCACAACACTCATGCACAATATAGAATAGAAAAGTATGTTTCTATCATAAAAGAATTTTTAAAACCTATTTAGCTGTTTATAAAGCAGCTTTGTAGCATTATCCCATTGCTCTAAAAGTTTTCTCACACATTAGTGAATTGCACAGGCAGATGTTGTTTACTTGTAACAGTACAAGGGTGCGATCTCTCACAAAGACATATATTTGTGTTGCTAATGGAGGAAACCCACAACTAGGTAGATAGATGTCTTTCCTGGAGGCTGTGCCAAACCTCTCCACACAAATGGACCGCAAAGAGGAACTTAGCATAAAAGGGTCTGTTACTGATATACAGGTAGTAATCAACTTATAACCACAACTGAATCCCCAGAACCATCTCTAAGCACAGTTGTTGAAAGCTAATATTATCTACAGTTCTGTAGTGGAAAATGAACCCTATAGTAACAAGCCCTAAAATATACAGGTAGTCCTTGACATATGACCACAATTGGGCCCAGAACTTCCATCACTAAGCAATGCAATTGTTCAGTGAGACACACCTGATTTTATGATGATTTTTTGCCTTGGTCATTAAGCAAACTGGTTTCCCCCATTGACTTGGCTTGTGGAAGAGGGCAGAGAAGATCACAAATGGAGATCACACGAAACTGAGACACTGCAATCATTGCAAATGCATGTCGATTGTCAGGCACCTGAATTCTGATCACATAACCCAGCTGCAATGTATGGCTGCGAAAGTTGGATCATAAGAAAGGCTGAGCGCCAAAGAATTGAGGCCTTTGAACTCTGGTGCTGGAGAAGACTCCTGCGAGTTCCTTGGACTGCAAGGCGATCAAACCGGTCAGTCTTAGAGGAGATCAACCCTGACTGCTCTTTAGAAGGCCAGATCCTGAAGCTAAAACTCAAATACTTTGGCCACCTAATGAGAAGGAAGGACTCACTGGAGAAGAGCCTAATGCTGGGAAAGGTTGAGGGCAAGAGAAGAAGGGGACGACAGAGAATGAGGTGGCTGGATGGAGTCACTGAAGCAGTAGGCGTGAGCTTAAATGGACTCCAAAAGATGGTACAGGACAGGAAGGCCTGGAGAAACTTTGTCCATGGGGTCTTGATGGGTCGGACATGACTTCGCAACTAACAACAACAACCGCAGGGATGCTGCAACTGTCGTAAGTGCAAGGAATGGTCGTTAAGTCACTTTTTTCAGTGCCATCGTAACTTTGAACAATCATTAAACAAAAGGTTGTAAGTCAAGGACTAGTTGTAACAACTAAGCTCCATTCCAGGGACAGTCATTTGGAAGCTTCTGATATGTATTCTGCCTTAGAACAGCACAACCAATTTAATTTTGCCTAAAGCACATTTTCCCCTCCAGTTGGAGGCTCCTGTTTTCACAGCTCTTATGTTTTCCTTTGACCTTGGGCAGCAAAGTTAGGGCAACACCTGTATTACACTTTAATAATATTAAGTTAACAAAATCTGTCAATAGGTGGCAGCACCTGATTGACCTTGGCTCTGCTGGAAACCTACTAAGCATTGTTAAAATTCTCTAAAAATTGCGGGCAGGGGACACAGACCTCCCTAAACTATCACAGCTGATTGTCGGCTGAGAAAACACAATGACAGCTCCTGCTTAATGTGGAATCACACATGTCTTGGAAAGTAATTTATTTGTCCCATTTGCATTTGATGATTCACGCTTGAAATATCTTAGGACTTTAAAAGCCTTGGTTCTTTTATTTATTCTGATCAACGATCCTGGTATATAGATAAATTGAAATGAAAATATCCTATACCAGGGTTCTTCAAACTTGGCCCTTTTATGACTTGTGGACTTCAACTCCCAGAATTCTTCAGCCAGCATGCCTGGCTGAGGAATTCTGGGAGTTGAAGTCCATGGGTCATAAAAGGGCCGAGTTTGAAGACCCCTGTCCTATACTGATAAGCAGTGACATCAGAAAGGCTTTTGGAATAGATTCTGATGTCATGCTGATATCCATTAGGGTGAATATAGGTTTAGTCTGGCAAGATTCTGTCTATTGTGTGTAAGTAAATGAAGAGCAGAACACATTTAATACAATTAACTTAATTAAGATGGAAGTTTTCAAAGAGTCTTATAAAAATCAGAAATATTTGCAACCACCATTAACAATGTCCCAAAGGCTAGATTAAAGACCCTTAAACAGCATTTGCAAAAGCACAGGCAATAAACGTGGCTCCACTCTTTGGTCTCCTTTAAGAGAAACAGATTGCAAAGTATAATTCCATTCTAAACATAAAACAGGAGGCTCCAAGAATATTGCCGATTTTCAGTATACTCTAAATCTGCATTTCACCAGCAGATGTGAGAATCCTGTCCCAGATCTAGCCCTAAAATATATGTGCAATTTGAAGCATGGGAAAAATTGGGAGAAAATTCTACCCATGAAATGATTTTTTTAAAAAATTGAAGCCCCATATAAAAAGGGCAAACTCATACAGAGGTTTGGTTTAGCAAATATAAAAAGATTCAGTTATTCTGATGTTGTTTAATGTAATACTCATATATATATATATATCAAGATGGTGGTGCCCTCAGCTGGCCAGAAAGATTTCTGCAGTTACATAGAATTGATTTTTCATGAATTGCATCCTTTTCACTGACACATTCCAGATTAATCAATATACAGATCACAGCTGTGATCACAGCTAACATCACTTCACCTGGTTAGATGCAGAAGTGTAGCTTATGCATGTCTTTATAACACAATGCAGAATTCTGGACCCATGTTGATACAGGCAAGATGTAAATAACAATGTTCAAACATTTTATAAAATTATAGACATATCCATTACCTTCTCCATTTTTCCACACTAGCATCTATCATATCGACACTGAATTCTGGGTATTTTTATATATCTTTTTTTTAAAAAGATAACAAGGTGTGTGGGAATTATTAATTTCATAGCTAAAGAATGTTAAGTTTCAGTCAAAAAGGAAACTCATGTCTATATATTTTCACATTTTTAATTCCTTTCAGGAAAATCTGAATATAGATTATTTCAATTTCACAGAAATAAACAGTGAGGGAAAGACTGAAGAGGAAGAGCTGTAATCTACTTGGACCATCTAAAAAAGACGCTAAAAAAATAGAACTTGAAAATCCAGTCCTTCTAGTTCCATCCATAGTATTTTTACAAGCTGTAGATTATCTCTACCACATTATTTCTTGAGTCTCATTAACCTCCTTGATGACTCTGCTCCCTCCACCCAATGTTTCAACCCAATAATTTATAAAAGGCAAATCACCAAAGGACGGAGTAGATTTAGGTATTACTTTAAAATTAATTTTGTTGCCAGTAAACAAATTATGTGCTGGACCAGATTGTAGCCAGTTTAGGAGTTAAGAACTGTGTTAGAGTATTTAGCATTTACAGAGTTAATGTTGTATCACTGAGAGAATTGTATGTAAGAACATTTAGCATTTAAAGGGTTAAAACACCGTTTCCTTAAGAGATGGCTTCTGGGAAATGTAGTCTAGTTGTTAGTCCTATACATTATCTAGACAAGGGGTGTCAAACTCAATTTCATTGAGGGCCGCATCAGCATTGCGGTTGCCTTCAGGGGGCCGGGTGGGTGTGGTCAGGGTGGGCGTGGCCTACTGGGTGGGCGTGGCTAGAGTGTGTATGGCCTACTGGGTGGGGATGGCCAGCTCTACATCGTTCGCATCAAGGGTGCCTATGGGGGCCTGGGCAGGAGTGGGACAGATCTGAGGGTCTCTGGCAGAAGGAGGGTCTCTGGGCCAGGGCCAAGGCAGTGGGGGCCGTTCCGTCACTGTTCCCAGGATGGCTTCACGGGCCACATGAAACCACTTCGCGGGCCGGATCCGCCCCCCCCCGGGCCTTGTGTTTGACATGTCTGATCTAGACAGTGGGAGGAGTTAAAAGTTTTATTACAGGATCTCTTGGCTATGTGCCAGGGTTTTATTATCTCTCTGCATGAATCCTAGCCACGTGGCTAGGAGCTCCGTACCAGCATGTAACATTTACACAGGATGGGGAAGTCCATTATTCTTTTACCTATGTGATGGGTCCAGATTACAACCTACATTCTGGAAGAACCTCTGCTGTAACCGTGAGTTATTGATTGAGGATACCTGTGAAATAAAAGTAATCTTGCTTGATCTATCCATTGAGTTAATTTCTGCCTGTCTCACGTGGAAACCAGCAATCCTCTCTGTGTGGGGCAGGACAGTAAAAGAATAATGGATTTAATTATGTTTAGAATACTTGTCTCAAAATTTCAAAATATGTGTGTTGGACGAGTTGTAATGGATGAGGTTTCATCAAACACGACACAAATCTATCTAATCAAGGGCACAACTCTTATCAAAGTACAAGCTACAAGTAGTCTTTGACTTACAACCACAACTGAGCCCAAAATTTCCACTGCTAAGCAAGACAGTTGCTGAGTGAATGTTGCCCTATTTAATGACCTTTCTTGCCACAACTGTTAAGTGAATCACTGTACCTGTTAAATTAGCGACACGGTTGTTTATTTGGCTTCCCGTTGACTTTGCTTGTCAGAAGGTCTCAAAAGGTGATCCTATGACCCAGGACACTGCAACTGTCATAAATCCATGCCAGTTGCCAATATCCAAATTTTGATCACATGACCATGGAGATGCTGCAACGGTCGCAAATGTGAAAAATGGTCATAAGTCGCTTTTGTCAGTGCTGTTTTAACTTTGAATGGTCACTAAACAAATGGCTATATATTGAGGACTACCTCTATATCGCTGATCTTCATCTGCTTATATCTGAGCGTATCCAGGAAAAAAAAACACAGATAAAGCCAGTATACCTAAATTAATACCTAAATTAATCATTCACTTTTTTCTAGACGTCTCCACTTTAACTTCTCTAGTCCAGAAAAATATGGATGATTGGAAAAAAACTAGCCAAGAAGACCCACAGGATATCTTTTACTTTTTGTTTTTCAAGAACATTATTGTGAAGAAGCTGCTATAAAAGCTTCCTTCATCTTTCTTTGCCCGATAGGTCACTAAGTTCAAACTAACAGTATTGGAACTAGAGAGCTGAAATGCATATTTTTGCCTCCTCCATCAGCGATAGGCCAAATGTCACCAGTATTATTCAAGGAAGGATGCCAGCAAGGAAAGATCAGATGGCCCCTACTGGATATATTCCTCCCCCCCCTTCCCCTCTGCCTTACAAACATTTAGTGGAAAACATGAGCACAGAAGCGGTTTGTTGTTTTCTAAGTGAGGTAAGCCACAATTGCACAAATGCAGAATAATACATCACAAGTAAAGGTCTGGTTCAGAAGTTACAAACTGGTGCCAAGTAGGTGTTTCAAAGCAACTTCTGGAGACTGAATACAAACTGATGGATAGCCCCATCAAATACACATAATAATAAGATGGTATAATTTATAGGGCGTTCACAAGCATATCTACACTTGGTATCTCAACATGAATCTTAGTTTCTCAATCAAAAATGATTAGATTGTACTGATTATTTCAGTGTGATCAAAGAGCTAACAGTACTGCCTGGAGTGCTACAGCTTCCCTTAATTATGATTCACATTGGAAATTTGGCAACGTTTTCCAGCTCTACAAACTAGTGTTTCTTAACCTTGACACCTTTTAGATATCTGGACTTCAGCTCCTAGAATTCCTGAGCCAGCATGCCCATAAAGTCCATGAATCTTGACATAAAGTCCATGTATCTTGTACAGTGGTTAGAATGCAGTATTACAGGCTAACTCTGCCCACAGCCAGGAGTTCGATCCTGACTGGTTGACTCAGGCTACTATCCTTCCGAAGTTGGTAAGATGAGGATCCAGATTGTTGGAGGCAATATACTGAGTATGTAAACCGCTTAGAGAGGGCTGTAAAGCACTATGGAATGGTATATAAGTCTAAATGCTACGGCTGAGAAACCCTGCTATAAACTATAAATTGCCATTGTATTAAGTAACAATAATAATAGCACTTAGTCTTATATACCGCTTCATAGAGCTTTACAGCCCTCTCTAAGTAGTTTTACGGGTTCAGCATATTGCCCCCAACAATCTGGATCTTCATTTTATTGATCTTGGATGGATGAAAGGCTGAGTCAACCGTAAGTCGGTCAAGATCGAACTGCTGGCAGTCAGCAGAATTAGCCTGCAATACTACATTCTAACCATTGTGCCACATTGTGTGGAGGTTGATAGCTCTCTCTTAATACTGGATTATTGGGGAGAGGAGGCCATGTACTGTAGGCACTTTGTTATCTAACATTTTTCTCCAACCAGCTCTTGTTCTTGCCACATCTATCTTCATCTTACTCTTCACATTAATAACTCTGGATTTTTTAAAGTCTGAATTTAGAAAATGACTCACTCTTCAGAATGACTGATGGGGGGTCACTGAGTCCCTGCTGGGTCTGCAAAGGAATCTTAGAATAGGACTGACCTTGATTATAGTTTCCTGACCTACTATTTCAGAGAGAAACATAAAACTTCAAACACATGGTGATTTAAGAGAGAGAATCCAGCAGTTCGGCTCTTTTGCACTCAAGGAAAAGATCTTCCAAACAAATCTCAATAGTGACATATTTATAGATAACCTTACCTTCTTTTGACAATGCAGTATATGTTAACGTTCATTGGTATAACATTCAATTTCACAGAACCCACAAAGGTAGCAACAGAAATGTTGCTTCTTTTTGTTCTAAAAATATTGAAGCATTACAGGAGAAAAATAAACTAGAGCAGTGTTTTAAATATTAAGTAATCATTCAAAAGGGAGGCAGTGGCACAATTTTTCTATCTGAGCTACCAAATTAGTGGAATACTAGTTATTCCAGGATGTGGTGGCTCAGTGGGTTAGGACGCTGAGCTTGTCGATCAGATGGTCGGCAGTTTGGCGGGTCGAATCCCGAGTGCCGCATAACAGAGTGAGCGCCTGTTACTTGTCTCAGCTTCTGCCAACCTAGCAGTTTGAAAGCACATAAAAATGCAAGTAGAAAAATAGGGACCACTATGGTGGGAAGGTAACAGCGTTCCGTGCGCCTTTGGCGTCTAGTCATGACCACGGAGACGTCCTCGGACAAACACTGGCTCTTCGGCTTTGAAACGGAGATGAGCACTGGCTCCTAGAGTTGGAAACGACTAGCACGCATGTGCGGGGGAACCTTTACCTTTACCTATTTAATCATTCAAAACCCAGTGCTACCTAGGATAGATTATCATTTAACATTTTACATTCACATACCTTGGGAAAATATCAAAAGAAACTATGATATTTGTAAATGATTCAGGAAATATCAAATTATCCACACATTATTTGGGTTACAATCTATAATATTACTATGACTAGTTAAGGAGTGTATAATAAAGATCTTCTCTTATCACTGGTTCTGGATAGCTTAAAAGAAAGTGAGTATCTTCAAAATTTATGTGAGGAAATTTATTCATTGCTGTGATATTTGTCCTGGATTACAAATTACCTTGCCTTTTGGGCTACTTCACATAATTTCCATTCACTGTACATATACGGTTATGTGATAAAGACAGAATATTTTTGGAAAGTGTAGCTACAATCCTATTCTTTTTGCATATACACAGAAATAGTTTGCATTCATAAGGTAAAGGTAAAGGTTCCCCCACACATGCGTGCTAGTCATTTCCGACTCTAGGGGCCGGTGCTCATCTCCGTTTCAAAGCCGAAGAGCCAGCGCTTGTCCAAGGACGTCTCCGTGGTCATGTGCCCGGCATGACTAGACGCCAAAGGCGCACGGAAGGCTGTTACCTTCCCACCGTAGTGGTCCCTATTTTTCTACTTGCATTTTTATGTGCTTTCGAACTGCTAGATTGGCAGAAGTTGGGACAGGCGCTCACTCTGTTACGTGGCACTCGGGATTAGACCCGCCAAACTGCCGACCTTCTGATCGGCAAGCTCAGTGTCCTAACCCACTGAGCCACTGCATCCCTGCATTCATAGCATACTTTATTTCCTCTAAATCGTAGAAAATAGCTTGTCAGAAAAGTCCCCAGCTAAAATAATAAAATAGAACAACATTTTATATTAAACTATAAAGTCTACCTCTAAATCTAAACATCTCCCTGATACACACACACACACACACAAAATGCAGTTTGGAAAAAATCCATTTAACAAAAACAATACACAGAGCTCAAATTCAGACAATATATGCTTTTAATACATGAACTGCTAATCTGGAGAAGGTATGATTATGCTAGAGATGACAACCTTAGTGTTTAATTTGTCTACCTCTTCTGAAACAGGTGACAACACCTTATTTGCATTTGAAAGATAAAACAGGTTTGGGCATGGTTAGTACTTAACAGCAGACTACCAATTAAGATAGGGCTGGAAAAAAAATCCCAAAAGAAGGCAATGGTAAACAGCTTCCAAACTGTTGCCAAGAAAACTGCATGGAGATGTCTATCAAATCACCATGAGTTGACCTTGAGTCACTAATCCAAGCTCCAGATAATATGAAAGAATCAATGACCCCAGAAGCATATAAGACATTTGACAGAGCTCTTTGCAAGATAAATTATCCTGTCAACACAGTTGCAGTATTAACTCCCTGAACTGTGGACTTCACAGTTCTATCAACACAGGTTAGCCACAAATGTCTAACTATAACACGATGGAATTGTTTGTACAGGCAGTAATAACCCTAAGGTAACATTAATTTTGACTGTATAAATAAAGTCTTATCCTCAAATTTCATAGTGGAAAAATATGGAGTAATTACATAGCGCAGCAAAGAGCTTACCAAAAATATCTGTAAATTTTCCAAATTCCATTTTGCTTATTGTAAAAATGCTATTTTATATCTTACATGTGAGGATTGTGCCAGAACAAAATAAATGCTTTAGCAAAGAAACTGTTAATTTTAGCATTAGCGATGATGCCAAAGATAGCAGTTAAAAGATTTCACAAGATAATTCAATCTTGAGTATGTAAAATATCTGTTGTTTTTCAGTGTAACTGCAGAGCACACATAACTTGAGGCTTTTTATATATTGTAAATTAATACTAAAGTGCATTTGAATGACAAATGCAGTTTTAGTTTTGCCAATAGCAAAAAGTATTTTGTAATAATGCATGCTAAACATTGGCCACCACTGACTATCAAATGAAATGCTGCATTACAAACAGAAGAGTGAGCTCTTTATAGCAGTGCAGAAGCTAGATTTTCACATGTTTGTTCTATGTGTTTGAAAAAATAGTGGAGAAAAATGGTCTTTATTTAATTAAATAATACTGCTCTCATTTGAAAGACATCACATTTGATTTGCACTCAAATCGAACATTTAATGTAATATATTAATAATGCCATTGTATTTATATTCTGCATCACTTGCGGCATAATAGAGCCAACTGAATGTCTAAAATAATTGCAGGACTAGCTTTTCAGATGCTTCTAAAACAGTGTTCCCAACCTTTTGGGCACCAGGGACCTGTTCCATGTAGAAAGGTTTTTCCGTGGACCAGAGGGGGCGTAGTTTCGGATGCTGCCTGCATCCCGTGGATGGGATTTCGCTTGTTTGCGCAGACCGGTTGCAGGCATGCCACTGACCAGTTCCGGTCCACAGATCAAGGGGTGTGTGTGTTTGGGGACCTTTGTTCTAAAATCAACCTTTTTTGTCTGCATTCACTAAATAATGAGGGAAACGTATTTTTTTCTGAGATTCAGTCAAAAAAGGACATTGAGTTTAAAAAGCGCCTTGGTGGAGCAGTGGGCTGATGCCTCCTTAAGTAACACCAGCTGCCTGCAATTAGTGCAGGTTCGAGTCCCACCAGGCTCAAGGTTGACTCAGCCTTCCATCCTTCCGAGGTAGGTAAAATGAGGACCCAGATTGTTGGGGGCAATAAGCTGACTTTGTAATAATGCCGCTTGGAGAGTGCATGAAAGCCCTAATAAGCAGGCATATACATAGAATGAAGGCTACTGCTAAGCTTGTAAGCCGCCCTGAGTCTTTGGAGAAGGGCGGGATATAAATGGAATTAAAATAAATAAAAATAAATAAAAATAAAAATACACATTTTCTCCTCTACTGAAAAAAAGCAATTATGAGCTGATTTTGTAACATTTAAAATATTTCATAGACACTCAAGCAACATTAATTTCATATACAGTCGGTCCTCAACTTACAACAGTTCGTATAGTGAGTCTTCAAAATTACAACAGCACCGAACAAAGTGACTCATGAGTGTTTTTCACATGACCATTGTAGCATTCCCATGGCCTTGTGACCAAAATTTTGATGTTTGGCAACTGATTCATATTTATGTCCCGGGTCATGTGATCACCTTTTGCGACCTTCTGACAAGCAATATCAATCGGGAAGCCAGATTCACTTAACAACCCTGTCATTAAATTAACAACTGAAGTGATTCGCTTAACAACTGTGGCAAGAAAGGTCGTAAAACGGGGCAAAATTCACTTAAGGAATGTCTCACTTAGGAACAGAAATTTTGGGCTCAATTGTGGTTGTAAGACAAGGGCTGCCTGTAACTGAATCCATTTAAACTCCCTGAATATCTTTATGGTGACGCTGTGCAAATGAGAGAATTCAAATCTAAACAGCATTATATGTAACCAGCCGGAAGAAGTTCTATCAATCTGCTTTTCAGCTGCCCAAAATTCTCTTTACTCTCTTTATAGTAAAGTTTGGAAATCTGGACAACAGCAGAAAGTAAATACAATAATAAAAAGTCAGTTTTCTGAGGTAAACAGGTCAGGCCTGGATTGATGGTTACAAAGGGGACTTCTGAGAAATATTCTGGGGCCATATGTTTTGCCAAATTTTATATACAATGAAAGATAGGCGCATTTACTACTACATGCATGATAATATACGTATTTATCTTCTGAATGGTGAGGACCCTATCGGTCAGGGAGTTCTAGTTGGCGGGGTCCAGGAGAAGAGCCTTTTCTGCCATGGTTCCTGCCATATGGAACGACGTGGCCCTTGAGGTGAGATATGCCCCCACTGTCTTGGCTTTCCAAAAGGACCTTAAAACCTGGTTCTACCGAATGTCCCAGGATCCTGGTAGGGGTGTTTCCATACGGGAAGGCAATTAGTGGATTAAGAGAAGACTTCACCTCCACCTTATTGTACATTGGCGCCTTCCTTAGATACTTTTGTTCATTTTAATTAAGGAACCCTGGTAGCATAGTGGTTAGACTGCAGTATTGGAGGCCAACTGCTCACAGTCTGAAGTTCGATTCTGACCGGCTCAAGGTTGACTCAGCCTTCCATCCTTCTGAAGCCGGTAAAATGAGGACCCAGATTGCTGGGGATAATATGCTGAGATTGTAAACTGCTCAGAGAGTGCTGTAAACACTATGAAGCAATATATAAATCTAAGTGCTATTGCTATTAATGTTAATATTTATCAATCGTCGAAGATTCTCTGTCATCCAGATAGAGCTGTCTAGAAGTTGAGACATGGCAACTGGACGTCTTTTTGGTTTGAAAAGTTTTGCTGCTTACAGAAGCTCATCCAGACAACTCTACCTGGATACCTGAGACTCTTCATCACCATACTGCCACACGCTTTGGGAAAAGAAGCTACTTGGATAAGCAGGGAAACATTTCAAACCCCCCCCCCCAAGATAAAGATATCCAGTTGCCATCACGTGATCTCATCACGTGATCTCATCAGCTGCCTGTCAGACATTTACTAGGTAAGCGCTAAAGCAAATTGACTCTTCCAACACTTCTTTGACTCTCAAGCTGGGAGAAATATAATCTTCTGCTGTATAAATTTGACATTTGGTTCAGACCAGAATATAGAAAGCTGAGGAGAAGGAGAACCAAGGGAGAATAGCTTGTATGGTTAACAGGAAATAAAAGCGTAGAATGACTTTGGCACCTGTTTGTATCTCCTTAAGGAGGCCTGCCCCACATATTGAGAAAAGAACATGGCGAGAACTACTTTTTATGGAAACGGAATGGAAGCAGGTAAAGGACCCCTGATCCCAGTAGTTGAAGTTTGTTTGTTTGATTATTTTTACAAATTACTCAAGATGGCAAACATATCCAATACACCTTCCTCCTCCTATTCCCCTACTTCAAACTTGGCCCTTTTGTAACTTGTGGTCTTCAACTCCCAGAATTCCTCAGCCAGGCACACTGGCTGAGGAATTCTGGGAGTTGAAGTCCAAAGTCGTAAAAGGGCCAAGTTTGAAGTCCCTTGGGATAGAAAGATAGTAGATGCTGCCCTTTAACTCCAAACCTGAAATATTTATTTTGGAGATGGCCTGGTGTGCATGATGCACTTGCTAGCAGCTCTTTAAAGATTTTTTCTGGATTTTTTTTCCATAGTAGCCACCTGATCCCAGGAAGATACACATTTGAGTTAAGAGGGCAGTAGTGAGATATGACAAGGTATTTGGGGGCAGGTGTGAGTGAGTGCAACCTACTGCACCTATGGTCCCTTCTTAAAGCAGCTGCATCTTTTCCTGGGATCACACAATAGCCAGTCACAGTTCTGGGAAAGCAGACATTTGTGCTGAAAACATATCCTCATGACATAGCATCTAGCCAAGATTTTGATGGTGACAGATGATTAAATATATTATTATTGTCAGTTCCCAAGAATCAAAGACCTTCTGAGTAGTTTATTGTTGTTCGCCTACAGACAGAATCTTGTCCAGACTTAAAGAATTATGTGCAATAATTATAGATATGCTCAGTGAATTGCGAAGGAGGACCCAACCTTTTTTTTCTTCCTGCTTACCAGACATTGCAAGCTGTCCGTTTGCCCTCTGGGAAAGAGCCCCTCCCTCCTACGACTCTAGATTACGTTCCACTGTAACTAATTCGTTTTAAAATGCAGCATTACATTTTATTCCATTTTTATTTTATTTGGTTAAATATTTCCCAAGTGCATTTTAATCCCGTTCCAGCCATGCTCAGGATTGCGGTGGGTTGCCTTTCGACTAGGACAGAGGTCCCCAAACTTTTGGGCACCAGAGACCGGTGACGTGGAGACAGGTTTTTCTGCGGACCGGAGGAGGCGTGGTTTTGTGTGCTGCCTGCATCCTGCAGATGGGGCTTTGCTTGTGTGGACCGGTTGCTGGCATGCCGCTGGTCGGTACTGGTCCACAGACCGGGGGCTGGGGACCCCTGGCCTAGGAGCCACGTGTTGGATACTTCTACTCTAAACGATGTGACACAGGAAGAAAAAGGGATGAGAAGGCCGATCTTTCAGGGCTGACTGATATTGTTAAGGTTCTTTAGCACTGTTCAGATCCCATGGGACCCCACTGAGCATATTACTTATATAAACAAAAACCATTTGGGGACGGAGGCAAGAAAGTCAACTTGGTCATTCTGGGATTTGTTGCATCCTATGTGTTAGCCTGCCAACTTGTTTTTAAAAGGAAGGACAAGAGTTGGGTTTTTGCCTGTCTATACATTAGTGGGGACTTCCTCTTAGTACTAGACAGGTGAGTGCAGGAAATCCGAGACTTAAGCAGACAAAAAAACCTAAGTTACACCTGGCTCTTTGTTGATACTGTAGTTATGGTGTTTCAGAGGTTGTCCAATCTCCTACTACCTGCGGTTCATGGGTCTGGTTGTCAGACGATGCAGAAATAGCTTCAATGGTTAAGAGTCATATAACAGGTTGTACAACCCAACAGAGTGCTTGTTCACAAAAATGTGCAACCTGCATGTTGAAACACATTAACTGCAGAGTCAGCTCTCCTTTGAATACTTAATTAATCTGTGATAGCAGTACCAGCTTTTCAGGATTTTGTTTGTTTTTGCTGTGACTGCAAATCGGGAATTTAACCTCACTCAAGAGTTTAATGTTACCATCCAATTTCCTCTTCCATTTCATATGCAGAAATGATTGTTGTTGGCAACAGTGCGATCACATTATGGTATCACAAAATGTAGAGATCTAGTCGGATGTAAACTCAAATCCCATTTCATATATTTTTAAGGAAGATAAAAGAGATTCAGAAATCTCAGTCTGCACCACAATTACTGCTCTCTTACTGGGTTGTCATCCGGAGTTTGAAGAGCATTTGAATCCAGGATTCAAGAGAGGGGGGGAGGGGAAATCATTCGAAACAGATTGAGAATAATTCTATTTTATAACATTACCGGTTAACTTCATTAATGATTCTGATAAGACATAGAAAGAGATGTCCATTTTCAGGATATTTCTTACTGAGATCTTCCTCCCAAGGAAGAACTTAAAATACTATGCTGTGCATCATAGCTATCGCTTTGTTTGGTATTCCAGAAGCCACATTACAATGAAATCTTTGCATATTCAACTATATAGACAGAATAAATAAGGAGGGTACAGCACTGTTTCTGTCAGAGAAAGAAAGGCAAAGCATGGGGGCAGAGTCAAGAGAGGAATCAGCTTGGAGTCATTACTTCCCACAATGGTTAAATCGAACTTCTCTTGAATTCTGTTAATTCCTTATGTAGCACCAATTTAGTGCTGACCTTTAGCTGACTAGATTCTTGCATACAGGCATGAGCAACCCATCAACTTAACTGGAACTTAATGTGTAGTTCTGAAACTGCCAGTTTCACTCCTTTGCTGACCTGGAACTCATCTGTTTTGCCATATTCCATCCCGGCAATGGCTTCCTGTCCTGTATATTTGTTTTGCATCAGAGCTAATAGGAGGTTCTTACTGTAGAGTGGAGCTTTAATTTTCACTGCACATACTGACAACTATCTTCTTTGCCTCTTCCCACACAATATTCATCAAAAAACATGGATATTCCAGGTGGTGGAGATGAACGTCAATATTCTTCTTAGTGAGCAATAGCTTCTGCCTTGCTACTCCTCAATTAAATTGAATTCTTACCCAGTGCTTTTCTGATGGTAGTCATGAATATTAATGCTAGTCAAGTTGCTCTTGAAGTGATTTTGACAGCAATGCCCACACTTGGGAAGATTCACTCTTGCCCTTAGTCTTCTCCATTACAAGTCAATATCTCTGCAGACCAATGGTTCCCAGAGCTCTAGAAATAATTTAGTAAACTTTTCCAAAGGCAATTACTTTTTTATAGAGGTCTTCATAGATTTATTCTGAATTATTATGATGTCCCTTGGAATCGCTATGATGAGAACTTCATTGTAATGAGCAGAACCAAAGCTTGTGAGACTTATACAGAGCACATTTGGTCCAAGAGGGGCAGTTTGGTCTAGTGGTTAATGTACCAGGCTAGAAACCAGAAGTCTGTGAGTTCAAGTCCCATCTTAGTCATGAAAGACAGCTGAGTGAACTTGAGCCACTCACTCACTCTCAGCCCAACTCATTTCACAGGATTGTTGTTGTTGTGGGGAAAACAGGAGGAAAGTGTGTTGCAAATGTTTCCTGTCTTGAATTATTTGTAAAAATAATAAAGGTGGGATACAAATAAACAATTGGCTCAATATCAGTCCTGGGCATTTAATAACATACTCAAACAACTATTCAAAGTAAACATTTTAAATGAACCGAACTAGGATCTTGTTCACTTTTTCATACCGCACTGCATATTCTATTACTTTTATTTATGAAATAAAACCAAATGTTGGTGTTATTTTTTCCTTTATATATTTAGCAGCAAAGATTCAGAAAAATCCAGAAAATGTGAAAGAGGAGGAGAATGCTGACTCAGAACTGTTGCAAGCTCAAGATGCAAAAGTTGATGATTTTTAGTAAGGTTGTGCAGATCCAAAACAGGAGAGATGATTTGGATCAAGGGTGAGCAGGCTTGCTCTGTCAGTAGTTCTTTAAAAAGCACATCCTTTTTGGATTAGCATATAGGGATCTCGTACTTCACAGCATCTCCCCGTTTGCCCAGGTACAATGGTGGTCCTCACTGGCCCAGGTGTGCTGAATAATGCTTACCTACAGCACTCATTGTGCCATCCCGCTCACTTGTGCACACACATAATGATGGCTTATTGGGTTTATTAATATTCCCCAACAATTCCCTTCCCCAAGAGAACCCAGAACTGTCCCAATTATGTCCAGCCAAAAGCAGACCACAGAGCAATGGCCAACGGGTCCACAAGGCACTTGAAAGTTTCCCAAACAAGACAAATCCACCAAGCAAACTTAAACCCGTAACATAAGAGGATTCATGAGGCAAGAAAAGTCCAGAGGTCACAAGGCACAATCCAAAGCAAGGCAGGAATCACAACGTCCAGGAAAGACACAGGTAGGAAATGAACATGTTCCCAGCATTGTCTCCATCTGTCTGCTGTGCTAAATAGTCAGCTTCTGGCACAGTCCATAAAGAAAGACGAGGTTGTCTCTTCACGAGTAATCAGGCTGACCTTTACTGCTCCTGTCTTTTCTCTGCCCTACATCTCCTTGGATCAGGTGCAAAAGGTAGTTTCTCCTCCTCATCACTAACCAGCTGCAGGTGCTTGCTTTCCCCACCTGGAGTCTCAGGGCTGTCCTGCTGCAGCTGCGCCTCAGCCAAATCACTCTTAGCCAACTGCTTGGAGCCATTGACCAACTACCCCTCCTGATGTGCCTGGGACTGATTCATCCTCCTCTGAACTGACATCTGGAGAGGTATCTGAGGGAGTCATCACACTCACAATTCTCACCTGCCAACTTGCTTGCCTAGGACTCTGGTCACATTCCATATGGTCTCTAGGTTACACCGGCAACCAGCACTGCTGGGATTGTCATCATATTTGCAAAGACATTGCTTAGCAGCCAAAATTCCAATCCCAATTGCCATAGTTACTATTTAGCTGCACAGTCCTAAGCTTGGTTTATGTTGTATTAATAAAGAACTGCCCATTTACTTTAAATTATCTCCCAAACTCTAAATGTGTTACTTAGGTGACAGATACAAACAGCTAATAGAAATACATGCTTCTGAAGCAAGAATACAACTTTTTGATTCTCATTAAATCCCGGTTTTCAAACTGGTCAGTCCTAGAGGAGATCAACCCTGACTGCTCTTTAGAAGGCCAGATCCTGAAGCTAAAACTCAAATACTTTGGCCACCAAATGAGAAGGAAGGACTCACTGGAGAAGAGCCTAATGCTGGTAAAGATTGAGGGCAAGAGAAGAAAGGGATGACAGAGAATGAGGTGGCTGGATGGAGTCACTGAAGCAGTAGGCCTGACCTTAAAGGGACTCCAGAAGATGGTAGAGGACAGGAAGGCCTGGAGGAACGTTGTCCATAGGGTCGCGATGGGTTGAATTTGAATTTTATTGAATTTATATACCGAAGTCGGTTGGACACGACTTTGCAGTTAACAACAACAACAACAACAAAGATCCCGGTTTAAATCACTAAGATTTTGTTATCCTTTCCTTTTTTGCTGGAATAAGTCTCTGAGGTTATATATAAATCAGGCTTAAAGTCAACTGTATAAATACAGTTATCAACTCTAATAAATAAAAAAATTCATCATGGCCTAGAAACACAAAATCATACAAGCAAAGACCCTGGAAGATTAAACTGCTTCTACCCAAAGATTGTCAAAACTTTGCTTCAGCATATTTTCTTCAAAGCAACGGAAAAAAGAATTATATGTCTGTGATCAAGAAGTTCTCAGGAAAATGAAACAAAATAGGAAGCCGGTGGATCTGCAGTATCCAATAATAGACCCGCCAGCAAAACTAATTAGAGCAATTTATTCTCCTGCTACTCAAACACAGCTTTTATGTACTTTGAATAAATGAGGACTTTAATTCTTGGTCCAATCAATACCAGATAATCTCTTCCCAAGAATATGGCAACTTTGTCAAAGTCTTCAAAACACAGTCCTTTTTATTTTCAGAATCATGCTTTTAAGAAACTCTAGAGGTATCTGAGTTTTTAATGTACAGCTCTACACATGCCTTTCAGAATAAGAACTAAGAACTGGGGGACAGAAGCATTCAACTGTACAACCTCTAAAACAGATGTGAAAAATAGTTTATTCTACAGCTGGGATCTCAGGCTGAAAGACATCTGGAGGAGGGGCAGGGGAGGAATAGTAGGGCTGAGATACTGTTTGTACTCAACAATCAAAAATGTGTTCGGCAAGGCCCCTCAATTTATTAATTATGAAAGATAATATCCCACATTACGAAGTGAAGTACAGAAGATGAGAAGTACATATATTAAGATCACCACAGATAACAATTTCCGAAGTAAATCATTATTATGACTACTGGTAATAGTGTAGTATCCACTATTATAAAAGCACTCTTTTAAGTCTCATCCGATAGTACTATGATTTAACCCTTTTATTAACACTCATTTACCACAGAATTTAGATGCAGAAAGTATTTGTCCACCTCCAAACAAGCTGCTGGATTGTCCTTTCTTAAAAAGAACATATGGAAATGAAAACAAAATATTTTCTTTTGTTCAAATTTTTAAAGATATTTTTAAAATTCAGCAGGTATAATTTTTTAAAAATCAGTTGAGATTAGTAACCGAATGAAATAGGAGATCACACTTGGGATTGAGGATAAATCTGTAAATTAAGCACCACAAACTGTTAAGGCAATGCACAGAACCGTACAACAGTTGTGTTTCTGCTGTGCTCTTGCTAGAACACAGAAGAAGCTAAAGTTTTCAGAAAATAAAGGTTCACTACTGTGAAACTGCAAAATCCTTAAGTGGCTGACAGCAGAGTAATAAGTCTCATTAAAATTTCAGCATTCTTGAAATTATTTTCCAAATTACTATTGGATTAATTTTTTATAGTTTCCAGATGCTGCTATTGCCTGTATAAATGTGTGCAACTTTTTAAAAATACTGATAATATTTATCACTTTTATATATTACATTATTGAAATTTTATTGAAGCTGAAATATACATAACAAAAACAGTGGTAACAATGAAAAAGGCCCAGAAGTAATGCAAAATAATCGTGCTTTATAGTACCATATTCCGATTTAAAACAGTAAAATTCAAGGGTCCAGAGCTTTTAGACTTAACTAAACTTCACAGAAAGTTACACTTATTTGCACTGATTATAGTATTTTGCCCAAGTATATATAAAATGAAAAATAGCTGAAAACCAACAAGAAATGAACAATGAAAATTCTGAGATAAAATATTGGATAAGACAATGCCCAACAGAGGCTTCACTTTCTTAGGATCTTGCGGAAGAACAGGGTAGAACAACAGCTAATGACCCTCTTTTACCGGTCTACCATAGAGAGCATCCTCTCGTATGGTATTGTGGTTTGGTATGCTGGTCTGACAGCCGCGGATAGGAAAGTATTACAGAGGGTAGTGAGCACAGCACAAGACATTGTGGGCTGTTCCCTGACACCACTGGATGACATCGCCAGGGCTCGTTGCCTTGGAAGAGTGAGGAAGATTCTCAGGGATGACTCACACCCTGGACGGTATCTCTTTACTCTCCTACCATCCGGTAGGAGATATAGGAATATAGCCAGCCGTACCAACAGGCTGAAAAATAGCTTTTATCCGTGGGCTGTTAGGCTTTTAAATGGGACATAATCTTATGCAGAATTGACTTGGGAGGCCGGTGTGTGGTGTAGTTGGTTCACATAGTGTGGTGGGATGGAGGGTTTGTTGTCACTGTGTGTTGGGGGGGGAAAGCACAGGGGGAGGCTCAGCTAATCTCAATGTACACATGTTGTACTTTGACAATAAAGGTTTATTATTATTTATTTATTATTATTATGTTATGTAAAATTCACCTGTTAGAAGAGAACAAATGGCAAAACCACCTTAAAAATTTGAATATTATATTTTTTGTGTGGCCAGGAAGTTTGATTAGGTTACCAGCCAACTGCAGACATTCAGAGTTGAAGCTGAATTTTTAGAACTATTTCATTCAGATTTCAGATTTGAAACCTGCCGGGGGGGAAAGAGTGAGTTGGAAGAACTGTAACGCAGTAGATTCTTTTCTGCAGATCACCTCATTAGTTTATGGACAGTCTGCTAGATTAAATGTGTAAAATCTGATGTTGTGGTAATCCCACTTCTACAGGATGGCTGCTCTATTATTTGGGGATTCTTTGTATGGTCTTCACACAAATTAGTTTAGTTTTTATGCTCCTACCAACATCTACAGAAGTTGGCTTGGACAGATTATCTACATATGGCTAGGGTAATTTCAGTGCTGATGGCTTGCTTCTTTAACCCAAGGAGAGCATTTGATGTTCCTTACCGAGAACATCCCCACCCATATCACTCACATAGTGTCCTCTATTGCAAACACTTCAAAACAACAACACAACAACAGGCTCTCATGGAAGCCCACTCACATGAATGTTCACTGCTATAGTTGTTTGCATTCAATGGGTTTGCAACAACTGACATTATTAGGTGCTCTAGATAAAGAATGATTGAACAGAGCCAATGGCATTCTAAATCAGTGCCAGGTAAAGTAATAAACCAGATGAAGGTCGATAAACTGAAACTCAATCCAAAAAAAAAGATATTCTGTTCAAAAGATGGTTTGGCTGCTCAGTGAAGTGATCTTCTGAATCCAGTTTGTCACTGGAAGCAGAGGTAGTTTGGGATTATCTTTTATCAATTTAAATTTATATACACATTGTAATTCTGTCTGGATAGGTGTAAATAAGCATCCTTTGGTTAATCCCTCATTTGGATGACTGCAATGTTACTTACTCATGGTGTTATCTTAGAAAATGGCCAGATACTTATCTCTGTCTGAAATTGGATCTCAAGACTGCTAATAAAAGCAGTGGAATATGATTATATATCTGTATCACTTGCTTCCAATGCTTTTTGGGCACTCTTCAGAATCCTATTAACTTTAAAGTGCCAAAGAACCAAAATTATTTAAAGGATCACGGCCTTCATACTTGCTCAGCCCATAAAATTATATTCAGAGGTCATCCTTGAGTATCTCAGTAAAGAAGATAATGCAATTAGTTTTTAGGGAACAGTTTTCCATGATAGTGCAGTGCCTCTCCAAAAAGATAGACACACCTGATGCCTATGTTGTTGTTGTTGTTCTTTTAAAAATGGCAATTTCTCAGTTTTAATTTTAAAAATGCTGCTTTTTAGCTCTTAGGCATTTCTGCTTTCTTCATTATTAATTCATTCTCAGTCTTACTTAGCATGTATTTTCTATTTTGGGATACTAAAGTACTCCTGAAGCAGAAGCATAAAAATGCTGTTTTTTAAAAAAAATGTTTTAAAATCTATTCAAAGTAAAATGAGCAGAAGGCAGTACTTTTAAAAGCTGAGCCACCTGTGCCAAAGCAAGCCTCAACAATTCCTTTCCCCAGATTTCAGAAACTGTGCTAGCAATAGTGTGTTGGGCTGCAAGTACTCAAGGCATAGATTCTCCCAATAACTAACTGAAATACACTTGTCGTATTTGCCTGATGTTTGAGAATTTAAAGAAGCTCGCACAATGTTTTTTTTTAAGAGAAATGCAAGGTCATAAAAGCAGGGCTAGTCTTTCAAAGTCCTCTCTGTATACAACAACTTAGTATTTAAGAGCGGAATCTATTCAGTTTTATTTCAAGGATAGTAGAAACCTTGCGAGGTTATTGGATGTTCCAGTCTGGGTTACTTAAAACATTTATGCTTTAAGCTCAAAATGCCCCATTCTGAGTTTGAAAAAGGTATTTTGAACCCAAAACAAGCTGATCTGACAATTCCAGCAGCATTTCAAGCTCAAAACAGGAAACTGGATCTCCCCCCCCCCCCCATTTCCTATTTCTCACCAGTGTTCTTACTTGCTGAACATCCACAGCTTCAGCATTTAGGAACTGTACTATAAATGTACCAAAAGACAAAATTGCACATAGGAAAGAAAGCAAGCCAGCGCTTAAAAATGTCCCACTAGTGTTCCTAGAAAAGTGAAAATGTAGCTTCCACTTTATTTTTGTTGGACATACAACAAAGTTTTCAGGAGCTTTCAATGTTTCTTGTGCTGTGGTAACTTTGAAAGAAATAAACCTGGAAATCCTGATCAAAGAGGGTGGGGCATTTGAATGTCAGCTGAAATGTTGTTGTTGTTAGCTGCGAAGTCGTGTCCGACCCATCGCGACCCTATGGACAGCGTTCCTCCAAGGCCTTCCTGTCCTCTACCATCTTTTGGAGTCCATTGAAGATCACGCCTACTGCTTCAGTGACTCCATCCAGCCACCTCATTCTCTGTCGTCCCCTTCTTCTCTTGCCCTCAACCTTTCCCAGCATTAGGCTCTTCTCCAGTGAGTCCTTCCTTCTTATTAGGTGGCCAAAGTATTTGAGTTTTAGCTTCAGGATCTGGCCTTCTAAAGAGCAGTCAGGGTTGATCTCCTCTAGGACTGACCGGTTTGATCGCCTTGCAGTCCAAGGGACTCGCAGGAGTCTTCTCCAGCACCATAGCTCAAAGGCCTCAATTCTTTGGGGCTCAGCCTTTTTTATGGTCCAACTTTCACTGCCATACATTGCAAGTCAGCTGATATATCCCCCCACTATATCTCAGTATTTAAGAGGGGGGGAAACTCCCACTGGGGACTAACAGAAAAAATATATATTGTTCCATAGAAGCTTTTCTTCCCCCCTCCCCCTAGATCTTTGCAGATTTCCCCCCCCCTTAGTGAACTGAGATTTCGCACCTTGCACAAATTCCCTTCTAGAGACAAGAACCCGTTCGAAGCCTTGCAGAACCGGTGGGTTTGGTAGATCTGCAGTATTCATTCTGGAAAACCCACTCTAGAATATCATGGAATGGCAGTAGAATCAACCATGTTTAATACAGGTAGTCCTCAACTTACAACACTTCACTTAGTGACCATTTGAAATTACAACGGCACTGAAAAAAGTGACTTACGACCGTTTTGGAGCATCCCCCATGGTCACGTGATCAAAATTCAGATGCTTGGCAACTGACTCACATTTATGACCATTGCTGTGTCCCAAGGTCATGTGATCACCTTTTGTGACCTTCCATCAAGCAAAGTCAATGGGGAAGCCAGATTCACTTAACAACCAGGTTACTAGTTTAACCACTGCAGTGATTCACTTAACAACTGTGGCAAGAAAGATCGTAAAATGGGGCAAAACTCATTAACTTGAGTGTCTCAATTAGCAACAGAAATTTTGGGCTCAATTGTGGCCATAAGTCGAGGACTACCTGTAATGCTGTATAAACTGATGTGAAAAGTAACACACCTGATAAATATCTGTACAAGAAGAATAATTCAGCCTTCAGAATTTATTGAGGCATGCATTTCAAACTTTTAATTTTAAAAAATGTCCCCCCTCCCCCCTCCACTATTAGTAGACAGGACATCTGGGCAACTGAATACTTTGAATGTAAGTTGCTTTTTCCTATTCAGGCACCAGTAAACCGAATGCAATCTAAATTAATTCAAAATATCCAAGATTAAGAACCTGTGGATATATGTTTAAATGCTTAAATCTCAAAATAGTTGACTCCCACTTCACACTCTGGGAGCAGAAGGTGTTGACAGGCGGTGAAAATCCATTTAAATGACCTATTTGAGTTATTTTTCTAAGAGCTGATTTGCAGAGTAACGTAAAGATAGTTCAACTGGACTATATTCTTGATAAATAAGTGCTTTTATAGCCTTGGCACATATTTCTCAATTAACTATTTTTCAATTCAATTTTGATTGCCAATAGGAAGAACAGCTAATCTTCTCTAGAATATCTACATGTTTTAAAAATAAATCTGATACAGAATTTAATTCAAATTGAAAACCACCCTGGATTATAATTTAACACATGGATTTGTACCACATCCATTATTAAAGTTTCTCTATGCTCAAGAGTTTATACTTCAATTTTGCAGGATTTTTCAGTCAGAACATACTTTTACAAATAGGGATAAAAATTATTGCACTGTATAATCTCATTTGGTGATGTATATTGTTTTGCTCATTGTTGCTGATATTCATGCTTTGTTTAAAGCTTAAAAGCAATTTATTGTTTTTTAAATAATACTTAACAATTACTAATTACCGGATAAATTAACTAGTGAAATATTGGAAAATTAAAAGTTCTCTGACATTTGTAAATCCCTTTTTATTCATTTGTATTTTAATCTTTATCCTCCTTTCCAGTTTCTTTTGTTTGTTTATACAGGCTTTTATACTGAATAATCACCAGTGTAATTTGTTATTACGTTATTAATACAAACTGACACATTAAAAATCAGTTCTGTTCTATTTCTCAATGTAAGCTTAACAATACATCTTCTAAATTCATTCCCAAATTATGGAATCTTGTCACATAGCACATCTCAACACCTACATTTCACTTTCAGGTTACTATTGTTACAGGCTTTTTTTAAAAAAAAGATGGTGATTTTATTGTCAAATAAAATTTATATTTTATTTTTTTCCCTAGAAGGGAAAAAGTCCTCTGTATCTGCTTTGCAAAATACACAAACAAATCAATCACAAACCACATTTTTTTTTGGGGGGGGGGGAGATGCCACTACTTTAAAGAGTTGGTTAATTAAAGCTAAGATAACTTTTAAAGCAGCAGCACCTTTTTTCCTGCTCAAGGAGAAACCTGAAAAAAAGACGTGCAGATGAATAATACAAGCGCAAATTATTTTAGGAGTGCGCACATCCATCCATCAACCCTAACTTGCACTGTAATAATATCAAATTGTATTCTATCTATATTATTTTGCTCTTATCTTTGCATTTAAAATACCATCATATAATTAAAGTGCTCAGATGTGTAAATACAATATGCATTTATTTTACATCTGAATAATTAAATCAAAGGGGGTTTATATTCTAACCTTCTCTTTCTCCGAAACCAATTTGGGAAATTCTAAAAATAAATACCGCCTCTTGCAAAAGAAATCCACAATAAAATGAATTATGGTACAAATTGCTACTGAGAAAAAAGAAAATATTCATGAAAGAAAATTCAATTACAGAACAAAGAAAATCATGTCTTTCTACTGAATTATCATCAAAACGGATTATTAACCTTCACCTTCTAAGTTGGCTTCCATCTATTTTAAGAATGTGGAATTAGTGCATAAGCGATGTATGTCTGACAAATATTTTAATACTCAGTATACATTATTAAATACCTATCACAAAATCTTCAGACTCAGACTCCTAATGCCAATCTGCTAATTGCCAGATCATACAATTGATGCAATAGATAAATAATTCCAAAAGGGGAAAAAAATCTACCTTTGACCCTTTTAGAGTTATGCAGCCTATATTGTGAAATGCAAATAAGGTGACTCCCTCAGCTATGTGTCTAACACAACATACTGCACACACTAGTGCCAGCCCTTGTGCTTCAGAATAATAGGAATGAAGCATTCACTTTTTTACAGAAGAAATGTGGAGGAATATCTCATAAACTAAACGCTAAAAAACTCATGTTACGTTGTAAACAACCATATTTATAGTCTTAACATTTTGTAATCAGTACCAAAAAAATCAACTTGAAAAGTCTCATCTTGGAAATTACATAGCTATGCCCTTTTCTTGGCATCAAAACTAGTTTAACATTGCTACTTTCCTGGATGCATTTTCCATTTCCTAATCTAGCTTCAGTTGTTGTTGTTCAGTTGCTAAGTCATGTCCAATTTTTCACAACCCCATGAACCACACCACACCTGCTCCTCCCCCCTTGTCCACTACTGTCGTCTGGAATCTGCCCAAACTTGTGCTCACTGCCTTGATGACACTCTCTAACCATCTCATCCTTCTCTTTTTGCCTTCAATGTTTCCCAACAGTCTAGCCTAAACTCCCTTTTTACGATCCTGTAATCTGTTAGTTCGAGTTAGAGTTTGGGCGACTAGATGGAGCTGAACATTTACTGGCTGGATGCCCTTCCCGACGCTATGCGGAATTTGCAGCAAATATTCTTTCTTTGCAGCCTAGGAGAGAAATATCTGCCACTACCTAGGATTCAATTCTCAACTTTCCTGTAGACTTAAGTGCATGTGACAAAAACCATCCTGTCTTCCATAACATCGGATAAGCGCTAGAGCAGAGGTGTCCGACCTTGAAAACTTTTAAGACTTGTAAGCTTCAGCTCCCAGAATTCCCCAGCCAGCATGGCCCACAGGCTTAAATTTGCCATGGTTGGACATCCCTGCACTAGCGGAATTGAGGAGAATAGAATTATGGCAGTGCTTATATTTGGATAACAATCCGTGCTGGGGCTTAACGTATTGAAACCTCTTGAGCAGAGATGAGGAGACGTGAAGTATCTCTTCCATTTCTCCAGATGGTTATACAAGTACAGGTAGTCCTCAATTTACAACCACAATTGAGCCCAACATTTCTGTTGCTGCGCGAGACATTTGTTAAGTGAGTTTTGCCCCTTTTCTTGCCACAGTTGTTAAGTGAATCCCTGCCGTTGTTAAATTAGTAACAGGGTTGTTAAGTGAATCTGGCTGCCCCACTGATTTTGCTTGTCCGAAGATTGCAAAAGGTGATCACATGGCCCCAGGAAGGTCACAAGTCTTAAAAGTTTTCAAGGTTGGACACCTCTGCTCTAGCGCTTATCCGATGTTATGGAAGACAGGATGGTTTTTGTCACATGCACTTAAGTCTACAGAAGTTGTTTTATTAACAAAGCAGAGTGTGAGAGGGAGAAAGAGGAAGAATCCATTAAAAAAAGTAAACTAAAATTGCCTGGAATGTATTATCCCCCACTTGCAAATAAATATTGAAACCTATCTCAATGGGTTCATTAATCCTAACTCATATGTAATAGGAGGGCTGGGAGAGAAAAGCAACCAGGTTTTTAAAGAGAAAATAAAAATGCTTAGGAAATACCCAAACTACATGCTTTAATTTGCCACGTACATAAATTCAATGGAATCAGTTGCATCAATTTCCCAAAGCATACTCTACTACTTATATTGTTTTAAGCAATTAATATAAGCCATCTATCATTTCAGTTGTTAAAGGAGAAAGCTACCTGTGTGTGAACAGTAAAATATAACAACCAAGCACATGCACTGACAATGATTGAAGAAGGCTAATTTCTTTCTAAATTAAATATGTACTTGTAATTTTTTAAATTATACAAATACTTCTAAAAAAAATTGGAACAAATGAATCATGTCAGTTGGACAGACTCTCCACATCCTGCCTTCGGTAACTGCAGACAGAACTCCTTTTTTATGATCCTGTAATCTCTTAATTTGGTACAGAGTCAAGGCAACTGGACAGACCTGAGCATTTACTGTCCGGATGCCCTTCCTGATGCCACATGGACTTTGCAGCAGATATTTTTTCCCTTTGCACCCTAGGTGCGAAATAAACTTGCCTCTAGACCAGAGGTCCCCAACCCCCGGTACATGGACCAGAACCAGGCCACAGCATGCCAGCAACTGGTCCGCGCAAACAAGGAAAGCCCTATCCGCGGGATGCAGGCAGCCCACAAAACCACGCCCCCTCCGGTCCGTGGAAAAACCTCTCTCCACGGAACCGGTCCCTGGTGCCCAAAAGGTTGGGACTTCCGCTCTAGACCACTACTTCCTTTGTAGCAAGTGACCATTTACAAATCTGAGAACAAGCATATCGACTTAGTAAATTTTACATCACTAATCTTAACTACAGAATTATTTTTTCCAATTGCAGCATCCTCACACACATGGAACTACAATAGTTAAATATTAAACCCTAAGGTTTCTAAGGGTCTAATCTGGTTTCCATTTATTCTCTACAGCTGCTGGGAGACTGTTCTGCTCAGTGCAATGTCCTAACCACAAAGCAAATACAGAAGACTCCATTCACAAAACGTTTGTAAATATATTAGCACAAAATAACATAGCCTATATAACATGCTGTGTCTTTCCCCTTACTGCCAGTAAACTATAATAGGGCTTAATTTGACTACAGTTTCCCAAAACTTGCTGAACCACAAACTGCTCAGCTCCTGTTCAACCTGGTTTAATTATGCAAACATATCCACACTGTCTTAATTTTTCATAGTACTCACAGATGACAGCATAGTATAAAGCAGCTTCAAATAAACCCAATAAACCACAGGACATGTCAAAACGGGCCATGATTCTGTACCTCTGAAACCACAATGTGGCTGTCTAAGCTTCTGAATTTTCTTCCAATTTTGAAAAGATTTGCTATTTTTTATGAAACAATTCCTCTATTCCTTTATCACTATGTAGACAGATGTCCAACCTATGCACATTTCTATGCAAGAAAAAATCTGCATCTGATAGATTTCTGATTATCATTCCCTCGTTAGAGATACAGCTCTACATATAGTATACCTCTGTTAAACAGCCAAATGATTGGGTAAAACCAATGGTCCAGTTTTATCATTCAAGCACATGCTTTTCAGCAGAAAGCTAAAGCTGAACTGAATGCCTCAAGTAATCCTTACATCACCTTCCTGAAGGCTTGGCAGCTTGAAAATTGAAAATGCATAAATGAGACACATGATAGCCTTAATATACAGGTGTGGAAATGAATCTTAAATGTGAAGTGAGTCAGACAAGTTAGTTAGGCACAGCTGCCTTTGGTATTCTCTCATTAACTAGGCATAATGAACCCTTCTTTTTAGGTTGTTTTTTTTCACATACCAAAGGAACAATTGCCTACTTAAAACAAACTCTAGATTGGTCTCCAGTTTGGATTTACTGGCATTCCAGAAAGCTATCTATCATTTTATTACAGATGAAAGGCTGGAGGTTATTGCCAAAAGAAAGACAGACCAGTGGAGCTGTCTCAAATTCTGTTCAGGAATTATGGGGGAAAAGATGAATACAAGTAAAAGACTATCACAAGAGAATTTATACTCCTCAGCTCTACTATTCTGGTTTGCTTGTGTGACTGGTGTAGTTTCAGCAACCTTGATGAACTTCATCCTGTATTTAACACTTTATTGTTATACAAAATCTCATCTTTATTTTCAATGCTAATTAAATACGTAGCCTTTTTTTCCTTTTTCTTAACTTGTGCATCTAATGAAAGAGTGCAGAGATGACTATCTGCTTTAAATCTATCTTTGCTACTAACAGTTGTTCCCACCTGTTTAGGTGTGTAAAACTGAAAAGGGCACAATGAGCCTGTTTTCATGATGAACAGCATAAGCATTAGCATTGTGTATATTTCAAACTTTAATAAAATAAGCCAGTAAAATAAGTTTAATAATAATATCACTTTAACCTATGTTTTTAAGAATCAAGTGCTAGAATAATGGAAATATTCACTAGTGCTATTTTTTGTGTGTGGAAGTTGTTAAACAAACTCCACCGTTGTTAAATGAACTTGTTTCCTTCGATGGGTTTTTTTTCTTTTTGCCAGAAATCAGAAGTAATCTGAAAAAAATCAGTCACATGACCGCAGGATGCTGCAAACAGCTATAAAAGCAAGCTAATTGTCAAGTGCACAAATGCAATCACATGATAACAAGGTACATACTGTATGTGCAGATGTCAGAACTCTGGAACCAGGTTGTAAGTAATTCTGGGGAGGTACATTATAACTTTGAATGGTTTCTAAGTGACCAGTTATTAAGCGACAACAACTTGTACAATAAAGACATTTACTTTGTGTATACTGGATCTCTCAGAGTTTAATAAGTGCTGGTTACAATCACTCTGCTTCTGGAGATGAAACTTAAGAGCTGAAACATTCATTAACCTACATGGTTTGGTCTTCCTGTATTTATTATTCCATTTTGGACTGACATCAACAGGATCCTTAATGCAGTGAAACCTCATTGTAATGGGCCTCGCTTTAATGAACACCGCTTTGAAATAACAAAGTTCATTATATCCGAATCACTCCAGACAATTCATGTAAATGAACATAATTTGTGTCAATTTAAATTGTCTATGAAATTAGTTTAATTACATTAATACATAATAAAAATTTAATGGACCACTAAATCCAAGATACTGTACATATGCTTTTCTTGGAAATATTTTCAAATTTGAAAATCAGTATCTGCAAACTATCAATCAAGTTACAGATTTTTGGGGAATATAATTGATAAAAGGAGGTATTATAGAATACTGGAAGGAAAAATCTACCTTGTTCTCAGCAGTGGATTATTTCTGTTTGCCATTTGTTAACATTTGAATTAGCAAAGATAATATATCCTGTTCACAATATACATTCCAAGCCTTTCTTATTGTTATGATTATTAATGTTGTGGTTATATTGATGCTTTAATACTGTGGTGTGCATTTTTCCCCCATTTCTCAGTGTACTATTCTGTATGGCAGACTGGGAAATGTTGACATGCTGACCCAAGGACAGACTAAGAGCTTGAACAAGCTTCTGCTAATGCACATTTTTAAACTGATTATCGGCCATCATGTCGGTGTTGAATCTTAGTAACCATATAGTTAGATTTTCTTTATGACAATCTGTCTTAAAACATTGCATATAGTTTATTATTTTCAATCTTATTAGGCTGTCCATTTCATGAGGTTTAATTGCTAAAACCAAGTAAATTTTATTTTATTTTTATTTATTTGTATCCCACCCTTAGTATTTTTACAAATAACCCAAGGCAGCGAATATATACAAAACATCTTCCTCCTCCAATTTTCCCCACATCCAATTTCCCTCACAATAATAACCCTGTGAGGTGAGTTGGTCTGACTGGCCCAAGGCCACCTGGCTGGCTTTCATGGCTCAGGTGAGACTAGAACTCACCATGTCCCACTTTGTAGCCTGATGCCAAACTGATGAAAATGTATCGCATGATTAAAATTAAGGCTCCAGTTTTCTATGCATTTATTTTTTATGAAGAATTTATAAAAAGAAGTGTTTGCCAAGGTTAAATCTTCCAGAATCATATTACCCAACATAGACGGATGAGCTTCAATTCTAGAATTCCTTAACCAGGTTATTGTTGATCATTCTGGGCACTGAATTCTACACATATGGAAGACACTCAAGGTTGAAGAAGACCTATTCTAAAATTACAGTTCATGTAATATGTATTCATAAAGTGTGAATATTAAATATTAAATAAATAAGGAATGTTAGTGGACAAGGAAGAAGGAGCAAGGCTTGATTCCATCAAAGCTGATACAAAGTTGAACATCCAACAACTGAAAGAAACTGTGCTTGAGCAGGGTAGCATGGAGAACATTTGCCTATAAAGTCACCAGGAGTCGGACATGACTGAACAGTTAAAACTAACTAATATTTATTCTCATTACTATTATGATCTTGGATAACAGACTTCATATTTAAAGGGAAAAAAACTTGAACATTTCAAATAAACTTCTCTTTTACTTCAGCTTCACATTTTCTAATGCTGAGGAACAGGTTAGAGAATTTTTTGAATGTAAGGGTATTTGATCTGATTAAACTGCAAGGGAATTAAGTAGCTAAAATGTAATTACCTATTATGGCTAGCATATAAGAATTATCTTTCCTAATCCTGTGAAGTACATTGTAAGATTATTAATCATCACAACTATTCAAAATCTTCAATTTGAGACTTAGCCACCTATGCTGCGATTACTGGTACCCTTCCAATCTTTCAAGTTCCACCTGTCAGTTAAAACTCTGAAAGATAATTTGTAATGTAAAATGTATTTCAGCACTTTATGTTTAACACCTAAGATCAAATCAATTTTATTTTCTTTATTTACATTAGGAATTCAGGTCTTGTGGAGACAAGAAATGATGAAGAAATGATGGCAATTACAAAGCATCTGAAATTGACATTATACATTTTGAGCAACTGAGAAATGAGTAGGGTTTTCAATTATAACCTTGAATAACTCTTTAGAAAATACCAAAATTTAGGTGGTGGTGGGGAAATCTTTGGTTTAGAAAACTTGGCTAGGTAAGTTTAATATCACTATATCCACACCTATCTATATAATTGCTTCTCAGCTATTTTAATGGATTACTTGCATTTCTTATCAACAGGGGTAAAAAACCTATGCTGTTTACACTGGTTTTATTTGAAAATCAGAGTGGACTTTATAGTAGCTGTATGCTATTATAATGTGTTCATGACTTCTGCAAATATTTCTGCAGATAAAGAATAAAGGTAACTATCAGGCCAAAGGTTCTTGTCTAACTGAAGAACAATTTTATGACACTTTTAAGCCAACTCAGTAGTGCTAAGAAGTAAACACCTTAACTCAGTATTGCTCTAAACACTGACATCAATAAACTTTGCTCAGATATGCAAGTCTGTGGTCTTCACACTACTTTTCTCCTAGTTCTCAAAAGTCTATTTTTCAAGAGATTTCTACATGGATGATTTGTTTCTCAGTAACATCTTTGTCTTATTTCTTCTCAAGTGCATGAAAGATGTGCACATCTTGGATCAAAATAAAACAATATTCCTCAAATATATTTTGTCTCCTAAGATCAAATTTTAAACAACTGTGGGGAGTGAATTATTTGAAAAATAACCAGTCAAACTTCAAAAAAGGGTTGTTGTTTTTATAAATCAGAAATAATCTGGTGAAGCTGCTCAAAGGCATATATGCCCTTACTGATTAAACAAAATGCCAGGATATTTTTTTTAATTATACACTAGACATAAAATTAACTAGTTCTAGTTAAAATTCTTTTTAAGGTCACAATGAAACATGCTTAATTAAAAAGCCCGAAATTTATGCATCTTATTAACCAGCAAGATGCATTGAGAGGTGCTGAAATATTATTAATTACCAGGACCAATCTTTCATTAGAGAAAGCTTAGCTAGACCACCCAAAATCACAAGGCAGAAGATCGTATTTTGATTTCAGTCAAAATTATCACAGGGACCAGTCTTTTCATCACTACGCAATGCAGTTATAAAATGCGGTATCGCACGACTGCGTTGCTTGTAACAGCAATCCCCAGCATTCCCTATTGCCATTGGTAACCAAATCCCATCAGTTGTTAAATTAGGATTCGCCCTGATCCAAGTCACTCCTAGCTTGGTCCCTCCCAGTCCTGGGTCTCGGTCAGATAAGGGACTGTGTCATCTTCAGCTCCCCCCGCCATCCACCTATAGCCCCCTCATATCTCTGCCTTTTGGGTGCCCTGCACAGAGGCACTCCTCCGTGGTGATCCTGTGGCTGAGTTAGAGACCCTGGGCTTTCAGTAGTCTTAGCTGGCTGACACTACCCCTACATACCTACCCTTTTCTTTTATTGTAAATTTCCAAAAAAGTGACAGGACCAGGAAAGAGAAGATCACCAGCCTTTCAAGGATTCCACTTGGAACAGCCATAGTTATTTCCCAGGAAACCTTAGCCGATCAGAAGAGGCATGGGTCTAAATATATAGTTGCTAAGCTCACAGTCACAAGCTCACCGTCCATTTCCTCAGAATTAACAAGAGTCACGGATCAAACTCATTGGTTCCAACATATGATCACTGCTGTGTGTCAGGCCCTTAATGATCTGTGTCATGTCCATGTTGGCTGTGAACTCCCAAGCTTCATGCAAATCTGCACCCAGAAGCCCCCACCCCCCAACCGCAAACCAGGGGGATTTCACTTCCAATCTGACCCAGAATTGAACAACTCAGGTAAGAAAGCTTTCATGAAGCAGGGAGGCTGGTACAGCACCAACATTTCCAACTGATCCCTTGAGTCCAACTTTACAAACAGGATGTCATGTTCAGTTATCTGCGGTGCAGCAACTCTGAAAGCCATGAGAGTATCCTGGATTACCATAGCTATTTTAACGCGCCTGACCTGGAATCTCAGATGGTTCTGTACCTAAAACCCAAATAAACACTTTTCTAAGAGGGAAACTCTGTCCAGGTTTTGGAGTTGTCAGCCTCACACCGATATAATTAGATCATGAATAATAATTAGAATAATTAGAAACCTCATTATAGCTTGTCTTGATGTTCAAGAGTAACTGCCAAAACCCAGGACTCCTGAAAGTCTGATGACCAGGCATGGGGGTAAACCCTAAGGGACTGAAACACGGTTTTGATATAATACACTAATAGGACATTCCCCAAATCCATCTCAACCTGTCTTCCACCATCTCTCTCTCTCTCCGCTCATCACCACAGCATGTTTTGTGCCCTTATGCCAGACCTCCTGCAGGTCAAAGAGCATCATCCCAAACATCATTATAGCACCCTCAATAAATAAGCAAGTGTAGTTCACAAGGTTGCTTCTGAACATACACAAATCAACCACTCTCCCAGCTCTGATCCCGCCCCCACACACAAATCCCACAGGACTAGGAGCAGTGGTGGTGTAGTGGTTAGAATGCAGTATTGCAGGCTAACTCATTGCTCACTGCTAGGAGTCTGAATTTCACTGGCTCAAGCTTGACTCAGCCTTCCATCCTTCCAAGGTTGGTAAAATGAGGACCAAGATTGTTGGGGGCAATATGCTGACTCTATAAACCGCTTAGAGGGGGCTGTAAAGCACTGTGAAGCAGTATATAAGTCTAAGCGCTATTGCTATTGCTACTCTGCCAGAAACCACTCTCCTCAAAAAAAGAGGTAAACCCAGGACAAACTAGCAATAATAATAAAAGCAGCAGCAATATTAATGTATTTAAATTTGATTGTTTGTAACACAAAGTACCCCCACCTCTCTATAAAACTATTCTCTCTCATACAGAAATGGAAGTATACCGAAACATTACACACACTCCTTTCCCTCCCTCAAAATACCAAATAAAAAGGAAAGAAGGAGATGGAGTAAAGAGGAGAGTAGCTATGTTAAAAGAGAAGAACAAGCCTGCAATGGAGATGAGGCAAGACCAACAGGAAAAAATAGAACAGGGGAGAAAGAGAGAAGTTGTGTTTTTGTGGCCTAAGAAAGGGGAAATTCACTAGACAAACAACCCTCCCAAACACGCGTAAATAATAAGGCTTATTTTCAAAGCATATGCCTGTATTCATTGGCACCTCTTGCCCATTCCTTTATTTTCAAGTTCTTAACCAGAAATACAAACCATCTGTCCACTCAGCTGATAAGTAATAGGAAGGGGTGGGGAATCTACTTCCTACGGATAGATATTATTGTATTTTAAAACCTGAGTGGGACGGGGTGGAGTGGAAGAAGAGAAATAAAATAGAAATAGAACACAAATACTGTAAGCTCTGATAGCATTCATGGAATGATGGCCGGGATAGACAGAGGTTTCTTTTAACAAATAATCTACATAATGTAATAGTACGCGGTTTTTAAATTTCAGGAGGGGCAGGGAAGTGCTCTTACAACCCAACCCCATAGAACAACAAGACGACAATCTATGATTTTCAGCATAGGAAGACCTTCCTTCACAAAGCATAGCAATCAGCCAGATCAAGATGGTCTGCCATCTTAAGATTGTTGAGACTAAGAAAAGAGTCAGGGATGACTCACACCCTGGTCGGTACCTCTTTACTCTCCTACCATCGGGTAGGAGATATAGGAGTATAACCAGCTGTACCAACAGGCTGAAAAACAGCTTTTGTCCATGGGCTGTTAGGCTTTTGAACGGGGAATAATTTTTATAAACTTTATTCATAATTGACTTGCGAGGCCGGTGTGTTGTGCAATTAGTTCACATGGTGTAATAAGATGGAGGGTTTGTGTCACTGTAAGCTGGGGGGGTGGGGGCACAAAGAGAGGCTCAGCCAATCTCAATGTATACATGGTTGTACTTTGACAATAAAGGTTCATTCATTCATTCAGTTAGACAATCTTACATTGCACGATAGAGGGTCGCCTTTCCTTTGTAAGCCTAGTAATCAGTTTACTGCAACACATCACAGGCTATTCTCTGGGCTTTAAAGTAGCCCTTATCTATTGTAATCAGCGTGCAAAGTTTCCTATCCTGTAGGTCAGGGGTAGGCAACCTCGGCTCTTTTATGACTCATGGACTTCAACTCCCAGAATTCCTGAGTCAGCTGACTCAGGAATTCTGGGAGTTGAAGTCCATGAGTCATAAAAGAGCTGAGGTTGCCTACCCCTGCTATAGGTTAAGAGAGATTCAGTAATATGGCATATCATTAAACATACAAGCCTTTAAAATTATATTAGAACTCAATTAAAATGAGGCACACAAACGTTCATGTTTTATATGATGGACCATATGCCTTATATCTCTTGTTTTACAATTCTCAGACCTATATCTTTGACAGAAACCACTTTTTTCATTTCCAAGTAGGAACTGGATGATTAAACAGAGCAGCTTGTCTCTCTTTGGTAGAATTCTCTAGTTCATAAACCATGGTCTTATCAAACTTAATTATGTGTATATTCCTGTCCCTTCTGCTCTTCCCCTTGTTTTTGTATCTCACTAGTGCTTAGCTTTTAAAGTACAAGCCTACTGATGTACAGATCAGTCCTTTTACTTTTCCCAAAAGGTTTTGTTTATTGGTATAGCTATAAAGCCTATAACCTAAATCTATATGCAAGCAGGAAACCAAATTCTTGCTTCACCAGCAACAAAGTGACTTTGCTATACTGGCCACTAGGAACATTATTTGCCAGTAAAAGGCAAACCTCGTACGTGTATGATATATTCCCTAGCACATTAAAGTCATTAACTGATTGAAAAGCAATAAATATTACAAAAACAATAATTAAGAATGCAACACAACTGGGCCAGAATACTTTATATTGCAAAACATTAGGTAAAAGGTAAAGGTTCCCCCACACATGCGTGCTAGTCGATTCCGACTCTAGGGGCCGGTGCTCATCTCCGTTTCAAAGCCGAAGAGCCAGCGCTTGTCCGAGGATGTCTCCGTGGTCATGTGGCCGGCATGACTAGACGCCAAAGGCGCACGGAATGCTGTTACCTTCCCACCGTAGTGGTCCCTATTTTTCTACTTGCATTTTTACGTGTTTTCGAACTGCTAGGTTGGCAGAAGCTGGGACGAGTAACAGGCGCTCACTCTGTTACATAGCACTCAGGATTCGACCCGCCAAACTGCCGACCTTCTGATCAACAAGCTCAGCGTCCTAACCCACTGAGCCACCGCGTTCCTTCAAAACATTGAACTACAAGACTAAATACTAACTGGATTTAAGTTAGGTAGGCCTTCAGACTGAAGAATATAAGGAAGCATTCAGGTGGATTTAAAACAAAATTTTTCCTTCTGAAAATCCTACACTTGTTAAGCCACTATCCATGGTGACAGAATTAAAGGAATCCACACTATACTATACACACACACTATACTCAGTGACTTGCTATGATAATTCAAAATGAGTGATGTGGGTTTCCTCCATATCTCAAGGAAAGAAAAAGTGAAAATTAGTTCCTTGGGCTTCACCCATTGGATATATTTATGTAACACACTTAACCCAATCAGTATCTCAGTAATAGCGATTTAAGATTGGATCACAATTATCATACCAATCAATTTACCATTTTAGGGAACACAAAGTCTCTACTTAGTGTTTTTACTTTTTCTTTATATTCCATGACATTTTGTACCAAAAGTATATTCATAAAGCACCCTTGGCAGAGAACATTATTGGCTTTGGTTTAATGGAGAAATTTGTTTTTCCAGATGCTCTACAATTCTACTCTTTCCCTTGAAGAATTAATTAGACCAGGCCTAAACATTGGCTCACAGGTGATTCTGTCTAGGGCAGGGCAGTCTGATTCACAATAGCCCTAACACAGTTTAGGGCAAAACCTGTTCTATTATTCACCAGCTGGGTTAGTGCAATATGCTAAAATAGTTAGTCTAGTCTGGATAGGAAGAAGTTCAATATGTGTCATCGTATTAAGCAACAATATACTTTATTGGTTTGGGTGCAGCATATAATATTAAGTTCAGGAATTGGTTAAATCAACATACATAATCATATTGTAGAAACCCAATATTTACATTAGTAGGTTCATACACCGCACCCACTGACCTCATTAAATATACTATATTAAGGAGCCAACACATGAGATATAAAAACAATAAATAAATAAAGCTGTAATAGCAACATGGATTATATGACTTTCTTAAGCATAATTCCGTTACAGAACACTTTGTTCTCTGTGTTACTTCCCTAAGCAAGCTGTGTCCCACAGAAATTTAGCTGATAAAATTATAAAGGTCCTCTCAGAACCATCGTGGCTGAGAGGCTTAACGATGCTGGAGATGATCTCTGCTCCAATGGTTTGAATCCTAGCACCCACGTGGCCGAGTGAGCTTCTGTCACTTGTCTCAGCTTCTGCCCACCTAGCAGTTTGAAAGCATGCTATCTGTGAGTAGATAAATAGGTACCACTTCAGTGGAGCTAGTTTGCCCCCTGTGGTGTACCATGGATAAGCATGTGAGCATGAACTAAGCGGACTAGCACTCTAGCAATCTTCAATCCCTGAGAGGATCTTGATAATTTATAAATAACTACTTTATACCAACAATGTAATCTCCTGCGTAACTGTAACATCGCGATAGGCTAAATAAATAAATAATCAAGGTAGTCTGAAATAGCAAGGATGAGCAACCTAGCCTTTCTCAGCCAAGCTGCCCGAAATCCGTGGCACAATTTTTCTATCTGAGCGACCGAATTAGTGGAATACTAGTAATTCCAGGATGTGGTGGCTCAGTGGGTTAGGACGCTGAGCTTGTCGATCAGAAGGTCGGCAGTTTGGCGGGTCGAATCCCGAGTGCCGCGTAACAGAGTGAGTGCCTGTTACTCGTCCCAGCTTCTGCCAACCTAGCAGTTCGAAAGCACGTAAAAATGTAAGTAGAAAAATAGGGACCACTACGGTGGGAAGGTAACAGCGTTCCGTGCACCTTTGGCGTCTAGTCATGTCGGCCACATGACCACGGAGACGTCCTCGGACAAGCGCTGGCTCTTCGGCTTTGAAACGGAGATGAGCACCGGCCCCTAGAGTCGGAAATGACTAGCACGCACGCGCGGGGGAACCTTTACCTTTACTAGTTATTCCTGACAGGGATCCTAAAACAGTTTTCTACAGTTTTTTCCTTCGCTGTTGCTCTTTCAAATGAGTCTCATTGGCTATTGATGTTAACCTTCTGTTTCCTATAAGAGACTGCGCACATGCATCATTAATTCCAAAAGCAAAGCATAATCCCCCAGGGGTAGGCAACCTTGGCTCTTTTATGACTCATAGACTTCAACTCCCAGAATTCCTGAGCCAGCCATGAGTCATTAAAGAGCCAAGGTTGCCTACCCCTGCCCTATACCAAAGAAAGAACTATATAACCAGAGGTAATAATATTTCCTTTGTATATGACAATATTTTCACATCATTTCAAATTTACAACCTTATTTCTTCATTTGAAGGTATACGACTAGAACATTTCATGTCTCCATAAAAGTCACTGTTATGAGAAAATAAATCCTTCACTTTAAATGAACTTCAAATTATTTGAAAAACTGTGCTGACTAAAGGATAAGCAGTGTGGATGAAATTCTGGAAAGCAGCAACTCTTATGGAATAAAACATCTTCCTTTTAAAGGAAAACCAAAAATTCATGTCAGCTGAATTAAAAACTATGCTGATTTATTAAAAAAGTGCATTTTGGGGAAACCTCTCAATTATTCTTGACACACTGTGGTTATGCCACATTCAGCTGTCAAATTAAATGAAGTCAGTGCGGAGCTTTCAATTTAAAGGCAGATGACCAAGGCTGAAAGAACAATTTTAAGAAAGAATTCGTGGCAAAATTCTCTTTTGCATAAAATGATTCTAATCTTAAATCTTTGGAGCCAATAAAGGTACTTGTTAGATAAACCAAAGGGCTTAAGAGGTTGAAGACAGAAAGTGACATTTCTAATTAATCCATATGGTAGAGGATTTGAAATACTTTTGAATTGAGATGCCAATCTTGGACTGAAGAAATTTATTTTAAATTTTGGTAGTCACGTATAAAGAACAAGAGGAATAAGTGGTAGCAATCTGATTCTCAGGTGAAAATTAAATCACTGGGCACGTGAATCACATTGCTGAACATTAATTTTGATTTAACTGAACATTCAAATCTTTTAAAATCTGATTTTAAAATCAGACCACTGTGGTTTTGTCCCTAAAAATGTCAGAATTAGCAGCATCTATTTTCAGTTAAATCAAAATGTTGAATAAAAGTACCAGAAGAGGACCAAATCTGAACCTTCACCAACGTCTATATCCAAAATAAAGTATGGGCGGAAGGGCAGAGAAGAGAAATGCAGATATATTATTTATTATTAGGTATATTTGTTTTTTTAATATTTTGTCTTGTTGCTTTTACTTGGTTGTAAGCCCCTAAGAGTTACCTCTATGCAAGATGAGCTGCATATAAATTTAATAAATAAATATTGTATCTGCAATAATATACATATACTATAAAATGAAGTAAATAAAAACTTATTTCTTCCCATCTTTTTCTCTCTCAAACATTAGGGGAAATAAAATACGACAAGAGACAGCCCTAACTTTTAATAAAATACAAATCATTTCCTCAGACACATCCAATGTCAGTGCTTTGGAGAAATAATGCAATCCTGGACTGCAGCGCTGTTCCAATATTCAAATCTTTTAATACTCTGCAATAATTGTAACTTCCTTACAATTAATCTACATTTCATATCAAGCAATTTATCTTGCCAATCACTCCAGGCGCTGCCTTTTTAAGAATCCAGACCTAGTATTGCACAATCTTAGAAATGCATGTAAATTTGTGGGGTGGGATCTTTATTATGATAATAAAAATATTTACTACCAATCTTGCCCATGTAGTAAAATGGCAGGATTAAATTTGTAATAAAATTTGATAAGGCATTCTGTGGTAATATTGATAGCAAAGATAGTAAATCTGCATATTATTATTTTTACTATCATCGTTAGGCACAACTTTCCAATTACATCCAAGTCAGCTGAATGGGGAAGAGGAAAGGTACACATGGGGAAAAATAAGATTTCATTATGACCCTGAGAAGATTCAGGAAAAAAATAATACAATACAATGATGTATGACAGATCATATAGCTTAAAAAAAGATTACCTCATAACATCACAGCAACCTCTTTCATTAAAAGTTTTATTAAACTTCTTTGCTGCCCATCTTACCGACACAACTCTAGATGCCTTAAAATAGTTGACATTCTGCAGTCTTGATATTCTTTCTCAGAAAGGTTTTTGCCTTTTAATTAGTGTCCAGGCATCTTTCACTTGAAGTGAAAGTAGAACATCACTTTAATATTATGATCTGCAGAACTCTTACAGAGACGAATACGTTTTGATTAAGTTATACGGCAGTAACTTCAAGCAGATTCAGGTGACAATTTTACAACCTGCTATTCATTATTTTAGCTCTTGTTTCAACTGCATAATGACAATGAGTGTAAGCAGAAAATGGAAATAATTATTTTCACTATAAAAAAGGAACACACATTCTAAATGGTATGCGCCTTGAATTATGTAGTGTGTTTTGTTAGAATCTCCATAAAGCACTATATTATGTATTATATTTGCATATGCCTATGATCTGTAGCTCACAATGGTTGCTAGGAGAAGAAACAAAATTGAAGGCAGTGTTTCATTTACCATTTAGCTTAGATTTACATAACCATGTTTCATACAACACTTGCCATGTTGCAATTTTCACAATGCAGAGAGCCAAAGCGCTACCAGCTATGTAAAGAAAGTGACACTCCAAATTAATTGACATGCCTGACCAATTTCAATAAACAAAAGCAGAAGGTCAACCCAACTATAAGATAAGAAACTGAAGATCACCAGATGTAAAATGCAAAAAATACCCTGGAGAGAGAGAGGGAAAAATGGATTTCTAAAATCATCCAAATGAGGATCATTTTGAACATACTGATTACGTTTCTACTCCTGCAATATACCATAGCTGACAAAAATTCTGAAATAGTTAAGATAAGGTTAAATGTAGCTTCCACTCACATGGTAAAACACAAATCAGTGGCCAGGTCAGGCCCTTCCTTCGTATAACAGAGTTTTTCAATTATCCCTGAAAAATTGTTCAGTGGAAAACAGCAATTATAGTCTGTCAATATTGAAGCGAATCATTGATGCCACATGGAAGAAAGTTCCTTATTTAAAAGAAGAAAGGAAGAAAAATGAGTTTATAAACTGTTTATTGATAACCGAAAGCCTTCTGCCATTTAAATGCTTTAAAAGAGCAGTTCTTGAGTTCTTCCTTAATGCAGACCACTATCTTATAAACAGGACTTGTGACAAAATACATATTTGGCTGGTGGCAAGGTATTGACGATGCTCCAAGATAGACTAAGTAATAAATACCATACGGGCCTAAAACCACATTTATTAGAACCAAATCTTACACTGTGCTTCCTTACTCTGTCCCATCTTCATTTGAATTAGGTAGCGACGAGCTTATCAAGGCTTTTTTCTCAAGTTTGTTTCTTGGAATGAGCTTAAACCCATTGTTGCCTTGCTAACCGATCTTTCATTATACTTCAAGGCTATTTTTTGTATCCTCTATGTGACGTGTCATGACGTATCACAACTTTTTCCCCATTGCCGGAGCTGGGGTGGGCACTGTTTTGGCATGACGCATCCATCCCGCAGGCCAGCAGTTTGATATCCCTGCTACCCAATTAGTACCCACAGGCCTCCACAAATAAACAGACAGACAGACAAAACCAGACACACTTTTACTGGAATTCTGTGGCGATTGCCCAAATTACAAAACATCAATCTTTTCATTTCAAATATTCTACATTCTGGCATTTTCTCAAGATGTGGCCATATATATCCTGACACACATATAAGGTTCTCACACAAGGAACGTGAAAACCACAAAACAGGATCTCTGCTTTAAAAGTCTGGAAAGGTAGGATTTTCAACAGATCTTTGCAACCTGCATTTGATATTGAGGAACACCTATTTCACAATGTAATGATTAAGATCAATAATCCCTGAGGTCCGAAAGTTCAAATAGCGAACAAAAGTCACACTTAGTTCATCTGCTTCTATTCAATAAACAAGTCAAACCAAGTCTACAAATAAAGCATCTATCCCTGAAAAACAATGCAACTACTTAAAATTAGTAGATTGTTATTAATTTCTGGATCTGAATATCTTCCCAATTAATCCAATGTTAGTTTCATTTCCTTTATTTTAATTGGTCAGATAAAGTTTAGCTTTCATGCTATGAATGATTACATCAGCTATTATTTTTTATTTTACTCACTAGATGGTTCAAGAGGAGGATTTGGTATGGTCTTCATCTAAGTATTTACAAAGAAGTATTAGAAACAGATTCAAAAGGGATATCAGGGAAACAAGGAATTGCAGTTCTCTAAATCCTGAGATAAACAACTTTTTCAAGGAAGGATTTCAATTTTTCACTTACATTCCAGAATGTGCTAATATGCATGAAACCATGACATACTTCCTGGAAAATAGACATATCTTATTTCTGAACTGTAACAGTGACTGCACTCTTACCCACGGACTGTACAACGGCACGCACGTAAGTGAGTATACTGCAATGCAAAGACATGGAGCATTTAAAGCACAAAGATAATCCCTTGCTTGGAAAGTAAATTCCCATCTCTCAGTATTAAAGGAGAAAGATGCTAAGGCGCCTTACAACTGTTCTAAGAACCGATCAAGAGACAACACTCATAGAATAAAATCTCAATCTTATGTACCACCATTCATACAGCAGACTTAGAATCCTATAGCAAGATTTTACTTTGGACTGGAAAAAAAAAGAAATAGCAGTAGCACTTAGACTTATATATCTCTTCACAGTGCTTTAATGGACAAAGTCCATTCCCTCTGAAGCAGTCCAGTCAACTAAAGCAATTTACATAATTTTTTTATTAATTGTCATTGGCTGTAAATAACACTGAATTATAGAATTTTGTAAGTGAATTAAATGGATGCAAATGACAATGTACACTTAGCTTCAACTAATACTCCTTCTCCCCACAAGGATTTACTATAAAGATTAGTTATATGTCTCTGTGTTTAAATAGACATATGGGTTAAAAACTACTCATTTAATTGACTGCAGTTATGATAGCACTGAATGAGGTGCTTTACACCTGGTCTCAAAACTGCAGCCATTTGCAATGTCCCCACAGCCATTTGTAACTTTTGCTGCTGGTTTCTGACAAGCATAGTAAGTGGGGAGGCCATTAAGAGGTTGCAAATGGTGACCACTTAATATTGCACTTAAGAACCATGTAGGATTTTCTTAACGACTGCAACGGGAACTGCTGTCGAAAACCAATGCAATCACAGGACATCGAGCTTTGCAGCTGTATAGCTTAGGAATGAGTTCCTGATCCCAATTATCTTGGTCCCAATTACCTCGTTAACTGAAGTCTGCTTGTACATCTTTAATGGTAAACTAAAACAACTAATAACCAAGAAGAAACTGATTCTAGATATTAAAAGTTAAGGACAGCAGCGCTGATTCCATGAACACTTAATCCGAAATAGAGGATGTTTATAGCTTCTATTTGATCTTATCACAAGAGGCTTGAGTAATCCCAGATCAAAAGATGAGATTGTGATATGAAGTACTCTAACTTAGTTTAGTGCTTGAGGGAAAAAAGTGATATGCTGAACGTTAGGTACAGTGTTGGATGAGACATTTTGACCTAATGTGGAGTCAGAATGCAGAACTAAATTAACATTTATATTACTGTAGTGGCTGTAGACCCCAATCTGATTAGCAGTGTTATTGCCTCAGGTTCAGCACTCAGGAAAGCAAAAGAATTTGTCAGGAAGAGTTCATAATTGAAAACCTCCCAAGGATGTGTCTACCATGGGAAAATAAACAGAGTTTAGCAGTATGTTTTAATTAAGAACATTTTACAAGTGCAGAAAACTGGCAGTGAATCGAAGAAACAAAAGTAAACATGGGGAAATCAAGACTAATCCCTTGTACCTTTCCAGGTAATCACC
>NC_138208.1:81177968-81280468 GCF_964194415.1 Vipera berus | reverse complement strand
TCGGCCACATGATGACCCGCTTAACAACCGGCAATTATAACCGTAATCCCAGGCTCAGTTATGGTTATAAGTAGAGGACCTGTATTTATTAAATTTAGAATCTGCCCATCTCACTCACAGAGCTATGAACTGTCAGCCCCAAGAATGACATGAGCAGTAGTTTTTTTTTTGTTGTTGCTTGCTCATAGACAGGAATCTTGCCAGACAAAAGCATCTACTAGATATATTCTGTAAACATCTGAGGAAGGGAGTTCCATCTTTACTCTTTTCCTGCCTACTGAAGACTGCAAGCTATGTTCTCTCTTTGGGAACTCTGGACTACATTCCACCACATAAACTCAATGCATTCTGCAAGATATGCATATTTACACCAGAGAGTCGCACAACATTTTATTACCATATTATGTCAAGAATGCTTTAGAGAAAAGGAGCATATGCTTTCTGAGCTTTGGCATAATATTTAGATAATTATTTCAATGTCAACAGAATAACTTGATGATCAAGCGCTATCGGCCACATGCCCACCATTTAACAGTTCTGATAACATCCTGTACTCAACGTACCACAAAAGTCACAAAACAGAAAGATTCAAAAACGGTTATTTTCTACAAAAACAGCATGACAACCAATATGTTATTGACTTTAGCATTTTTCTACTCTTTCTCTACGTCGTTCTGCAACATTTTGTTCTAATGGCCTATTAGGAAATTTAGTGGAATAAGTTATAAGTTTTTTGCATAGAATACAAAACAGCAGTCACATTTAATACACAAATATGTTCACGTCCTAAGAATATCAAAAGTAGAATACCACGTTTGTCACCAAGTAGTAGGTCCTCTATGTAGGACAACAAAGATCACCTCAGACTTTTACAGAATAAAGAAATACGTAGTCTAACCATCCATGATGCCATTTATGGTAACTACCAATGGCTTCTCTAGATTCCATGAAGAACACTTTCCAAAGACTACTTAAATAAAGACACTGAAGATTGAAACAATTTTTTTTCTTCAATAGCAGGAAATTAAATATAAATACATATGGACTGCATTCTGAAGCTTTTTATCGTGTAATAAAATTTCTCTCACACTGCAAAATCCTCCAATTATTATTATTAACCTACTTTTTCAGGGCCACAGATATAAACACATAAAAGCAGCCATCTAAGACTTGGATTGGATAGGCAGGAGGACCCACAGATCAGTACCTCTTTTTTTTTCTTCAAATGCAAATGTACTTTATTTATTAGATATTTAACCCACCTTTATTATTTATTTCAATAAATATTTCAAGGTAGCAAACATATATAACACTCCTATGGATGTGGGGTTTTATGTTATCCTTAGTCCATCTTCCATCAAAACAAGAGTACCATGGCACAGAAAGGCATAACTGTCAATTTAAACATTCTAGAGTGGCCCAAATATAGGATAAATGCAGAAGTTGGATTTTTATGTGAGAAATCCAGATTTCCCATTAGATACCAAGCTTTACAAATATTGTAGTCATGAGCTGTCTTGATCAAGTTGCTATTCCTTCGTTTCACCTGGCTCAAAGGATCAGTGAAAGAATCAGAAACATATGACATTCTGCCTTCCCTTAAGCTACTGCCATGAGGCATTGTTGTTACATAGCAAAACCCCATTCTTCAGATTATATCACACATCCATCTTTTCCTTAAACCACACTCTGAAGATAATACAACACTCCCTAGGACAAAGTATATAGTAATATATATTCAGCAAAATATTCCATGCTGAGCTTCACTTACTTTATGTAGTATCTTGCACCTTCAAAAGTATATGCTTCTTCCCAACCTGTGGGTAGATCTAGAGTAGAAAAAATAGCCTCATTATATGTTTGAGAATCATTTTATTACACTAAACATTTGCAATTGTTTTAGCTTTTTTTACTCTACAATATATTAAAAGAAAACAGTATTATCAATTTTACACCTCCCACATGGCTCAAATTCTTATTCATTATGACCTCAAGAGCAAATAAGATTTAAATCATGAAAATAAAACACAATTAATTCTCAAACCCTAAAGATTTTATGTATTGCCACAAATATTTCTGAGTATTATAGTACATCTCATCAACTACAGCTAGATATACTGAAAAACGTCTTCCAGCATCATTAAGTTAAATGGCTTCATTCACTTCTGTAGCTGTTCTGCCAATCATAAAATAGCTCATCAGAAATATCTAAAATGGTATCTAGTTAAATATTATAACAGATAGTTGATGTCCAAGTTTCATCATATTGCTATAACTTCAAGTTGTGCTTGGAAGCATCCACTAGTAATACAGGTAGTCCTTGACTTACGATCACAATTGAGACCAAAATTTCTGTTATTAATTAAGACATTTATTGAGTTTTGCCCCATTTTATGACCTTTTTGGCCCAGTTGTTAAGTGAATCTCCGCACTTGATAAGTTACTAACACTATTGTTAAGTTAGTCTGGCTTCCCCATTGACTTTGCCTGTCAGAAGGTTGCAAACGGTGATCACATGACTTTGGGACACTGCAACCGTCATAAATATGAACCAGTTGCCAAGCAGCTGAATTGTGATCACATGATCATGGGGATACTGCAAAGATTGTTAACTGTGAAAGACAGTCATTTAAACAGAATTTTCACTATTAATCTAATGCAGGGGTGTCAAACTCAATTGCATGGAGGACCGCATCAGCATTGCGGTTGCCCTCAGGGGGCCGGGTGGGCGTGGCCAGGGTGGGCGTGGCTAGAGTGCCTATGGCCTACTGGGTGGGCGTGGCCAGCTCTACATCGTTCGCATCAAGGTTGCCTATGGGGGCCTGGGCAGGAGTGGGACAGATCTGAGGGTCTCTGGCAGAAGGAGGGTCTCTGGGCCAGGGCCAAGGCAGTGGGAGCCGTTCCCTCACTCTTTCCAGGATGGCTTCGCGGGCCGCATGAGACCACTTCGCGGGCCGGATCCGGGCCCCAGGCCTTGTGTTTGACATGTCTGATCTAATGACAAGGCAAGAGAGATGTGCTGCTTCTCTATAGTCATCAATTAAGCATCAATATTTTGAATCTCCTTTTAAAAACAAAATTCAAAGGCTATTCTCATCTTTAGAACACAAAAGCAAAGCATTGTGGAGAAAATGGATCATTAAAGCAGTGCTTAATTACAAGGCTCACTGCTTAAAATAATTATTTCACCTACTGCACTGTGCATAAATACAGCTGGCTTTGCTCTTTATAATAGTACCATATATATGTTTGAGCACAGGTAATTGAAATACTTTGGGTGATAGAATATTTTGGTGAAGCATTTAAAGCTATTTTGGGAGCTTGATGTAGAACACTTTTGCATGGTAAACATTCTATAAACAAAGAGCAATTAAATCAGAGATGCTTTCCTCAAGATAAACATAATAAGTTCCCACCATCACAATTAAAAGGTTACACAAGCCAGTGTAAAATAGCTTTTCACATATTATTTCCATGTAAGAGTAAAACAGCAGGTCTGGTTGCTACAACTGCTTATCCAAATATAATCATAAGAATATGTAAAAGAAATTCCATTTGTCCAAAAACAAGCTTTGCTCATTATCTGAAATACTTTAAAAGCAACCAAAATTGATTTTTTTTTTTCCTTAGAGACATTAACATACATTTTGGCACTCAGAGGGGTTGAAAACAAAGCAAAGCACTTATATGTACAGTAGAATGAAACAGAATACGTCTGAAATGTGAGTAAGAAAAATTCTTCCCTCAGTAGAGGCAAAAGCATTAATTTAAGACCAGGGTGGAATTACAGGAGAAAAACAATTGTGTTCAACAGCCAAATCACTCAAGCACATCTGCCCCTTTCCCTTACCTGCTGGACTTTTCAATTAATACAAACACTAATTATACAAGGAGCAGGGAACTCTTCTCAATTAACCAGCAGTTCTGGTTTCTGACTCTGAAACACAGCTGGCTATGCACTATCCCATGACATTTCCCATAACTATGACTAGGAAGAGAGTTAAACAAAAGAACTTCACTCTGCCTTGAAAATGTTCCCAGGTCCCATGGAACAAAAGCAAAGACTAATGAAATATAAAAAAAAATTTTTTTAAAAAAGGCAAAAATGCCAGTCCAGTCGTCTTAATCCGAGTGTCCCTGGATTGCCTTTCTTTTTCCATTTCACACATCCAGTTGCATAAAAGAAAGAGAAGGGGGGAGCAGTTGCATTGCTGGATAGCAACACCCATTTCCCCATGGCATTGTTGATTGATGTGCTGTACCAGCAACCCCGTTATTCCTTTTTCCAGCCAAACCTTCTCTGCTGCTTTTCGTCTCCAGAGAAACAAATGGCAGAGTCTACCCCCCTCTTTTCCTATAGTCTCCCCAAGCCCCTGCCCTCTTTCTCCAATTCATCCCACCTTTTCCTGTCACTCAGAAACCACCCACTCTCTTATCTAAACCGAGGGTGTATCTTTAAAGGTGAAGACACTTAAGGATAATGCATGGATTTCAAAAAACAGCCACAAGCTTTCGAAAGTATGACACTGAAAAGATATGGACAAGTGAATTCATGCTTTGCCCAGTGAAAAAGCTTTTGGCTGTTGGCAATTTTACAGGATTGAATGTTGGTTACAATATCAGGGCAGGCAAGAAGTATGAGAAAGGAGTAGCGTGCTCACAAAACAACTAAAATATGATACATATTCATTTTTAAATTGCAAATTACAGTCTACATCGGGAAGTACCTTTCTTCATTGAGGAGAGACAGCCAGTATTCAACCTGCAATTTGGTGCTGCTATTTACATGAAGCTTTCCTTCCATAAGTATCACTAACGCCACTCTGATTCTGAACATTATGTGATGTATTAATTTACTAATATATGCTGCCCCCTCCTTTGATGCCTCTGGAAAACTTACAACTGTACTATAAAAACTGTAATAAATGTAATACAAAATAATAAGCTTATAGCTTTAAAACATGAAAAATATCTACTCAGTTCTTCTCAATTAAGAAGGGGACTTGCTTCAACCTCAGTGGCAACTGGACTGGCCAATTCTTAGGACACCAAGTGAATAGCTCATTCTACCACTGTTGCTGAAAATCACACCACTGCTGTGTATTTTTTTTTAATAAAGGTTCAGCTATGGGTTTCTTTTAAGTTTTACAATGGAGTAGGACAGCATAAAGAGAACATGTTGAGGAAGCCAGGAGAAACAACTTATTGCTAAAAAGAATAGCCATGTTGGAGAATAGCCATGCTGGAGGTCTCCAAGCTATCTGGAAAGCATGCTGAATAGGTGGAGATCAGATCTCTGAAGAAGACTGCAGAAATCTCTGCAGCTTAACTGAATGGTAAGGTGGATTTCTAAGCCACCCACCCACCCCATTTATACAAAAGCAATTGCAAGATAGCAATGCAGGAGTCATTATTGGAAAGAGTCAGTAGGAAAAGATTAGTTATAGGGTTAAGTTTCCCAATGAACTGATAGAAAAGTCTAGCAGATTAACCCCCAAACAATAGGAAGAGAGAACCAACAGATAACAAGCCATAAAAAAGGTACCAACTGAGTGGATATCAGTATCAGACTAAAAATGTAGGAACAATTAATTATGGATGCAAATATAGTTGAAATGTACATGGAGAAAATACAGTAAAGGAATCTGTCGAGGTTAGGATCAAGTGGGATAAACATTTAACCTAGCTATGATTAACCTAGTGCAGGGGTCAGCAACCTGAAACAGTGAAAGAGCCACTCGGAACCGGTTCCCTCACAAAAGGAAAATCTGGGAGCCGCAAAAAATGTGTGTGTGTGCGTACATGCGCGCATGTGCAGAACAGGGTTTGACTGAAGAGTGGAGCCAAGGTGAGATATGCACCTACCCTGCATATTTGAATTGATTGGTTGAACTTTTTTAGCCCCACTTTTTTTGGGGGGGACTGCACATGGCAGAGGACTGGGAGCCGCAGGAGACGGCTGAAAGAGCCGCATGCGGCTCTGGAGCCGCGGGTTGCAGACCTGTGACCTAGTGCAAATGGGTCAACTAAATTACAACACCAGAAAGAAACACAGAGACAAGAAAACATAAACAAAGTATTTGGCTATCACACCTATTAGGGGGCAGTGAAAGTACAATCAGCTAGTTAGATAAGCTGGAATGATTAAGCATTGTTTGACAGGTAAGTTTAAAAACAGAGCCTCTTGTAATTCGTTACGCCAGGTGAGGATACATTCATCCAGAGAGCAGAACGTTTATTTGAGCAAATACAGCCAAATTAATATACATGGGCATGTCTTAGATGTGTACCTGGAGAAAGAAGAGTAGCAACCATGCAGAGAGATAGGCTAAAGGAGTAGTAGTAATAAAGTGACTTACGTGAGCATCCATGAGAAAGTTTAAAAGTTAGTTGGGTTTAAGGATGCAATAATTTGGAAATAAATTATATAAAAGTGATGCCTATAACCTGAGTACGGTATATTTGTAGATTAGTAACAGAGATACTGGTCAGAATTGGAACAGGGATGCTAATATTCATCGAGAGTCAATATGCTGCTGGAAAAGGCATTTTAAACATAGGGAGAGAGCTGGTTTAAAGGATGACAAACAAACTAGAGGAATTTTTTTTTTACTTGATAAAACATAGGGCTATAGAGGCCCAAACTGTCCATCACTAGGAGTTAACAATGGGTTTAGAGCAGGGGTCAGCAACCTGAAACAGTGAAAGAGCTACTCGGAACCGGTTCCCTCACAAAAGGAAAAACTGGGAGCCGCAAAAAATGTGTGCACATGCGCATACATGCGTGCATGTGCAGAACAGGGTTTGACTGAAGAGTGGAGCCAAGGCGAGATATGCACCTACCCTGCATATTTGAATTGATTGGTTGAACTTTTTTAGTCCCACTTTTTTTTTGGGGGGGGGAACTGCACATGGCAGAGGACTGGGAGCCGCAGGAGATGGCTGAAAGAGCCGCATGCGGCTCCGGAGCCGCGGGTTGCAGACCTGTGGTTTAGAGGGATGCTCCAATCAGGGCAGAACAAAATCCATGACTTGCCTAGACAAGAGTTCAAAACAATATTTTAAGTCCAGGACCTTAACTTAGGAATTATTTGGTTAAAGGTTAAGGGAACAGAAAGACAAGGGGATCTTGTGAAAGGGATGGGGTGTGAGAAAGGAGTGGGCAGGTTTATCATCCCAGAAGAAGAGCTTCAGATAAAATGACAAGGAGATAAGGTAAAAGCAAGAGAGAGAGAGAGAGAGAGAGAGAGACAGACAGGAGAGAAGGCATTTCAGTGATGGTTGCATGAAGGGTGAAACAATCACAGGGCTTTTTTTCTCATAGAACGCTCAGAATGGAGTTCCGGCACCTTTTTTGGATGGAACCTTGTAGGGTAGGCAAGGCAGGTTGTATGACATGTGTGAGTTCCGGCACCTTTTTCTTTTACAAAAAAAGCACTGGAAACAATAAATCTCCTTGGTTCAAGTTATGAGGCAGAGGAACAATATTCACGGAGCAGAGGGAAAAACGTAATGCCACAAAATAACTGATAGTAGTCTTGAACTGAAGAAGTGGGGGGGGGGGGAAGAAATCTTGCATTCAACCAAAGGGCAAGCGGCAGAAAGAAAAGCAAATAGGTGGGTTAAAAGGAAAAACAAGGAAACAAGTTTTATCCAGAGGGAAAGTTTTAAGCCACAGGGGGAAAGAGAAGGGCGGTTATTCCCAAACCCGAGTCGCTATATCCATTTTCCCCCACCACCACTCCCCCCCAAAAAAAAGGGCCGGCCAAGTACAAAACTTTTGGGATAGGTGCCCTATGTTCAATTTACAGCGAAACACAATAGGCTAAAAGATTTAAGAGGCAGGGATGCACCAAAGAGAGGGAACCAACCGGAAAAATTGGGGAATTGCAGAACCCACAACTGGGGGAATTGGGGGGGTGGTCGGGTGGGGTGGGGGGACGGAATGCAGAACCACACACCTAAGGAAGTCCACGAGAAGAGCCTCAGCTTCGGTGGCCAAAAGCCAACCAGGGAGAGAGGCTGGCAGGCAGTGGCCTAGCGTGGGGGGTGTAGGGGGGGGCCGGCCGCACCGGGCTCAACATCTGGGGGGGCGCATTAGATGCATTTTACTTTAATTACATCAGTATTTCCATAACAAACAATACATGTGCTTAGGGGGTAAGGGTTTCTTTAACTAATCTAGTGGAAGAGACTCGAGTGCTAAAATCCACGGGTTAGGGGGCGCAAATTACTTGCCTTGCCCGGGTGCTGACAACCCACTGCTGGCAGGCAAGGAAAAAGAGGTGGGGTGGGGGGGAGGCTGGAGGGGGAGAGTGGAGAAAAAAACGGGGCAGCATTAAAATGTTGACGGTGGAAAATTTAAAATTAGGAAGGAGGCAAAGGGGCTTTTTCAAATCCCGGGAGGCTGCCGGGGTGCAAGCGATGAGCGGCACCGGTGCACGGCGGGGCGCGCGTGTGTGTGTGTGTGTGTGTGTGGAGGGGAAGGTAAAAGCGAGGCAGGGAAGCGGGGGATCGGGGAAACGACTACCCCCCGCCCGGTGCCCTCCAGAAGGAAGTGCCGCCTTACCTGGGCTGCGCCGGTGCCCGGTGATCGCCGCCTCGCCCGTCAGCGGGTGCAGCCAAGTCGTGCTCTTCGCTTCCTCGCTGCCAATGCAAGGGGAAAGAGAGAGAGAGAGAGAGGCGGTAAGGGAGAGAGAGGAGCCCGACCCTCCGGGAGCGCCCCCGCCTCGGCCGCCTCGGCCGCCCCCGCCGCCGCTCTCCCCGCCCCCGGGCTTACTTGATGAAGAAGATGCGGCCGCCTCGGCTGATGCCGAAGCTCCAGCTGGCGGGCAGCGAGCGCAGCCGCTCGGCGCTCAGCTCCGCCGCCATGTCCGAGCGCAGCCCGGGCGAAAAGCGGCGCGCGCGGGCACGGCCAGCCGAGGCGGAGGGAGGGAGGGAGGGAGGGAGGAAGAAGCGGGGCGCGGAGGAGGAGGAGGAGGAGGACTGGGAGGCGCGCGCCGGCGGGGGCGCGCGAGGGGCCGCCAACCAGCACCTGGACGACGCGAGGTGAGCGGAGAGAGGCAGCGCGAGAGAGAGAGAGAGAGAGAGAGAGAGGGAGGGAGGGAGGGAGGAGGGAAGCGTGGAGGGCGGAGGGGGGTGGGGGAAGAGCGACGCCCCGCCCACTGAGCCGAGTGGCGGCCAACCAGCGCCTGGTTTCTCCAACTCGCTCCTCCTCCACCGCCCCTCCTGCCCACCCACCCACCCACCCCTTCCTCCGACCCCGTCCCGCGCGCGAGAGCGCGCGCGCGCCTCGAGACCCCGCCCGCGGAGTGATTGAGTTGAGGTGCCGTCGAGGCGGCGCTGGTGGACTCCTGGCGGCTGTGCCGTCCGTCGCCGCCCCTCCCTCAATCTCTCGTCCAGGCGCTTGGGATCCTCCGCGGATCCAGCTTTGCCCAGGCAATCTAGGAGGGCGTTGGGGGTTTGGTTTTGGGGTTTTTTTTGCGCACACACACACACCCTGCCCCTTTCCCTCCACTCTATGCCCAAAGTATGTGAGCTTCTGCTTGGGGGGGGATCGTTGCCTTGCAAGCAGCGTTCAGCTTTTATCTTGTCCAGGGACGGATCGAGCGGTCCGAGGTGGTTTCAGGTCAATTCCTCCAGGAGCGACTCGATTGCCACTCCGTTGCAACCCCCAGGTATCCCTCAAGTGATCTGAAAGCCTGTCTGCATTTCTGTTACTTGGGGATCACAATGGGGTGTGTGTGTTTGTGTGTGTGTGTGTGTGAGATCGTAGAGGGTGTTATAAATCCCAGCGCAGAAATGGTTTTTTTGATGCCTTTTTCCTTGTAGATCCGGAGACCGCTCCTCTCTCCCTTCTTTCTACCTTGCACAAGGTCTCCCGATAGATTACCACTGGGGAGACCATTGCTTCGACTATTTTTATTATGGTTGTCATAGAAATAATCCTTATCTTGTCAGGTTTGTCATTCTCTGGAGGATCATTCTTGTTCCTTCTCTGATGTGCTGTCCATGTTTTATCGTGTATCTTCTTGATTGCAAGAGAGCAAAATTGCCATGTCCAGTTGTTCATCTGCCTTGAGATCAAGTAGCAGGCTGACCTTCTTTTTACTATTTCACATTAGCCTGGGTCTTTCATATTCCACTTTTATTTTCATACAAATAGGGGTTGACCTGTGACCAATCACTTAGTGACAGAGCAAAATTACAACGAACTCGCCCCAAAGCTACTTATGAACTGATTTCAAAGTTATCTCTCTTTCTATCTCTCTCTCTCTCTCTCTCTCTCTCTCACACACACACACACAGGATGTGATCACGTTATGGGCACTTGGCAACCAACTCACCACTTCAGCTATGTGTAGCATCCCAGGGTTACATGACTGCAATTTTTGATAATTTTGTTTTGCTGGTTTCTAATGTTTATTTCAGGTTTCTGGCCAAAAAAAAACAAACCTCCAGATTGGGAAAAACGGAATTTCTTAAACACCCCTGTGTTCGCTTAAAAATGCTGTGTTCATTTAATGACTGCTGCACTAACTTAATGACCGCTGCAAAAAATAGCAAAAAATCAGATTCAGACAAATGATGACTTGCATAACTACCATAATGACTTCAATCATAATTCCAACTCAATTACAGTTGTAAAGCAAAAACTATCTGTAATAAACCTTACATAATCTTCCTTATATCCAAATAGCACGTTACCATTCCTGACCTCCAGTTTCAGTTCCAGCCATCGTCTCCCAATTCTACCAGTCTTGTATTCTCTACAAAAATTAAAGCGATGGTGGGAAAATATGTGTCTCATAGGACTGTGTAAGTGGTTGCGGGTGCCTGTATAGGATGAGGCAGCCTGAAGCACCTTTTAAGTCTTGAAAATGGCCCGGGAACTTTACCCACTCAAAAGGAAGTAGTGTAGTTTCTGTGTGGGTTCCTGCACACTTTTAAATATTTCCTTAGCTGTATTCTCCTTTTGCTCTTTTGTCCTGGTTTGAACCACTCTTGTTCTTGAAATTCAGTTCATATAATAGATTTTAATGCATTATAAAGAATCATCAGAAAAAATAAATCCAGTTTCTGACATAATCTATACGATCACAGCTTGCTGCAGTCAATGAAGCATAGATAAACCTTTAATCTTTTTGCTTCCTCCATTATCCACCTTATGTTCGCAATTTGATTCTGTGTTCCTCTGTTTTTGCTGAAACCTGTCCATCTGGTTCTGTTTTCCTTGTATGATCATATGAAGATAAAAAAATAGAGTTTCAATCACACTGTTCCAGTCCACCATCTTGATTTTTGGGGGCCATTATGTGTGGACAACCCTACATCTCCTTACTTACTCAATATGCCAAATTTCTCCATCCCTATGTCACACAATCTTGTTCAGTGTGGATGTTTTCACTGCCTCTTCTCACACAACTTCATTCACGCCGAGTATTTTTCTCTTTGATATCAGGATAAGAGCTCATGCAATTTACTTTCTAGTGGTGTGAGTTTCTGAAGATGTTTGCAAAGCTTTCTCCTTCTGCAAAAAGATTTTGTCTAGCTATTCCATCTCTTAACTTCATTTGCTTCTCTTAGCAAATTTCTGCTAGATTTCTAAGACCATTACTCTTTGGTATTCCTTTTAATTTTAATTCTTAACGTTTTAATTTTTATCCACTGTTTTTATATTTTGACATTTTGTTGTGCACCACCTAGAGTTGCTTTCTAAGGGAGATGGGCAGTTCAGAAATGTGAAAAATAATTTCCTAATTACATTTCCCTGCTCCAAAATTCTTAAAAACATTTCATTTTCCTTTTGTCCCTTTCCTCTTTCCGTTTTCATCTTAATTAAGATATCTTCTATTGTCCTTTATTATCTGGCTTTGAAAGTTTGCAAACTTTATCTCCCATCCTTGCTAAAGACCTCCATCTTTCTGTAGCCACCATAATATATTATTCTGAAGGCCACTTTGGTTGGCACAGTATTTCTTATCATTCCCATAGCTTCTTCAGGTTTCTTTCCCATAAGTTATAAATATTAAATTTACCTATCAGTGATTAAATATTCTGACTGAATGTCCTTCAAGACAAATCCTATGCTTTTCAATTCAGTTGCTTTGGTTTTACCAACTTAACTCCTTTTTTGACACAATAATTCGTAGTCTGTTCCACAACCTGCACATGGAAGTGATGGGGCTCAACAGCCTGAACCTCTCCAACTTCTGTTCCTAATATTAGTCAGCTGGATTTCTGTGTCCAATCAAGCAACGATCAGACATTTTATGGAGTCTGTGTTTGTGTTGCCTGAAACAGCTGTTAGCAATAAACCAAGAATTCTCTTTGCCAAACATTGTTAACGTACTCCACTCCGGAGCTTCCTATGATTCCAGATTCTTCCATTTCTTCAACCTATGTATTTCCACCACCTTTACCTTTACCTTTTTACCTGCTTGAAGTTGCATTAAGTAGCTCCTCATCTTTTCCAAAATTGCGTTGGTAATAAATGCACGCACTTCTCAAAAGGTTTCTGCTGATTCTAAGAGGAATGGGCCTGGCACACTTTTAGTGATGTCCTTTTTATGTATCGTTGTCCTTCATTCCTTCTTATAAATGTCCTGAATAACTGCATCAAGTACTTTATGAGCATGCCTATATATGTATATAAAAATGTATATTCCAATAGAAGAGAATATGCTGTATGTAGCTCAGGGTTGAACTGCGGAGTCCTTGGTACTGGGTTGGGTTGATTGTTTGCAGATGCTTTATTGCCCAGCTAGGTAAAATCATCAGTTTGAATAGATTTTGCTTCCTGTTTATATACAATAGTTTGCCCTGCCAGTTTTGGTAGGAATGGAGTTTTCTCCTTAAATACAATACTGCTTTTTGCTAATTGTTTGTCTGGAATTAATCACTGCTTATCTAGATATAAACTGGAGAAAATGTCTTCTGGTCTTTGTTTTTTTTTTAATTGCCTCTTTTGAAAAAGTAAATAGGGTCCATTTGGTAAATATGGACTTCCTAAATATATATAATTAAGATGACATAAATAAAAAGAAAAGATTTGAGAAAGCAGCCATAGCTTACTCTTCACCATTGCAACATTATAGGTTGCTCTTTGTTTTGCAAATCTAGTCAAGTGAGCCCAAATAATAAATAAAATCTCTGAGATTTTCTGAGATGTTCCTTTGCTCACAAGCATTATTCTCACCATTTACTATTCAGGGTTTAAATTATACCATTATTTAAAATGGACCACTCTGTCCACACAAAACTGGTCCTAAATTTTTCTGTTTAGTGCCCTTTATATCTACTTTGGCAGCTTTAGGCTTTTGTTATTGACTTGCTTCCTGCATTCCAAATTCGAACTCTATTGCATGTGTTCTTCTGAAACAAAAGCAAAAGAAATCACCATTCAATAGTGCCATCACCATTAAAAGGTAACCAGCATCTAACCTCTGCTTTTTTTTCAAACCTTAGATTCTGTTTTCCATAGATTTTCTCTGAATAAAGGCAGACATCTTCCTATATCCAGTCAAATAATTTCCACTGTTGTTTTCTTTAACAGAGATGTATATTGGTGTTGGTCAATGGGCCATGCAAAAACAAATAAATTAACATATTCAAATTACGGTAGCTTTCTTGATACTTTTCCCAAAGAGGAATCCATGGCAGTCAATAGGAAGCAGAAGGAAGTAAATTAGAAGATTTAGAAGACTGCAATCAAAAACCCAGTTGTGGAAGGGAAGAAAAAAAAAGGGCTGCTACATGTATTTTGCAGGATGTCTGATTTTGCTGGGCTTATTGTGACAGGTGACTCTAGACCTAGATTAGAACCATTTTACAAAATGAAAGGCAGTCATATACGGTAATACAATTCCAGGATTGGTTTTTTCCCCTGCTGTATTGAGTGGGGTTTGGAAAGCATTTCATGATCAATACTCAGAAGACCTCCAAGGTCCCTTCCAACTTGGTATTCTGTTAACTGGGAAACCGTGAGCACCCTAGATCAAGCCAAATCCAAAACACTTACCGGTAATTCTCTGCCCAAGTAGGGATTGACATTTAAGCAATTTTTTTATCAAACAGCCTCTTTCTAGCCTCTGCCTCAACACATTTAGTGAAGGCAAACCCAATCTTCCTCTTCAAAATTGGATCACTATAGAGCTGCTCTTATTTTTCGGAACTTTTAACATTCAATCAGAAGTTGCGTTTTTTCAGTTTAGGATTGTTATAATGTCCTTGCCTAACTTTTCTGAAGCCTAAACCTAATTCACGTAGTCTCTGCTCTTAGGCTATAAAAGCTCTCTTTTGACCCCATTTCTCCAAATCTTTTCTAAAGTGTGGCTACGATGGACAGAGTACCCAAAAGTACCCCAAACTGGGCTTGATCAAATTCTCGCTTGATTTGGACACTACAGGCGTCCAACTTACAGACACAATTGGGACCAGAATTTTCATTGCCAAGCAAGCTGATTGTTAAGTGGATCACACCTGATTTTATGATTATTTTCTTTTGGGCCACAAAGATTAAGTGAAGCACTGCAGTTGCTCAGTGAATCATGCAATCCTGAAGGGAATCTGGCTTCCACTGTTGGCTTTTCTTGTCAGAAGTCAGCTGGGAAGATCAGAAGTGGATGCTGCAAGTGCTATAAGTACATGCAATGATGGTGATTGTGAGGCCAGATCGTAAGTCACTTTTTTCAATGCCATTATAACTTTGACCAATGGTTGTAAGCCGAGGACTACTGTATACTTCTGTTGGTCAATATAAGATTTGAATTAACATGACTAGTTGCCATGATCATAATAAAGTGAAGAAGTTTAAGGTGTTTGGCTTTTGTTTATATGGATATTAGAACATCCAACGGTTGGAATGATACTACTGTCAACTCTACAACAAACCTGGCTGAAGCCATCTTGCTCATTTTCGGTTGCCACGAGAATGGAGGGAGGGATAGGGAATTTTATGCTAGTCTAAACAGTTCTCTGTCCCGTGGGGACCAAGGTCATTCCTGTTTGTCAGACTGGGGGCTGAGCATTATGTTAGAAAGCCCGCCAAACTATTCCATTGGGAAATGGAGTTGATTGCATCGTTTCTGGGGTGGGAAGTTTAACTTCGTAATAATGTAACTTTTTGGAGGGCACTTTAGTCTTGATTTCGCTTATGACTGTGCTGATACTTTGCAGCCAATATATGTTCTTAGAGGAAAACTTAAGCCTCAGAGTTCTGTTTTAGTTGGTCTCATCTATCAGAACCATGACATTAAATCAAGATTAAAGTTCTTCACGTCATAAAGAAGAATCCCAGAGGCACCAGATAAGAGGGAAAATCTAAAACCCCAAACTCCATCTCTTTACCCCAAGGGTCTTCAAACTTAGCAACTTTAAGACTTGTGGACTTCAACTTCTGGGAGTTGAAGTTGCCAAGTTTGAATGCTTTACCCCGTTCTGCAATGGGTCCTATCCTGCACAGATTTGTGCGGGTTTAAAAATGATTGCTGCAATTCTTGTCTCCCTCTACATGCCTGGAGAGAAAAGAAAACCTCAGGTATAATATTCTCTGTACTCATTCATGGATTTTGCTAACCTACTGACCTAGTTTACACAACACATTCAAGCATAACATGGGTAGGTCTAATCCCAAATTCAGATGAAGGATTGTGATTGAGATGTATCCCAACTACATTTTGTATTGTGGCTTGCCTAACTGTTTATCTCCCCCCCCCCTTTACGCAGGTGTGTGTGCTTAATTATTCCTGCTTTGGGCTTCCAGCCATAGAGAAGAGAGACAGGAAGAGCAATAGAATGGGGCCATTCAGGCTACTATATCTTTATTACACTTAGCTGTATTTTCTCCTCCTGTGCCTATGCAGAAATGACATAGGAGAAAGAAAAGAATGGGAGGAATCTCAGCTCCATCTAGAATGGCCAACTGAGCCATTTTGGATTTTATTTTTGGAAGGGAGGGAGGAAAGTCAGGCCTAACACATCCATCGTTAGTGTTAGAGCTGGTTTAGCATGTTAGGCAAGCACACTCATTGTGGTTTGTTTGGCTTTGATTTAATTGTACTTAGTGAATATTGCCAGCTCTGAATTATTCAACAAACCCCCAGCTAGCCAAATTTTATCCTGTGATTGGGAATGTGTAGGAATGAAGAAGAGACTTCTATGCTATCTGTTCTAGCCTGTTTCATGGCTTATCTTCTCTTTAATGGATAACTCTTTGCATCTATTACATACAAGGAAGGCTTTCTGCAGCCTCAAAAATTTGCTGAAAATGAGTAATTGGAAAGGTCAAAGAAGGGGTCATGTGAAAGGGGAATTGAAGGGAAAGAAAAAGAAAATGTATAGTGGGAATGCGTAATGATAGTGGCTGCACTCTGAACAGAAAGCTAATCATAAAAGAAGAGTCTGTAGACATTGGTGCTCCATCTCGCAAATTAAACAGGTCTGGGCATGGACATTACGTGGAGGTGAGCCTGGCTCCCTAGCAAGAAGCCTGAACAGCTTTTGTTTATGAAAAGGCATGTTTATTAGATGTGGTAATGTTAGGTCTTTCTGTGGTATAAGGTTTTTGCATGTGTGTGCTACTCCTAAATGGATCAGCACAATCATCCCAACAGATTCTTGTTCCCATCCCAGATTTCTAGGAGCCTGAAGGAACCTTTGCACACTATTGTATTAAGGTACTACTTACGTTCCTTCTATAGATAGGTAGAAAATAATGCCACCACAAGTTTTGCAGGAGCTGTGCTGGCACAGTGATTAGAATGCAGTATTGCAGGCTGATTCTGCTCACTGCCAGCAGTTCGATCCTGACCGTCTCAAAGTTGACTCAGCCTTCCATCCTTCTGAGGTCAGGAAAATGAACACCCAGATTGTTGGGGGCAATATGCTGACATACGCACACTGCTCAGAAAGTAATGTAAAGCACTATACAGCAGTATATAAGTTTAAGTGCTATTGCTATGTTTATGTGTGTTTTGAGTTACTGCTACACCATGTTCTGGTTTGTGAGTGTGCCACTTGCCCTAGTCAAAAAGGATATTAGGAAAGTTGTACTACAGCCATCCTCTTTCTGCTAGAGATCATTAACAAGTACAGCCAAGTATTAGGCATGGCCCAGCCTGAAATCTGACTGAAAAGTGTCCAGACAATCATTACTTCCACAGCCTCTGAAGCTACAACCATCTTCCTCTCAACAAACTTCCCGCAAAAGGAAAGGTTGAAGACTGGATTAAAATTTCCTTGGTCTGTTGAGTCTAATGATGGCTTCTTGAGGAGGAGATATACTACCACCTACTACTCAAAGAGGAATTCAGTATCCAAACAGAGGTCACCTCCCAAGAGTCCTTTACCAAAAAGTAATGGCATGAATTGGGAGAACCAGTTTGGGATAGTGAGTTAGGCACCAGGCTAGAAACCAGGAGACCATGTAGCCAATGGGATGACTTTGAGCCAAGAACCCCCAAGATGAAGGTAGAAAGGGCAAACCACTTCCCAAATCTTTCCAAGAAGACTGGATTTGTTCATGCAGTTGCCAGGAGTCAACACTGACTTGAAGGCACACTCAAACAAAAAGATAAATGAATCCAGTCTGTGTCTCATTCAACTCAACTGGACCTGCCCAATTGCTGTCCAACTTAGAACAAATCCAAATGACTATTCCTGATAATGGCCCTTAGCAACAAACATTCATTAGTTGATTATTTGCAGAAATGTGAAGACCCACAAAACAGATTTAGCATAGCTGACTCAGAAATTCTGCGAGTTGAAGTCCACGAGTCATAAAAGAGCCGAGGTTGCCTACCCCTGGGCTAGGGAGTAGAAGGCTGAGATGCATTTCATTTGTGTCTGTGGCTCATAGCAAGAAATGGAGAAAACCAATCGATTAGAAAAAAGCCCCTACTTAATCTCTGCTGTGTCCTGTCACCTCTATGTCTGAAGTTTGGAGAAAGACTTAATTGCATATTAACTCTTCTTTGCAGGTCCAGATAACCTATGTTTAAGGCGAGAAACTATTTTAGGAACCTTGGTTGCAGGTTGATTTCATACAACATATTTATTGAATTGATCCATTTGCGGGGGGGGGGGGATTAGGGTAACCGTATAACCAGATATACTAAATGTATACAACACAATCAGCCACAGGAAAATTAACCTAGAAAAATAACCCTCAGCATATTATGTGATGATCTTTATCTGACCTCCTTGTGTTCTGTATGAACACATTTACAGTGTTCCTGTAGTAATAGTCCTAGACTTATGACTGGTTGCTTAGCAACCATTCAAAGTTACAATGGAGGCACCTTCCCCAAAGGGTTATGATGACAGGGTCCCTTCCCATGATCATGTGACTGCATGTCTGGTGCTCAGCAACCAGACCACATTGCTGGTCATGTGCAGCATCCCAGAGTCACATGACTGCATTTTATGACATTTTTGCCAAACCCCGGCATCTGCTTCCAGGTTTGGGCAAAAATGGCCCTTAGTGAAGAACTGGCTTGCTTTATGACCACAGTGTTTGCTTTACAGTCGTCGTGTTTATGATCACGACATTCATTTTATGATCGTGGCGTTTGTTTAATGACAACTGCCAAAAAAGTAGCGATAATGGGTCTGGTCACATGGTAACCCATTACACATGTCGCAAACTATGACCCTAAAAGACAGGCTTCATTATGGTAATAAGTCAAGGAGACTCTGGACTATGATTAAAGTACCTTGAGGTCGCCTGGGATGTGAGCTAAGATGACATGGCTGAGCATATCATATAAACACACTCTCTGTTGTTCAGCTGTAATACTGCTCTGCGCAAGGGACATACCCAGTCAGAAAAGTTGCAAGAAATTCCTCCTTCACTTTCACCCTAATCTTTTTTTAAAATTTTTTTAACCTACCTGTATTCCCCACCTGTTCATTCCCCCCCCATTCCTCTGTACTCTTGCTATAGAAGGCAAGATGCATATACAGCAGGGGCCTTCAAACTTGGCCCTTTTATGGCTTGTGGACTTGAACTCCCAGAATTCCTCAGCCAGCGTGCCTCCTGGTGTAAGGTCTCCTGCCTTGGGCAGGGGATTAGATTAGAGGACTTCCAAGGTCCCTTCCAGCCATATGATTCTATGGCCTCCAAGTAGAAACAAAGCAGGCCAGGCACTCTTTCACAAAGTTGTTGTGAACCTTAAATGAGGAACAATCCCATCCGTGCTCTGGCCCTGCAACGATAGAAAACATATGCTCAGAGTTGGCGTTGGAGTTCTCTGAACTTTGCTGTTTTCTTGCAGATGTTTTATTACCGTCCTAGGTAACATCATCAGTTCTGTTGTCTACATCAGGGGTGTTACCTACCCTGGTAATGAAACGTCTGCAGGAAAAACAATCAAGCTCAGAGAAATGAAGAACCTAACAGAGGAGTTGATAACAAGGAAGGGGACAAAAAAAATAAATAAAGCAAATTCCATCTCTTGATTTATGGGCACATTTTAAGGAAGAGAAGCTCTTGGCTAAGTAAAAAAATGGGATCAAGGTTTCTGGCCCTAAGACACTGCTTTATCCTTCCCACCCATACATTTTCTCATCAGTAAAATTAGAGTGGCCTGTTTTCCTTTTGCCATTGATATAGTTGGGTGCATATTAAAGAAACTGGAAGAAATCTTAGACATTTCTGCAAGATTCGATACTTTAAGTACCCATTCTTCTATAGTAGGCAAATTATCCTTCTTCCAGTATTGTCCCATCAGTAACCGTGCTGCTGTTATCAAATTCAACATCAGATTGGTTTCTTTAGTATCACAATCTACAACAATATCCAATAAAAACAATTGTGGAGAAAACTTTATCTTTCTCTTAAAAATCTTTTGAATGTTCCACCAAATTTTAATCCAAAAAGCTTTTATATTTCTACATGTCTACCACATATGAAAATAAGTGGTATCTAAACTACCACATCTCCAGCATTTAGACTGTAGGTTAGGATACATGTTAGACAACTTTTTGGGATCCAAATGCCATCTGTAAAACTCTTTAATAAAAAAAAAGAAACGAAGAAAAACAAAAGTTTTACACACACATGTATAAAACCAGGCATGCAATAAATAAACTGATCAAAGTATTGAGGTCTGAATGTCCCTACTGGGAATGTTTGTGGCTGGGCAACACCACATATCACCATCTCCTTTAACAAGGTTTTTTTTTAAAAAACAACAACAACAGTTTATAGGTATTTTAAGTAGATAACACAGAAAGATCTTGTAGCAGCTTTTTTTAAACCGTAGAGGCAGATACAAGTTGGAATATGATACATATGTTGTCTATGGAGACCAGGTTAAGCTGTACAGTCCAACTTGGGTAGAGACTCCATTTTCAAGAACTTCAAAAGAGAATCCACCCACACAAATCCCACAACAGGTAAAACTGGTTAGGTGAGCCTTCTTCTGTTTTAAAGCCAGACTCTGTGGGACTCCTGTACCTTTAGTAACTAGATAAAAGGAAAGATCATTTGACCAGCTGGTTTATATAAAAATGCACCTGCCAACATTCTTTTAATTAACACAATGTCTTAATTGACTTAGTACTGCCATTTCTAATTTTCCACCTGGCAGCTTAATTCTTTTATGGAAGAGAGAAAAACATTCTAAACACAGAAATAGAAACAACAGAATAAAAAAGCCTCAGTTACACCAGTTCTATTTGTCCAGCCATGAGGTGGGCAATCTCATGCTTTTGAGGGGTGTGAGAACTGCAGAGCACAAGGCAATAATGCAAAGTGGATGGATTGGTATCAGTCTTGATTTAACACAGAAGCTATTCCTGAGTTAGCTTCCCATGTACTGTGTTTCTCAGCCTCAGCAATTTCAAGATGTGAGGACTTCAGTTCCCAGAATTCTGGTAGAATTTCCCATGCTGGCTGGGGAGTTTTGGGAATTGAAGTCCACATATCCTAAAAGTTGTTGAGGTTGAGAAGCACAGGCCTGTGCCATCACTCCAGGCAAGTTCTCTTCAGCTCTTATCAAAATATACTTGAAAGGGCTGTGCTACTAAGTGTCTAAGGGGAGGGGGTGTTTCTAAAGTGTCATTCCTCCCCTCCCTCATCCACTCCAGTAAATAATTTATATACCCAGACTCTAGTGATGACTAGATAATCCGCACCCCATTGAGTAATTGTTTCAGACACATTTCATTTCCTGAACAGAGAAACAGAATGACCAAGGGCAGGCAAAAAAGCAGTGGGAACAGAAGTGACTTCCAACTTCCTGATAGCCTCCCACAGAATTTTCTTGTAGGAATATGACAGGGAGCATCAGAAATCCTTCCTTCCTTCCTTCCTTCCTTCCTTCCTTCCTTCCTTCCTTCCTTCCTTCCTTCCTTCCTTCCTTCCTTCCTTCCTTCCTTCCTTCCTTCCTTCTCTCCCATTCACCTTCCTTAGTCCCTCCCTGCAGGCAGGTAAGTGGCTGCTGCTGGGTGGAAGAGGTAGTGAAGGATTGTCAGACTGGCTGGGAAAGTGTCATGGAATATTGAAAATGAAGATGACATCACTGCAGCAGAGTAGTAGCTGGTAGTTCCTTTCAAGCAGGCACAACTGAAATTTCATGCCCTCGGGAGTCATGAGTCCCAGATTTTGGACACCTTTCATAAGTTAGCCCATTTGAGATACTTTGATTGCCCTATGATACACCGTTTTGCCCATTTAAAGGTCATAACAATGAGAATTTAGCAGCAGGTAGATCAGACAAGAACAACTTTATCACTTCCATTAGAAAAACATTCACCATACAGAGAGACACAGGCAGTGTCACATGGATAGAAAAATAACCTTAAACAGTAGGCTATTGAATTTAATGGGATGAATTGCCTTGTGTCCTGAGTAGCTTGCTCAAAGCTAATAATTCATAGCCTCTCACCCACAATAGACAAAAGAGGCTCCTTAAAGGTGCAATACATTTCAAACCATAGTACACATTTAATCCAAGCAGCCCACCTCCCCCTTGGGAGAAGTACCACAACAACTGATCTTTAAATCTCTCCCTCTTATGTTTGGTTCCAATCCAGTTTCCTTTTATTTTTATTTATTTATTTTTATTTTTATTCCATTTATATCCCGCCCTTCTCCGAAGACTCAGGGCGGCTTACAAGCTTAGCAGTAGCCTTCATTCTATGTATATGCCTGCTTATTCTCTGCTCTTCAAACCTAGATCTTCCTCAGCTGATTCAATGGGCAATTTCGTAGCTGGGGCAAAATGTTTTCCCCTTTTTTACTTCTTGTCTAGCCACAAGTAGTCTTCCAAGGATCTTCAAACTTGTCCCTTTTATGACCTGTGGACTTCAACTCCCAGAATTCCTCAGCCAAGCACGCTGGCTGAGGAATTCTGGGAGTTGAAGTCCACAAGTCATAAAAGGGACAAGTTTGAAGACCCCTGTCCTAAAGCTTAGTCTCTTGCTCTCTGTAACAATGGTTGTTAATCCTCATTTAACAACCAGTAGCTTACTGACCATTCAAAATGACATTGAACTGCTCAAAAGCTACTTAGGGCTCGGTTCCAAAGTTCCAACAGCTGCACCTACAGTCACATGACCACAATTTCGGACACTTATCAAAGGCTCACCTTTGTGGCTAGTGGCAGTATTCCACAATAACATGACCTCAATTTCTGGCTTTTTGGCTGGTTTCAGGCCTTTTTGGCAGGTTTCTGGCAAAAAAACCCACCCATAGAAATACATTGATTCACTTAATGAGCATGGCATTCACTTAACAATAACATTCACTTAAAAGTTACCACACAAAAGTCAGAAAGCAGGCTTTATTCACAAGAGTACCTAGACTTATGACCGTCATGACTTATGGCAGAAATTCCAGACTTCATTGTGATGAACAGATAACACAGTTGGAAGGGACCTTGGAGGTCTCCTAATCCAATTTCCTGCTGAAGCAGGAGACCCTATACCATTTCAGACAAATACTGTCTAATCCCTTCTTTAAAATCTCCAGTGATGAGCATACACAACTTCTGAAGACAAGCTGTTCCACTGATTAATTCTTCTCACAGTCAGGAAATTTCTCCCTAGTTCTAGGTTGCTTCTCTCCTTGATTAGTTTCCATCCGTTGCTTCTTGTCCTGCCTTCAGGTGCTCTGGAGAATAGAATTGACTCCCTCTTCTTGGTGGCAGTCCCTGAGATATTGGAAGACTATGATCAGGTCACCCCTAGTCCTCTTCGTTAGCTTAGATGCACCTAGTTCTCACAACTGTTCATCATGCCTCCAGATCCTAATCATCTCTGTTGCTCTTCTCTGCGCTCTTCCTAGATTCTCAACATCTTTTTTGTATCACAGTGACCAAAATTGGCCACAGTATTGCAAGTGTGGTCTTACCAACTAACAATATCCTAGCCTGCCTAGATAGCTAAACACTTCCTTCTCGTTTTCCCTAACCTTTGTTCAAAATTAAACTTCTGTTCCAGGCTGAATTTCTATTTCCACATTGCTCTCCTGTCTCTCTCTCTCTGTTTGCGTTCTACTGTTTTTATACTTTTCCTAATGTTCGACTTTTGTGTCTTGCCTCCCTTCTTTTTTAGGACAGACACCCTCCTTTCTAGAGATCCCTATTTTTTTAAAAAAACCATTTTATTAGAATACAACAAAAGTATTAAAAATGTGAGGAAAAAGAAAACAAGAGAAATGTGAAAAAGAAAGAAAACAGAATGTTGACTTCTCCTTTCTATTAATTGCTATCTTACTATTTCAACTTCTACTTTAACCCATAAATCATCAATTCAGTCTTTTCCTCTTTCAGAAAAAAGTCCATATAAGGCTAAACAGTCTTTAAAAGGAATCTTTATTGCAGAGATCTCTAAATCTGATTTCCTTACTGGAAAGAAGTTGTCTGTCATTTCCCACAGTTTCTACTTCTCTTTATCTAAGCATTTTTAAGGATCCTATTTTCTCTGCTTACAGTTACAGCCTTGTGCAGCCAGATCTTTGGTACCCAAGTTAATTTTCTTACTTGGCAAATTCATGCCGTTTCATATATTTCTCAACTTAGTTACAACAGGGTTATGCATCAAAAACTAAAATCCAGGAAAAGCTTCCTTAGGTCGACAATTGGAAAATTTGAAAGCAGAGTGGACCTGTGGAAAGCTACAAGGAACCGCCCTGAGTCCTTCGGGAGAAGGGCGGTATATAAATATAATAAAATAAAAAAATAAATAAACCAACATTGGATGAATCCAACGGAGGAGCTGGCACTTGGCTCTGGCAAAAGCTGGGAAGTATGGAAAGATCCAGAGACACTCTGAACAAATGGGGATATCCTGTGGCTTCTGCCCTTTGTGAGTGTGGTGATATGCAGACAACTACACATATGTATTACCTGTTCTTTGTGTCCTGATCAGTCCACGCTTGAGGGCCTCCTGTCAGTGCAACAGAACAATTAATGTGGCTAGTTTCTGGGCAAGATCAGTTTAATTTCTATATATTTTAATGTATTTTATATTTTATATTTTATGCTATATAGTGTGCCTTATTTTAATTGTGAAGCTCCTGACACGAATATGCAAACAAATAGAGTTATATAGACTAGGATAGGGTTTCGTGTCTCTTAAATGTTAAGCCTGTTTGTGAGAGTATGCTGCAGTGCATATGTGATTCCCAACTTAAAATGGCAGGAAACCAGGTCACTGATTTTGGACAACTGTAGCCGGATCCACCCAGAAAACTCCAGAAATTGCCAAAACGACAAGTGAAGAAACAAAAAGCATTGTGGATTCATGTGATTCTCCCCACCTATTTTAGTGCAATTATTATTCAGGTCCTTACTTGGTAGCTCAAGAGAGAAATTATTCCATAAAGCATGTTATTATTTGTACTTGTGTAGCCCTTTTTGCCAAAGACATCCGTGTTTCACATAAATATCACTAAATACCGCAAAAGCATTTCTGACACTCTAACACAGAGATGGCAAACCTTTCAGAGACCGAGTACCCAAACTGCAACCCAAAATCCACATGTATCATTGGGTGCCGGGTGGGCATGGCCGTTTGGGTGGGTGTGGCCAATTGGGTGGGCATGGCTGCAGTGGTAGCTGCACACTGGGTGGGACTAAAAAGTTCAATCAGTCAATTCCAAATTTGCGAGAACTTTTTTTCCCCCATGAGAAGTTGAAATTGATTAATTGAACCTTTTTTTTGGTACATGGGAGTGGAGTCCTAAAGCAAAAAGGTTTTATAAAACCCAGCTGAAGGCCTAGGACTGGGGCAACGGCATGCGTGCCACCTGTGGCACCCGTGCCATAGGTTCACCACCACGGCTCTAACACATTAAAATAAAAATATGTATGGGAAATTTGAAAGAAAGCCAACTTTAACAACAACAACACAGTAACGGCAAGAAAGGAGTCATCTGGAAAAACCAAAAAAATGGTTGTGCATTTAAAGTCATCCCTTCATCAATTTCAAATCAATTTTATACCGCAATCCACCAGATGTTGCCATCCAACATTGAAGTTTAAAGTGATTGAAAGATTATTAAATGCACGAGAAACAGATTTGTGATACTGCAGAATTTGCTGGAAGATGACCGTAGTATCCCTTTAAAACAGACATGTCAAACTCGCAACGTCACGTGATGTTGCGCAATGTATCAGGACAGTTTTGCCATTGCTAGCAATGGGGTGGGCGCAGCTTCCAGATGACACGTCAAGCCCGCGGGACTGCAGTTTGACACCCCTGCTTTAAAACATTCACTTCTTTATTCTGGCTTTCCTGTTGCATTCAACTGCTTAAAGCAGCCCTATCTTTTCTGAGATCCCTGCAGATTTTCATCAGAAATCTATTACCCATTTTCATACCTCTGTATTTTGTACTGCACAGGAGGAAAATTGCAACTATTAGAAACCATTAGTAGGAATTGTTCACATTTGCTTATTAGGGTTTCCAAAATGATTTTGTTTCTTTAGATCTGCAATTATAAGATTAGGATGCAGGAAGGGAGGAGAGTAGGTTGCTTGAGATTTGACTGAAATAAACTAACCTGCACGATAATTAATGCCAAACAATAATAATGTCGTCTAATTTATTTCATGTTAATCAAGGGAACCAGGCAGAAAACTTTAATTTGATTTCAGTTGTTCAGGGAGAGGAATTGTCCAAGCTTTCATGGTACAAACTCACCCACTGTGCCTATATTAATGGAGAATTGTTGGAACTAAAACACTTAACGCTCCGGTCTTACTGGGTGTGCTAATGTTTACTCATATAAAAATAATAACTTTAATATTTATGATTGCACATAATTATGTCATAAAGCAGGGGTGTCAAACTCAATTTCATTGAGGGCCGCATCAGCATTGCGGTTGCCCTCAAGGGGCCGGGTGGGTGTGGCCTGGGTGGGTGTGGCCTACTGGGTGGGTGTGGCTAAAGTGTGTGTGGCCTACTGGGTGGGCGTGGCCAGCTTTACATCGTTCACATCAAGGGTGCCTAGGGGGGCCTGGGCAGGAGTGGGACAGATCTGAGGGTCTCTGGCAGAAGGAGGGTCTCTGGGCCAGGGCCAAGGCAGTGGGGGCCATTCCCTCACTGTTTCCAGGATGGCTTCGTGGGCCACATAAAACCACTTCGCGGGCCGGATCTGGCCCCCGGGCCTTGTGTTTGACATGTCTGTCATAAAGAAAGCATCGACACAGTTCAATCTGCTCTCCAAGACTCAGGATCAAATTGTGTCTGTCATCTTGATCTTCTAAATTTTTCACCCAATGCCTAGATTCCTGATCAAAAGAGGAAACATCCCGCGGCTGCCTCAATATAATTAAATGTAGGCATGAGATGAGAGCAACTTGTATGGACTTGTAGTTAACCAAGTTCAGAGTGACCATGAGTAGTAATTTTCACGCAGTTAAAGTGAACCAGATGTTTCTAAGCAAGTGCCAGGAGGCATTTAATCATCCAAGAAGCCAAGTTTTGGTTTAATCATGGTTGTCTTAACCATATTTTGACAACTGCAGGGTGTCCTCGACTTTCAACAGTTTTTTTAGTGACCATTCAATGCCGTTAACGGCACTGAAAAAAAGTGACTTATGACAATTTTTCACACTTACAACCATTGCAGCATCCCCACGGTCACGTAATCAAAATTCAGATGCTTGGTCACTGATTCATATTTATGATGGTTGCATTATCCCAGGATCACGTGATCCCCTTTTGCAACCTTCTGACAAGCAAAGTCAGTGGGAAAACCAGATTCACTTAACAACCGTGTTACTAACTTAACTGCAGTGATTCACTTAACAACTGGGGCAAGAAAGGTCATAAACTGGGGCAAAATTCACTTAACAAATGTCTCACTCAACAACAGAAATTTTGAGCTCCATTGTGGTCGTAAGTCGAGGACTACCTGTATTGTATATCCTGCCTTTATAACAAGTCTAAATTGGCATACGAACAAAATGGCATACACCTAGAATGACATTTTTGAACTTCATCATAAAATAGGGCAAAATTCACTTAACAAATGTTTCGCTTAGCAACATAAATTTTGGGCTCAATTGTGGTCGTAAGTTGAGGACTACCCGTATGGTAGCCTAGTTCAGGGGTAGGCAACCTTGGCTCTTTTATGACTCATGGACTTCAACTCCCAGAATTCCTGAGCCAGCCATGCTGAGGGGAAAGGGAGAGTTTCCAAGCTGAGCCATGCTGACTCAGGAATTCTGGGAGTTGAAGTCCACGAGTCATAAAAGAGCCAAGGTTGCCTACCCCTGGCCTAGTTCAAAGTCAATGCCTGTCCATATATAAAGATTTCCAAGTCTTTCCAAGATTTCCATTTACAAGGGCTTAGTAAAATGCATGAAGGAGGATATTTCAAATAGCTGCTAATGCAGGTAATTTGCCACTAATAGCTTGGAGTGATGGCTGCAACGTATGGTAGCTGCCCTGAACATTGATATAAGGTAGTATAAAGTGAAAAGGACATTTAAGCTGTGGTCATATGCTTCATGAGTCTGAGTCGCCTTTCCACATGATGGGATTTCTCTTTTCCTCTCTTTCAGATCTTGGGGAAAAGTCTTCACCTGTCCTTTCAGATAGTCCTCAACTTACACCCTCATTTGGGATCAGAATTTCCATTGTTAAGCAAAGCGATTGTTAAGTGAGTCATGCCCAAATTTACGACCTCTTTTTGCCACGGTCGTGAAACGAATCACACGGTTAAGTGAATCACATGGTTGTGAAGGAAATCTGGCTTCCCCCTTTGACTTTGCTTGTCAAAGCTGGCTGGGAAGGTCATGAATGGGGATCATGTGACCCTGGGATGCTGCAGCTGTTGCAAATGAATTGGCCTATTGTAGGGTTAGGCAACCTCGGCTCTTTTATGACTCGTGGACTTCAACTCCCAGTATTCCTGAGTCAGCGACTCAGGCCTTCTGGGAGTTGAAGTCCACGAGTCATAAAAGAGCCGAGGTTGCCTACCCCTGGCCTATTGCCAAGCGCCTGAATTTTCATCATGTAACAGTGAGAATGCTGCGATGATCGCTAGTGTATCAGTGTTGTTGTAACTTTTGAATGGTCACTACGTGAATGATTGTAAATTGTGGACCACCTGTAATGGTGCTCCTATCCTACACTGTTAGGATAGCCATGCCAATTAGAACTAGTTCTGGCTTTCCGAAGATCAAGGGGAAAGAAATGAAGCCTGACATTGGACAAACAGGAATGCAGCTTCTATGTCTCGGACTGTGGTTGACTAAAGATGTCCAGGGCAGAGCAATTTAGATTGGCAGGAATGGTGAAAAAAGGTGACGCATATAGAGGCACTTCCCATTGCACCTCGCCCAAATTTATCTACCTTTTACATTGGTTTATATCAGAGCAATCACCGAACAACTCAGGTTTGAGACCTGAGTGCTACGTGATGGGGTGAGCTCCTGTTCCTTGCCTCAACTCCTGACCACCTAGCAATCTGAAAGCATACAAATGTGAGTAGGTTAATAGGTACCACTTCAGTGGGAAGGTAACAGCATTCTGAGCAGCTTTGGTGTACAGCCATGCTGGCCAAATGAACATGGAACTACACTGGCTCCCTCAGCTAAGAAACAGAGATGAGACTGTGCCCTAGAGCTGAACATGACAGGAAAAGGACCTTTTATATTAGAACAATAATTAAAATATAAATCAAACAAATCTACACATCTACAAAGTCATACTCTGAGCGGCTCTTATTGAGAGTTTTTTTTTCTATGTCATCTCTTGAAAGAAAGAACTCAAAAGCAACAATATCTCAAAGGCCATTAGGCAATCTAGGTAATTGTGTAAATCTATGTCAGATAATCTGGCTTGCATTTATTACAGAAATAATGTATTTGGCATCTAGATTAGCAAGTTACCTTTGAAGAATTAAGAATTAACTGATTAAGAATTAATCATTAAGATATTCTTCTACTTCTTTTAATGACAGCTGGACTGGCCAGTGATGCTTCAAAAAGAGATTCCTGTAGAAAATAATAAATTAAAAACTGGACTTTGATTTCTCTCTCTCTCTCTCTCCCTCCCTCCCTCCCTCCCTCCCTCCCTCCCTCCCTCTCTCTCTCTCTCTCTCTCTCTCTCTCTCTCTCTCTCTCTCTCTCTTATGTTTATGTTTTCTGAAGTATTGTTCATCAGTTCTCTTGGCTCATTTTTAGGTAAATGGAAAAAGGGGTGTGAGACACTTTTGCAATCCTGTAATTCATCTTAAGTCCTTAGGAAAGAAAAGATATAAATTAAAGAATGGTTAACAATGCAATTTTAATCTCCACCCAATCCGTAGATTTAAGGGAGATGATCAACATGATATTTTATACAGGAATAGGGAACTCATTGTCCATACTCATCCCCTTTGTAGTGAAAAGGCCACCAACCTTACTCAAGAGAGAGATATCAATCGTTTGAGTTAACCTCATGCTTTGCAGAAGAGCGACTAAGCAACTAGCAAGATCAGATGAGAAATATTTCCCATCCAGAAAATTCTTAGAACTTTTGAATTGTTCTGTAGGTGATAATATAAAGGCCCTTGTGTGGTGATAAAAAAAATATGGAAGTGGATATATCCAAAGGTTGAGCTGTCTCCTAGCATGCTCTAAATATTAGGCAAACAATCCCACAATTAGATATTTTAAGCTCTGGATTCTTTTCAAGTTGGAACATCTTCATACTACAGATAGTCCTTGACTTAAAACTTAGTAACCGTTCAAAGTTACAATGCCACTGAAAAAGGTGACTTATGACTGTTTTTCACAACTTACGACCATTGTAGCATCTACCTGGTCACATGATCAGAATTCAGATGCCCGGCAACTGACTCATATCTATGAGAGTTGTCGTCCTCCAGGGTCATGTGATCACCTGTTGCAACTTTCTGGCAAGCAAAGTCATTGAGGGAGCCAGATTCACTTTACAACTGTGTTACTAACTTAACAACTGCAGTGATTCACTTAGCAGCTGTGACAAGGAAGGTTGCAAAATGGGTTAAAACTGTTAACAAATGTCTCGCTTAGCAACAGAAATTTTGGGCTCAATTGTGGTCGTAAGTTCAGGACTACCTATAGTAACTTGTCTGAATTCCTTTAGATTAGAAGGTGGTATAAGCCCCCTGCACACAACAGCTAGACTTAGGAACACCTTTCTTGTGTAGGTAATATGGGGAACACTAGAGGGCTGACAAGGTCAAACATGATAATTAAGAAATCACAGGTATTTCCGGCCAAGCCTGTCTCACCACCGGTTCTACCTGGTGTAAACACGGCTGCCTGACTTGAATGGAGCTTGCAGTCAAAGAAACTACAAGGGTGTGGCCAATTGTTTGAAGCCACTTATTCTCTTAAAAGGAATACGGAGCTTTTAAACTATGGTATTAAAGGCAGTTAGGTGAAGTCATTATTAATTGGACAGCTTATGTGTATGGTGGTTATGTTGTGTTTTTTACAGAAAGTCTCAGCTTATTAAATTAGGATATTTTCAGCTACTCTTGTCAGCAGTAAAATTTATTTTACCATGATGCCACTGGGCCAGGACACCCAGTTAGAATTCCGGGTCTGTCTGCTTACAGTTCAGCATTGCCGTATTTTTAATTGAAAAATACCACGACAAGACCTATCTTGCCTTCCCACTCCGAGAGAAGGCCTCTGCAGTATAGAGATGCAAGCGTGACTGCGGTTGCGTTCTAAACTCTTTTAAAACCTAAATGGGGAAAAAAAGGATAGGGAAAGGGAACAAAAAAAATGAAGGAAAAGAGGGAAGGAGAAACGTTGCTATCTAGTAAAGGAAGGAAATAGGGAGAGGAAAACAATGAAAAGGGAAAAAGAAAGTGTGTTAGGAAGGAAAAATAGGATAGAAAGTCAATGGGAGGGTAGAGTATATATGAGATTTTGAAACATCTTGTAATATGTAGATAAGAATTTACAGGTTATACAGGTAGTCCTCGATTTATGACTTCTAATTGAGCCTGGCAATGATGGCCGTAAGTCATGATGGTTGCAAAGGGGTTCATCATGTGACCAGCCCAATGTTATGTATATTTTTTGTAGCAGTTGTTAAGCAAACTCATTGGTTCGCTATAGGCCAGTAAGTGCCAGTGTCCAGCAAAACCATCATAAATTGAGGGTCATGTGACCGTGGGATGCTGCAAATGGCTGTAAATGCAGGCTGGTTGCCAAGTGCCCAAAACGTGGTCACGTGATTGCAGAATGGAGGCAGCCATTGAACTTTGGAACCAGGTCATAAGTAGCTTTTGGGAGGTTGAATTGTCACTAGCGCCCAAACGCAGGACAAGAAGCAATGGATGGAAACTAATCAAGGAGAGAAGCAACCTAGAACTAAGGAGAAACTTCCTGACAGAACAATTAATCAGTGGAACAACCTGCCTCCAGAAGCTGTGAATGCTCCAACACTGGAAGTTTTTAAGAAGAGACTGGACAGCCATTTGTCCGAAATGGTATAGGGTTTCCTGCCTGAGCAGGGGGTTGGACTAGGTGACCTCCAAGGTCCCTTCCAACTTTATTATTATTATTATTATTATTATTATTATTATTATTATTATTATTATTATTATTATTATTGTTGTTGTTGTTGTTGTTATTGTTATTGTTGTTATTATTGTTATTATTATTATTGTTGTTGTTATTGTTGTTGTTGTTGTTGTTGTTGTTGTTATTATTATTATTATTATTATTATTATTATTATTATTATTATTATTATTATTATTATTATGTGACCTGTTATAAGTCAAAGCAGACGGCTGGCAAGAGAAACAGTCCTTTAATAACTGCCAATGTTCCCCAAAAGCTCCCACATATGCTGGCAAGCCTTCAACCGCGTACACACACACACACACACACACACACACACACTCACGCCTTTCAGCTGCCTCTGGCTGAAGGCAATTTCAATACAGCCGGTGAAGTATTCAGTATCCTCAAGGCCAGACAGATAACAAGAAAACAAAACAGAAACTTAAATGAGTCCTTTTAAATCTCAGCTTGCCTGCAGTCTGCAAGGAGAGACTCAGAAATGCAGTCTGCGGTCGTAAAGCAGGAAACCAGCCGGTCTGGTATTCAAGGTGTCCAGGTTAAACAAAGACAAGAGCACAATTCACAACTGTCCCAAGATACCACGTTTGTTCCCGGCAAATGCCCCACCCCACTGCGTCTCCTTACATCTTAATCCCCAGGTGTGCCTTGTGGAGTCGTGTATGTTGTTCTCTCCTCCTCCTCTGCTCTCCTTGCTCTTGGATCAGGTGGGGGAGGGGGCCTTGCTCCTCACCTGAACTCTGCCTCCCCTGTTCCAAACCGGGCCCGGGCCTGCCTCAGCCTGCTCTTCCCCACAGTCCTCTGAAGCTACAGACACCTCATCCTGGGCCTCAACAGGGTCCTACGCCAGCTTCCTCTCCTGGGATTCAGGCTCCAACGGAGGCACGACAAGAGCCCTCTGGCTCTCTGCCCTAAACCCAATCTAGAAGGAGGCCGTACAACATGGAGAAAAATATCTCTCCCCCCACCCCAAACCCCTGTCCTCAATTAGTACATGAGAGTTCCAGGGATATATAGCAGTCACTCCAGGCATTCGTTTTCTGGTCAGATCCAGAGTATGCAAAATGGGAAGAAATGGAACTCCACGATTGTGTCAACCACCACTCCAACTCCAATTGCACCACAGTTGGGTGTGATAGCCTCCCAACCTGGTTTGCAGGACAGTGTTTGATCCTACCAAATAAGAGACCTTTTAACTGCACCCTCACCCATCGCTCCCCAAAGCTGGAATTTAGAACTGCACCACATAAAATAAATATTGATCGTCTCTTGTGTGCCCTCTGGGAGGAAATAAAGCCACCGTAAAGATTTGCAGGTCAATAATTCCGGTGAAGTAATCAAATATAATAACAAGATTTCATTGGAGGGGGGAAAAATCCATGGTGGCTCATTAACAAGTTCTGGCAGCAGATGAGGCATGAATGAATTGTGTCACTCTTATACCTGGAAAGGGTGCAAATAATCTCGGCCACTGGCATGTTTAAGGGACATTTGTACACGTGAACTAAATTCCTGCCTAAACCTCATTTCCGACTAGGAATTGGTTTCCTTGAATACAGAGTCCCTTGAAGGCAAGATTGCTTCTTACCTATCTTCCTTAGAAGCAGAGAGAGGATGATGGACTATAAGATTGAATCATAAATTGCCACACTTCATTTTCAGGTCATTCATACAAGGATTATTTTTGCTGAAGCTAACCATGCCTTCCTCCAGGGCTAACTGGGTTATGGCGTTTCTTGTAATCCAACTATATGTGTCATATGAAGATACTCAGTAAAATAACTTAGATCAGTCTTGATCCATCTAGCTGTGGAAGTTACTTCCAGAATCGCCCAGCCAGGTGCTAAGCATAACAGGATGAAGTCCAGAAAAGTGGAGAGCATTAAGATTGAGAAAGCCCACCACAGAGTGACACATTGGGTATGTTCACGCAACACACTTAACTAGGTCAGTTAAAAAGGTAGTGTTTGATCGTGGGTTCTGGACCACATGGCCAAGATGGACGACTCAGGACAACAGGGTTCACATAGCACACTTTATTGATTCAGCACAGACTGGGAGAACAAAGGCAACTACCCTTTTATATACCTAGGCAGGTATACATTGCACCAATCTCAATATCCGGATTTCCTGCCAGAGGATGCCCTGCCAATCCTGACAGGGCACCCTGCCACCTGGTGGTGATAATGGCTTATCTGTGTGTGACATCCCCTCTGTACATAACAGGTAGCACCTCCATTCATAATCCATTTTAAGCTTGATTGGTTTTAACTTCGATTTGTTTTTGTGCCCCAGTGTGTCAAGCAAATCCTTGGAAGGCAACATCGTGACAATCTTCTTGGAGCAAGGCCTGTAGGTCAATCAGCCAGTGGTGGAAAGGCTACTGTAGGAGAAATTGTGCGAGATGGAGGAGAAGAGAAGAGCGTATTGTCTTCAAATGGAAGCATTTCTTTTTTCTTTCTTTCTTTCTTTTTGTTATTTTAATTCCAGTAGAAAATATAAGGGGCACTTTTTCAAGTCCAGCAAAATCATTGAAAACTAGGCCTTTTGCGCTGTGAGGGTGAGACAATTCACAACTGCACTTTGGAATTGAACTGGCTTATGGCCATACTTGTGAAAAGGGTCTTAGAGTGATGATCAATTGAGTGAAGAGTATAATATGGCTATCAGAACAGGCAAGCGCAGTTTTAGGCTGCATCAACAGACCAAGAGTTTCCAGATCGTAAGCAGTAATCATTTCCTTTCTATTCTCTCGGGCATGTGCTTAGCTTAAAGAGGAGACACTGGAGAGAAGACAACACTCATCAAGTACCTGAAAATTGTCACAATGAAGACAAATGTCTAGATCTCTTATCATTCCAGAGTTCTTGCATTTGTTAATGGGAAGGGAAGGGGAAGAAAGAAAAGGAGGGAGGGAGGAAAGAGGAAGGGAGGGAGGAAAAGGGAGGGAGGAAGGAATGGGAAGGAAGGAAGGAAGGAAGGAAGGGGAAGGAAGGAAGGGCTTTTTTCTCTTGGCAAATAGCCATGGCAATAACGGTCACATTTTCATCTTGGTTGGGAAGACTTTTGAAGTCAATTTACTAGGAGACTTAAATAAAGATAATGTGCCTCTCAGTCTATTTATTTCACATCGGAATTGGCTCAACACTGTTTATTTTATCCTGCCTCACTTTTACAAGTTGATAGAGAAAGGCTGAGAAGAAATAAATAGGAAAGGTAAGCGCCCAGTCTATTAAAAGTACCGCCCTTTTATACAAAGCAGATTTACATTAAAAGATGCAGCTTCCTGAGGCACTTGAAATTGCATGTGGCTCAGTGGGTTAGGACGCTGAGCTTGTCGATCAGAAGGTCGGCAGTTTGGCGGGTCGAATCCCGAGTGCCACGTAACAGAGTGAGCGCCTGTTACTCGTCCCAGCTTCTGCCAACCTAGCAGTTCGAAAGCACGTAAAAATGCAATTAGAAAAATAGGGACCACTCCGGTGGGAAGGTAACAGCGTTCCGTGCGCCTTTGGCGTGTAGTCATGCCGGCCACATGACCACGGAGACGTCCTCGGACAAGCGCTGGCTCTTCGGCTTTGAAAGGGAGATGAGCACCGGCCCCTAGAGTCAGAAATGACTAGCACGCATGTGCGGGGGAACCTTTACCTTTTTAATACCTTTTAAGTGGTACGCAACAAGGGCTCCAAGGCTGAAGTTTTAAAAATTAAAAATAATTAAAAATACAGGCAGATCACAGTGAATTTCCAACCATTAGAGAATCCAGCATAGTAATTTTGTGTACATTAATTAGCCTTGTTGATCTGGATCTTTGGGTCTACAGCAACCATAATCTCCAGGGGTTTAAGCTGACTGGGAATTCTGGGGACTGTCGTACCACGTCATTTAAAGATGGCATTAAGTTGAAAAAATATTGCAGATTGCTTAGAAAAAACAAAACGAGCCCTTTCTAGAACCGAATTTAAGAATTATTCATTTGGATGAGAGTTTTCTCCATGGAGGGAGACTAAGAAAATGTTTGCAAAAATGGAATAGTAGAAAAAGCATGCCAAGTTGTTGGAATCAGTTTCACAGCTGAATAACTGTCCCTAAAATTACATATAAAAGCACTTACCATAGTTCTCACTTCAAGATCATCAAAGTTGAGGAATAGATTGACTAGTGTGATGGGTTTTGGGATCTATTTAAAACTCCTTTCAGTGGTTCCCTTATGCATACAGAGAATTTCAGGAGTGTGGACCCCCACCCCACCCCCCAGTTCATTTGATGCCTGGCAGTAAATTAGCTGCATGAATTCCTGGCCTTTTTCTTCTTTCCAGTATACAGAGAAGTTAATTGAAAGAAATCTACAAAAGCAAACCTTTCTTGCATCCAAAATTAGGGATTTGGTCCTCTCACGAAATAAAACAATTTTTTCACTTTTCTAGCTTTGCACAGAGGAAATGGGTTCTTAATGTTCAACATTTGGACAAACTCCAGAAATTCCCTGTGGAAATTTCTCCAGGAATTCATGTTTTGGGGAAAGCAAGCCCTTTGGAAACACAGTTCCCAGGATCTCAATGATATGATATGTACTTCCTGCAGGGGACCGGAACATCAGAATGAATATTTTTAGGCCAAAATCTTGGCAGAGCACACTTTATGTAAACAGCTGTTCTTCTACATCCATAGGTGGCTAATTAAATGAAAATATGGTATGCACAGACTTGTGCCTTGCACCCTACAACTTGTTTGCTTTCAGTTATATATTCAGCACGCTACACACTAAGTAGATTATATCTGGGAGCTCTGAACCACCCCAGTATTTTCTGAAATAAAACTTCGTTTCAGGTTCAGTTTCAATTCAATTTATTACAATCTCAGACCAGCACAGATAATGGTAAATAAAAATTAGGATAGAGTTAAAATATATTTGTAAAAATAACCCAACCTAATCTAATATATAAAATAAAAAATCCAGGCTGCAGTCTACATTAAATTATAATATAGACACTAATTTGACTAACAAGCAAAATACTGGAGCGCATCATACCAAACATGTCACTGGCAGGAAAAATTACAAAACTTATTTTGGCCATGTTATGCAGGGGGATTCACTGGAGAAAGCAATTATGTTGGGAAGAATTAGTGGTAAAAGGAAATCAGGCTGCCAGAGAACACGATGGCTGGACACCATCAAAGCTGACACCAGCCACAGCATAGAAAAATTCAAAGAAGCAGTGCAAGATCGGAAGATGGGGAGAGAATGGCCCAGAGAGTTGCTAAGAGTCTGAATGGACATCATCATCATCATCTCTAAAATTACATCAAAGTAAAAATATATTAGTATCACCAAAACAGCAACATTTAAAATTTAAATGAATTATGGTTACTGGGGATTCATTCCAGGATAATGACCCATCAGAATTCAATTCTGTGCTGCTGTGCAAAACCTAGTTCCATGTGTTGTAATAAGGGGTACTTCATCTATAAGCGGCATCTGGACATAAGCTGAATCTGGGTGACTAGGATATCTATTGATAAAGGAAGTGTGAATCTAGTTTATGTCTCCATAAATGGAGCAACATAGAAGGACATGTCTTGTAATTTCTACCTCTCCTAAATCACAGGAGCAAAGCCAGTGTTTTCTGAAGTAAAACCGTTTGGATAACGAGGTGTGGAAAGGTCTCCTAACTTGCAATCCCTAGGCAAAATTTTCCAGGTAACAGTACACTTAAACATACAGTTTTTCATAGGGTGAGATTGCATTTCTTTTTGAGTTGAATGTCAAAGGTCACAATGTGAAAAGTAGGTGGGGCCAGGACTCAAGCGGGATTTGATTATATTTACGTTGAAGGGCAAATTAAATTAACTACAATTAATATGATTCATCCCCATTTTTAAAGTTTCCTCCTATTTCAAAAATTACAAGTTCATGACAACTTTGTAACACAAGACTTTAGGGATCCGATGTGGCTTCAGTACATTAAACCGTTGGCTAACAGTCACATTCTGGATTGTCCCAATTTAACAAGGCTTTGCTTTATAAAATCACTGTAATTTTGGCCCTTGAAAATGGTTTCTTGGAATCTTTTTTTATTAAAACATTGTGAAAATGTTGTGCTTTATACCTTTCTAAGATGTCTAGCTGTTAAATTTTAAAATTTAAAGATTTAACAATGTCTGTCTGTGTATGCAACATATTAACATGGATGCAGGAAAAAATAAATCCGTTTTTTTTTTACTGGAAGCAATTTGGAAAACAGCCAGCATAGATAGGTAATTTACATTTAGTGCCTTGTTTAGTGACTATTCACAGTCACATTAGTGATACAAAAATAATATTACAGCCAGTTCCCTCTTTTATGACTTTTGCAGGTCTGTAAAGCAAAGGAAAGCTGAAGTAAGATCATAAGCACAGTTGCAATTCCCCTTAGTGACCTCTTTGGATAACATTCAAGTTGCTAAACAAAGACTACCTGTACAAAATCAGATTTAACAGAATTTGAAACAGAAACTTCAGTAATCCAAAGTTTATGCTTTCTCCTGAACAGCATGAGTTAATTTCAAAGCCTTGTAAATTTTTACTTCTTACAAAATGGATTGATTGCTGATCAGAGTAGACTCTTCTGAAGAATGAAGTCGTATCAACTCCAGAAACATTGGTGCACAATTTTTGCATCTCCTTTCTCTCTACCTGCCTGTAGTCAGTGAAATCTTGATGGACATTTTTTTGTGATTCAAAAGTAGAAGTGTAATATTTTTTTTAACCTCCGCTGCTTTCCCATTCTCCTCCTACTCTGATTTTTTTTGCTCCAGAGAAACAAATCTAAAAAAGAACCTTTTGAATCGTAAAGGAATCCCATAAAATGCCTAATTTTACTTGGGAATTTTGGATCGACTCAGTGGCTTCCCAAGGTGATACAGATAATTCTGAAGTAGTCTCAGTCAAATTAGGCATGTCATCTGCAAACACAGTCAAGCAATGACAGCGCAACTGTTTTCAAATGGAGCACGTTTTCAGCTGGATTCAATTTCAAAATGGGACATCTCATTTGAGCCGTGTAATAAAAAAATAAAGGAAAAATTAACAAAAGATATCCTTTCTAAATTAGAATATTACAGGATCAGATGTTAAATGCTAAATGCAGGTAGAATAGAATAAAAATAGAATTAAAAATAGAATGAACTAGAAAACTCATACTTCACCAGGTCATTTCAGAAATGTTTATTTACCTAAATGGAGAAACAGAATGACCAAAGGTGGGCAAAAAAGAAAGGGGAGCAAAAGTGACTTATGATTTCCTGCTGGCTTCCTCAATAAGTTTCTTATGGGAACTTGCAGGGAACATTGAAAACCTTCCTTCCTTCCTTCCCTTTCCAGTAGGCAGGGAAGTGGCTGCTGTTAGGTGGGAGTGTGAGCAGGAGATTGCAAGATTGGCTGGGAAACTGTCACAGAACATTGAAAATGGAGATCACATGACTGCAGCAGTAGCTTAGCAGTGTAGCAGCAACCACAACAGTGCCACAACCTCTCCAAATTTCACTCTCTGTCTTGTGAGTCAAGGCTCCTGGATTTGGGATATATTTGGAGATAATTTGCTTTAAAAATTGTTGCCCTACGATGCACCGTTTTGCCCAGATACAGATCATGACAAGAGTTTTAGTAGTATATAGATGTTGATTATATTGTCATATTTAGGAATTGTTTCTTCCTTTATATAATTGGAGAGTTCTTTTATGCTAATAATTCTAAGATACGAAATGGATATTGGAATTTTTTTCTTCTACAGATTTACCTGCTGTTTGATGAAGTGCTGTACTGAAGCAATTTTGTTGAATACACTTTTATTTGATTCCTTGGTCGTCAGATAAAAGCACATGACCTGCTTCATTCAACACTTGTGGTTTTCCCTTTGAAATTCTAATTGCCTCCATATAAATTCCACTGTGATGAAATACTCTGCCCTTATTAATTAATGACTTACCTGCAAGCTTTCAGAAACAATTAAGGGCAGACATTTGTTCTCTGTATTTAAAGAATAAATTGTCCTTCATATCTGTGCCAAGCAGGGGGGTTTTCATGCTTTTTTTTTTTTAAAAAAGTAGTAAATTAAAAAAAATTATTCATTCATCATGGTCCTACATCCAAATAGAGTCCTGGCAGCTCACAAACAAAATAAAAAATTGCTAGCAGCAAAGTCCATAAGAAATGTGCAATCAGCAACGTGTACAATCAATATTAATATTAAAATAACCGCTGTAATAATATTAAAATATTAAAAAGTCCACGGTAGAATCATTCATAACAACTCAGAAACAATAAATGAGGCTGCTATCAAAAATTCAAGGAATATTAAGGTGGCCATCAGCCACAAAGTCCCTGTGGAATAGTTTTCTTTGTGACTCCCAGAAGGCTTGTAGTGTGGAGGATAACAATCTAAAGAAAGGCTATTATTGTCCAAATTTTATGTCATCAAAGCTGTGTTTCTCAACCTCAGCAACTTTAAGATCTGTGGACTTCAACTTATAATATTCCCCCGGCAGCCATTCTGGCTGGGGAATTCTGGGAGTTGAAGTCCACACATCTTAAAGTTGCTAAGGTTGACAAAGTCTACATGAAAGAAAAGCTTGCTTCTGCTTCTATAATCTTGCAAAAATGTGGGATAATCAGAAGCCCCTCCCTGTATGATTGTATAAAACAGAGCCATTCCAGATAAAGGTGATGGTTCTGGAGATTCCTTGAAGTTGAGCCAGATGAGGCCTTATAGGTCAAAGCCAGTATCTTGAATTATAAGCCAAAATGTTCTGCTTTGTTTATGGATAATGTCTGCATGAATTGTTGGGGTAAACTATTAAGGCTGCCTCAAATTCTAAATACTCTGCAATCAAGAATTTATTATTTATTTGCTGCTACATTTTCAGTTCCCATAAAGCCACTACAGATAATATAAAATAAACTACAAACAATGACAAACATTATAACAAGCAAATTATAACAAACCAGACTGCCAATAATAATGAAATATTTTTGCTAATCATTATCCTGTGGAAAATCATTCTATGCCATAGCAATCATCTCCTGGGGGGGGGGCATTTACCATGCCACCTGTCCCTGAAGGCTTTCTAGAATTTCATGATTGTCCTCAGTATCAACAAGGTTCTTAAAAGATATTACTAAAACTCTTGTGGTCATGAACTTTACCTGGATGAAACAGTGCATCATAGGGCAACAATTTTTGAACCAAGGTATCTCAAGTGAGATAACTTACCAAATGTATCCAAAATCCGGGACCCATGACTCATGAGGAAATAAAATTTGGGGAAGTTGTGGTTACTACACTGCTGAACTGCTGCTGCGGTCATGTGATCTTCATTTTCAATTTTCCGTGACAGTTTCCCAGCCAGTCTCACTATCCCTCATCCATTCTCTCACCTGGCAGCAAGGAATTGACTCAACTTGTGGCTTTTAAAGAAGTGACAACTTTAAGTGCATGAAGAAAGGCCCCAGCACACAAATATGCAGATGTATCCATATCCCATCTTTCTTCAGAAATTCAAGAGACATACATTGGAGAAACTGGCATTCCAGCATGGTCAGACGTATGTCAGTTTTATCTGAGGAAAAAGTAATGAAAACATTAAGAGCATTCTTAAAGAATGGCAGATCAATCACAAATGTCATAAAAACATCCTCTGTTAAATGAAAAGCATCCATATTTGTCTTTCTATATGTCTTTCTTCTTTAATACAGGTAGCCCTCGATTTACAACAGTTCACTTAGTGACCATTCAAAATTAAAACGGCATTGAAAAAGTGGCTCGTGACCATTTTTCACACTTATGACCGTTGCAGCATCCCCATGGTCACGTGATCAAAATTCAGAGACTTGGCAATTGACTCATATTTATGACAGTTGTAGCGTCCCAGGGTCAAGTGATCACCTTTTGCGACTTTCTGACAAGCAAAGTCAATGGGGAAGCCAGATTCACTTAACTACTGTGATACTAGCTTAGCAACTGCAGTTTTTCACTTAACAACTGTACCAAGAAAGGTTGTAAAATGTCACTTAACAAATATCTCACTTAGCAACAGAAATTTTGGGCTCAGTTGTGGTTGTCAGTTGAGAATTGCATGCACAATGTTTTCTTGTTTCACTTTAAACAAAACAATAGCAATCCACCCATGGTCATCCTCTTTCTCTATTTAGGTAAGAATATCTCTGAAAGGATGACCCAACAGGTCATGGGATTCTCCAGTATGTTTCTCTCTCTCTCTCTCTCTCTCTCTCTCTCTCTCTCTCTCTCTCTCTCTCTCTCTCTCTCTCTCTCTCTCTCTCTCTCTCTCTCTCTCTCTCTCTCTCCCTCCCCCCCCCTCTCTCTCTCTCTCACAATAACAATAACAATAACAATAACAATAACAATAACAATAACAATAGCAATAATGTTGGAAGGGACATTAGAGGTCATCTAGTCCAACCCCCTGCTCAGGCAGGAAACCCTATACCATTTCGGACAAATGGCTGTCCAGTCTCTTCTTAAAAACTTCCAGTGTTGGAGCATTCACAGCTTTTGGAGGCAGGTTGTTCCACTGTTCCAGTTAATTGTTCTAACTGTCCGGAAGTTTCTCCTTAGTTCTAGGTTGCTTCTCTCCTTGATTAGTTTCCATCCGTTGCTTCTTGTCCTGCCTTCAGGTTCTTTGGAGAATAGCTTGACTCCCTCTTCTTTGTGGCAGCCAGTGAGTTAGTGGAAGACTGCTATCATGTCACTCCTCGTCCTAAACTAGATATACCCAATTCCAGCAGCCGTTCCCTATATGTTTTAGCCTCCAGCCCCCTAATCATCTAATCATCTTTGTTGCTCTTCTCTGTACTCTTTCCAGAGTCTCAACATCTTTTTACATTGTGGTGACCAAAACTGCATGCGGTATTCCAAGTGTGGCCTTACCAAGGCATTGTAAAGTGGTATTAGTACTTCACGCGATCTTGATTCTATCCCTCTGTTAATGCAGCCTAGCACTGTGTTGTCTTTTTTGGCTCTCTCTCTCTCTCTCCCGCTCTCTCTCTCTTTCTTTCTCTCTCTCTCTGTCTCTCCCACTCTCTCTCCAATTCTCTCTTGCTCTTTTTCTCTCTCTTTTACTCCTGACTGCCCCAGTTACAAATGGAATAATTTAAACAGTGCCAAGGTAGGGATGGGCACAAATTACCTTCCAAACTTTTCTACCAAATTTGTAAGGAGAGATTTTGGGTGATTGATTGCTCCTAATTTCTGAAACAGAAATTCTCAAACATTTTGACTCCTTCCTTCCACAGATCTTCTTTTGGGACTGATCTGAGACATCAGAAACCACAGAGTCTTCAGCTCATTGGAACAATGTACAGAATTATATTGTCTGATTGTGCAGTAAGAAACAGGATAGTCTACACACCCCTTGGCTGCATTGTCAAGAAATTTTATTTATTTTTATTTTTTAAATTCCATTTATATCCCGCCCTTCTCCGAAGACTCAGGGCGGCTTACAAGCTTAGCAATAGCCTTCATTCTATGTATATGCCTGCTTATTAGGGCTTTCACACACACCCCAAGCGGCATTATTACAAAGTCAGCTTAATTGCCCCCAACAATCTGGGTCCTCATTTTACCTACCTCGGAAGGATGGAAGGCTGAGTCAACCTTGAGCCTGGTGGGATGCGAACCTGCACTAATTGCAGGCAGCTGGTGTTACTTAAGGAGGCATTAGCCCACTGCTCCACCAAGGCTCTAACTGTAGGAACATAGCACCATACCCAGGATCATTTCTCTGCCACTCAGTTTTGAAAGCAAACTGTTTGCAGTTTGAACTGAATATGAACTTCTATAAAAAAGATGCAGGAGAATCCAGCCACTGAGCACTTAGACAAAGTTTCTTCTCCTTTTTTGTTTGTTTCTAAGAACAGCTTCTGGATCAGGACTTCACAGTTCCAAACAAACAGTACTGAGTTGTTTATCACATTGTGGGAAGAATAATGAGTAGCTCAGCTAGGAGAAAAAGCAGAACCAGCTCCAAAAAGTTACGCATTTGGGGCATGATGTAGCAGCTGTTCCGAATGGTGGGTTGACTCAGATAAGGGCTCGTCCCTTATTGGCTGCCCATCTTCATACAGCTTAAAATTGGCTCTTAGTCAAACTCTACACAGAAATTAGTTTGGCAACAGAAAGAAGAGAATCTCTTTTAAAGTCTGCCCTGGATGGTTTGTTCAGTTGAACTCAGATTGACAAACTCAGACCATTGTGAACATGGCTTAATGGTTTAACTAATCTGGGATTGTACAGTTCCAGCAGGGCTGCTAATGCATTTTATTGGTATTCTTCGCCGAGCAATTCATATACTACATGTTTTACCACATATACTCGCAAATAAGGCCACCCTCAGAGAATCTGACACTCAAATTTTTAATAAAAATTCCATGAAAAATGTGTCAGTTATGAATATATCCATGGTGAACTCACAGTGTACATACAGGATATATGGATATACAGTATACCGTATATACTTGTGGAGAAGCCCATCCAGGGATAAAGCTGAACCCAACTTTTTGGGTGCATTTTGGCACCTAAAAGGCTTGGCTTATCCACAAGTATATACAGTACATTGATTTTTCCACCCTTTCGCCTAAAACAGGTACTCCTAAACTTAACCATTCATTTAATGACGGTTCCAAGTTACAATGGCACTGAAAAAGTGAGTTAAGACTGTTCTTTTGTGACATTGTGGCATTCCTATGGTCACACAATCAACATTCGGATGCTTGGCACCTGGCATGTATTTATGACAGTTGTAGTATCCCAGGGTCATGTGATCACCTTTTCTGAGCTTCTGACAAGCAAAGTCAGAAGGGAAACTAAGATTGGTTTCAACTGTGGCACGAAAGGTCCTAAAATGGGGCAAAAGTTACTTAACTACAGTATCTTGCTTAGAAACAGAAATTTTGGACTCAATTTGGTTGTAAATCAAGGACTACACACACACACACACACACACACACACACACACACACACACAGTGGTGGGATTCAGCCAGTTCGCACCACTTCAGCAGAACTGGTAGCTAATTTTTTGTTGCCCAGGCCTAGAATGGACTTCCAGAAGCGGCATCCACACAGAGAATCTGCAAAATTTGGAGATACAAATGTTTTGAAGGAGGACTCTGTTAGGAAAACTGTAACTAAAGCAAGAATTTTAAAAAAGAAGGCAACCTCGGCTCTTTTATGAGTCATGGACTTCAACTCCTAGAATTCCTGAGTCAGCTGACTTAGGAATTCTGGGAGTTGAAGTCCATGAGGCATAAAAGAGCCGAGGTTGCCTACTGCTGCCTTAGACTGTAAAAGAACCATCTATAGCAGGGGTGTCAAACTCAGTTTCATTGAGGGCCGCATCAGCATTGCGGTTGCCCTCAGGGGGCCAGGTGGGTGTGGCCTGGGTGGGCGTGGCCTACTGGGTGGGCGTGGCCAGAGTGCGTATGGCCTACTGGGTGGGCGTGGCCAGCTCTACATCGTTTGCATCAAGGGTGCCTATGGGACCCTGGGCAGGAGTGGGACAGATCTGAGGGTCTCTGGCAGAAGGAGGGTCTCTGGGCCAGGGCTAAGGCAGTGAGGGCCGTTCCCTCACTGTTTCCAGGATGGCTTTGCGGGCCACATGAAACCACTTTGCGGGCCGGATCTGGGCCCCGGGCCTTGTGTTTGACATGTCTGATCTATAGCCCTCTGGCTTTTTCTCTTTTATACTGGCAACAGCCTAAAACCAGATTTTTTTAAAAAAAAAAAAAAAACCACAACAACCCTATGTTGCCAAACACAATAATGTGTCAAGTCTTCTCAGGCTGTAGGACAAGCGAAATACAAAAGATAGGTTTCCCCCCAGACAAATTGGCAGATGTATCTATATAGTCTGAAGGACAGCAATAATTTGTTCCTTGTCAAAAGATGCCTTCTGAAGTAGTTGGCTCCTTGTAGAGTGAAGGAAGCGTGCAAGACAATCACAGCCAGCAGGGAGGCTTGAATTGGCAGCTATCTGCAGGGGCAGAGTTTCAAAATCATTCTAAGCCTGCTGCATTTTCTTGGAAGCTGGAAGAAGTCTTGGCCTCAGCATCAACCTAGCATTGCATCTTGCATCCTTAATGCATCTCGGTAAATAATTAAATCCTTCCTTGAAGGGCCTTCAAGGAGGTCCTTGAAGCTGTTTATTTTATGTGCAATCCCATATTTTTTTTTTAAAAAAAGCAAAGCACCAATCATGGCTGTCAATTCTTTTTGGCTATACTCTACTCTGAGCAATTTAGATTTTTCAGGTGTGTCCCTGCTTGGATCAGTGTTACAAGGATGCCTTAAAAAGTTCACAATCCCTGTTGAATAGAGCATGTTTTAGCTGCATTGTAAACTAGCTTAAGATACAACTAAGAAAGGCCAGTATAGCACACACTCTTTTAATAGATTTACTCACATTATCGTTTTACATGTCTGGCATTTTTTGATTTTATTTAGTACATTTTTCTGGTTCTCTTCCTTTCGACTAATTGATATTAAAAAAAGTAGGTATGGTACATTTCAGGGGTGATTTTAAATGGAAGGTGCATATATAATGCAGATTTAATGATCGTGCTACTTATTTCCAGAGCTTATAAAGTAGAAAATCAGCATTAAAATACAAGCAGCAATTTATTTATTTATTTATTTATTTATTTATTTATTAGTTTTTATAAACCGCCCTTCTCCCGAGGGACTCGGGGCGGTGTACAGAGGAAGGAAGGTATACAGATGAACAATAAAAATAATAAAAAACAATAGTGAAAACAAACTGGGTCCCCAATTAACGCTATCATGCCAGGCCGGACTGCTGGAACAAGAAAGTTTTTAAGTCGCGTCGGAAGGTACGGAGGTCGGGGGCCATCCGGATTTCGGTTGGTAAGCTGTTCCAGAGGGCTGGCGCACCCACTGAGAATGCCCTCCCCCTGGGGGCCACCAGCCGACATTCCTTGAGCGGTGGCACCCTGAGGAGGCCCTCTCTGTGGGAGCGCACAGGACGGTGGGGTGCTGACATTGGCAGAAGGTGCTCCCGTAGGTAGTCCGGACCCATGCCATGTAGGGCTTTGTATGTCATTGTTAGCACCTTGAACTTCACACGGAAGGCAACCGGAAGCCAGTGCAGCGCACAGAGGAGAGGTGTGATATGGGAGTATCGGGAGGCTCCCAAGAGTGTCCGTGCCGCTGCACTTTGCACCAGTTGAAGCTTCCGAGTGGATCTCAAGGGCAGCCCCATGTAGAGAGCGTTACAATAGTCTAGGCGAGAGGTCACAAGGGCATGAGTGACTGTACGTAAGGAATCCAGGTCCAGATAAGGCCGTAGTTGGCGAACTAGTCGAACCCGGGAGAAGGCCCCCTTGGTCACAGCTCCTATGTGGTCTTCTAGGGAGAGCTGCGAGTCTAGGAGGACACCCAGGTTGCGGGCCCTATCAACAGGGGGTAGTAACGTGTCCCCGATGTTAAGCAATGGGACGTTCTGAATATCCTGGCTTGCCGGAACGTACAGCCATTCAGTCTTGTCCGGGTTCAGTTGAAGCCTGTTCCTCCCCATCCATTCCCGGACCGCTTTCAGGCAGCGGGACATCACGTCGAGGGCATCACTGATATTGTTTGGAGTTGAGATAAAAAGCTGGGTGTCATCAGCATACTGATGGTACCCTACTCCAAAACTGCGAATTGGTTGGTTTTAACTATGTTTTTTCAAAATAATAATAATAATATCATTTTATGAGTTCACATGACACCCTGAACAATTGTTTATTTAGAGAATTTATATGGCCGCCCACTCACTGTCAGTGGCTCTAAGCGGCTTACAAACAAGGTTGACTCAGCCTTCCATCCTTCCGAAGTAGGTAAAATGAGGACCCAGATTGTTGGGGGCAATAAGCTGACTTTGTAATAATGCCGCTTGGGGGGGGGGGCGAAAGCCCTAATAAGCAGGCATATACATAGAATGAAGGCTATTGCTAAGCACATTGATTTGTGCTTCTTAGATTGTAAGCCGCCCTGAGTCTTCGGAGAAGGGCGGGATATAAATGGGATTAAAAATAAAAAATAAAAAAATAAAAATAAAAATAGTATAATAAAATTAACCATTTGAGCTGGATTTATGCAACATGCTAAACTAACATATAGTTGGTGGTGTACTTTTTTTTCTTTTAATTTTTTAAATTTTCTTGTATTTTTTTCTAGTTTTCTTTCTCATTAGTTGATTTTAATTCACTTATAAAATACGAAAATACAAAAGCACACAGTAAGAACAACAGAAGGGGAAGAGAAAAAAGGAGGCGTGGACAAGGGGGGAAAAGAAAAAAGAGTGTTGACTTCTGACTCCCTCTGTTGCAGTAAAATAAGGCATAAACATCGAACCTCAACTTTTTACATTTCTATAGTAGTATAAACTAGCCATTTATATATCAACAGATCAAACTAATCAGTAAAACCCAAAATCATTGTATCATTTTTTTTCCACCTTAAGCACCAAGTCCAGAAGTGGTTTCCAAATAGAAACAAAAGGACTTATATTCTTTTACTGAAACATTTAGTTATCTCATGTTGGTGATGTTCTTATATGTTCCAGAACAAAGATGGAGTCACTAATCAAAGCCAGGTGTAAAAAAGTAAATCTGCCCAGTCATGTGACTACTCTGACCTATCAGCATCAAGCAAATAACCCACCTTTCCTCCATTTATGAAAGCCCAGCTTAGTTATTTTAGGTTCTGTGACAATTGTGCGCAGCTGTGACAATAAATCCTGTACCTTATGATAATCTCACATAACCCATTCAGAACGGCAGTCAGCTACACCAGGGGTCCCCAACCCCCGGTCCGTGGACTGGTACTGGGCCATGGCATGCCAGCAACTGGTCCGCACAGACCAGCAAAGCCTCATCTGTGGGATGCAGGCAGCATACAAAACCACGCACCCACCAGTCCATGGAAAAGTCTCTCTCCATGGAACCAGTTTCTGGTGCCCAAAAGGTTGGGGACTTCTGACCTATACTATAAAATTGTTTGTACACGCAACTCTACATGTACAAGTTTGCAAGCAAGTTGGAATCGGAGCTCAGAATTATAAGGAAGCAAATGCACAAACTATTCTACAAATTTCTTCTTCAGTACTGGAAAAGTAGAGAATTATTATTTACTGGCAATCAACTTATAATGGTTTATTTAGTGATAGTTCAAAGTTACAACAGTGCTAAAAAAATTTCACACTTAATGACCGTTGAAGCATCCCCATGGTCAAGTGACCAAAATACAGGACTGCCTGTATTACAGTTTTATATGGCAAAAAAAGAGAGGGAAATCCCCCCCAAATTATGTGTTCATAATAAATTCATCAGTTTGGATCAGAACCCGTTAAACAAATATTAGCATTAAAACGATCAGATTAAGAGCAATTGCATTTAAAACAAAATCCTGGGTGAAGACTCAATATATCTACATCAAACTGGGATTATTTATTTTATTTTATTTTATTTAACAGAATTAATTTAGAGCTGTTTGATAATGCAATTCTCCTCACAGAGGTAATGTTATGGATGTAAGAAATAACATTTTGGCAGCACTGACAACACAAACACATGCAGTCCTTGGGTTACAACATTCATTTAGGGACTGTCTGAAGTTACAACAGAGCTGACAAGAGCGACTTACAATCAGTCCTCGTACTTATGACATGCAGCATTCCCCTTGGTCAGGGGTAGGCAACCTTGGCTCTTTTATGATTCGTGGACTTCAACTCCCAGAATTCCTGAGCCAGCCATGCTGAGGGGAAAGGGAGAGTTTCCAAGCTGAGCCATGCTGGCTCAGGAATTCTGGGAGTTGAAGTCCACGAGTCATAAAAGAGCCAAGGTTGCCTACCCCTGCCTTTGGTCATGTAATCAAATTTCGGTCACTTGGCAACCGGCATGTATTATGATGGTTGTGGTGTCCTGGAGTCATGTGATCACATTTTGCAACCTTCCCAGCAGGTTTCCAACAAACAAAGTTAATGGGGGGAAACCAGCTTTGTTTAATGACAGTGTGATTCATTTAACAACTGCAGTGATTTACTTAACATCTGTGACCAAAGAAGTTGCAAAATCAGGGGCAACTCACTTAAGAACAGCCTTGTTTAGCAATGGAGAGTGTGGCCATTAGCTGAGGAGTCTGAAAATGCTGTGTCACAATCTTACTTGCTGTTTTCATCTGAAACGGGCTTCTGCTTTTATACCTGATTCTCAGATTAACTGTGGATTTTTTTTCACGTTTCTCTCAGTGGTGGTTTCCAGCTTATTATTGTTGGAGTTGACATAACCGCACAGTCCTGCTGTTTTCTGCTATACAGCTTCCTTGTTGGTCCACACTTTTCAGTCTGAAAAAGCCTCGCGGGAGAATTTTAAAGCAAGAGAAGCTATTGTATTGTAGCAATCGGGGTATTGTCCTTGGACAGTTGCCAGGAAGTGTAACTTTTAACAGTTCATCATAGAGACTATATAAGCGGAAAAGAAAATTCCCGTTTCTAAATATTCCCTGAGGTTCCAGGAACTGAATCATAACACACCACTGAACATTTGCCAACATGCCCAAAGTTCAACACTCTCACTGCCTTAAATCTTCGCCACTGTCTAAATGAATATCATTAAATAATCAAGGACCTTCACTGAAGCCAAGTCCAAAGTTTCCGAGATAAGTGGAATATATTCTTCTGAGATCGCTCCCTCTTTGGAAATGAAACTGGTGTTCATAGAAAACTAGAGAAGTCCTCGGCTTCAAACATTATCAAAGAGGCCCTTTGAAGCTGCTTGACAGAACAACAACTCTGGAAATCTTTGATCCACAAATACATCTGTTATGTATTAGGCTTTTAGGAACATCTAAAGCATTGTATAAGAGTCACCACCAGGAGGCGTTGAACTGTAACTGTTTTGGCGGGAAGCAGTTCGGCGGGAAACAGAGGTTCAATCCGATTGGTTGGTCGTGTACCTGGCCAGGTACTGGCCAGGCATATAAAGAGTGTAGGTAGCCCCTATTCCCCAGTGCAGTCACTTCCACCTAATAAAGAGCTGTTAGGTTGTACTCATCGTCTCGGTGTCCTTCCTGCTCTCCAGAACCCACTACACAACACATCATGGCCAATTTGGAAGAAAAACAACAAATGTCTGGGGCAGCTCAGTGGAAGGTTATGAAAATGGACATTTTCAAATGCATTTTTTAATGGCAGTCTTGCAAGTCTTTGCAGGATGATGAATAGTAGCTTGAAGGACTTTGAAGTATGACAGTCTTGTGAGGGACATGGACGGTTTCACGCGGCCCTAGAGCAGGGGTCCTCAACCTTGGCAACTTTAAGACGTGTGGACTTCAACTCCCAGAATTCCTCAACAAGCAAAGCTGGCTGAGGAATTCTGGGAGTTGAAGTCCACAAGTCTTAAAGTTGACAAGTTTGAGGACCCCTGCCCTAGAGGCTCCTTCTTTCCCCAGCCTACTTTGGATCTGGAGTACAACCTTTTATAGGTACTCCTTGATTAATGACTGCTTATCATTAATCTTTTTGAATTTCCAATAGTATTGAACAAGTGGTACTTAGAACCAGTCCTTGCAGTTCTATTGCAGTATCTCCTCAGTGAAATGACTGCTATCTAGACATTTGCAATGTAGTTCACAATTGCAACACTTCAGTGTCGCGTAGTCATATGGTTGCCATTTGCTAACTTCTTTGCTGGCTCCCAATAAGCAAAAGCAATGGGGAAGCCAGCAGACAATCAGGTGAGTCCTCACTTAATGAGTCGCAGTGTTTCAGTTAACAGTGGCAACTGGAATTGCTGTTGCTAAGCAGCACAGTTACATGACATCACACTTTACAACTGCAGTGTTTGGAGGTGGCCTCAAAGGACTGACAAAACCTAAGTTTTTAAAAGGTTTTTACTCTTAAAAATGGCTCTCCAATTTTAGCACAATCTTAACTTTAATGAATGAATTATTTAAAGCTGCAGAATCCTCCCTCCCACCCATTCAAACTCAAATGGAAACCACCATGGTTTATTAAACAAACCAGGCTTAAAACAATGCATTAATATAGTGCAGGGGTAGGCAACCTTGGCTCTTTTATGACTCGTGGACTTCAACTCCCAGAATTCCTGAGCTCAGGAATTCTGGGAGTTGAAGTCCACGAGTCATAAAAGAGCCAAGGTTGCCTACCCCTGATTATAGTGCGTGAACTCAACTTGTAGATATGTCTGCTTTTATAGATAGGTCTATTTTTGCACAGATATGCCTGAAATCACGCTGTTAATGAATAAAACACATTAACGAAATTAACTGCAAAGCCTCGAATAGAGTCAGGGCTTGTTAAAATTTACTGCTTTGGGAGGCAGCTGTTTTTCTTCAAATGTTTCAGCCAACTCCTTCCTATTTCTTTACAACCTTTTAAAAATTTACAGGTTTGATTGATTCTTGCTGGTTCTTGTGAGGTGAACTCTGTGGCAGCCAAGGCAAGATTGAACTTGCAGGTATGCTTCCGTGGACCTCCTCAACAAAGACAAAGGAAAATGGCAGGCAATACATTCCCCATAATCCCAGTTAAAAGCTGGTTAGGATAGTGATGGTGAATCTTTTGAGCTCTCTGTGTGTCAAACATTTAGAGAATGCCTAAGTTGACTCTGCTGGCATGTGATCTCCCCCCAGCACAAAAGAGAAACAATTCCTTTCATATTCATGTATTTTAACAAAATACAGTCGTGCGCCACCTATCTTGAGGCGGTGTTGTCTTTCTACTGTCAGCTGCCTGAAACCTACCTGGGGCAGCTCCAGGTTGCACAAGGCCTTCATTTCTGAAATGGCTTTGGAGAACTCTCAGTCCTAGCCTCCAAAAACTATGCAAAAGCATGTCCCATTCTTGTGCGATCTTTGGAAGCTCTGGAGTCTAGGCAACAGGCCAATCCCCTTGTGAAACTTTTGGAGGCCACACAAGAGCACACCCAATCCTCGCATGGGCTCCTCTGCCTCCGGAAATCACTCAAGAACTGGGCATACTTTCGAGAATACCTGTTGTTGGTGTGTTACCCAGAATGTCATGGTGTCTCACCTTTGATACTCATGTCATAGATCAGGGCTTTTCAACCTTTTCACCCATTGTACCATTTTTAGGGTATGGCAACATCCGAGTACCACCACTTGCCTAGCAAGGGGTCAAAAACTTGATGACCAAAAAAAAAAAAAGTAAAAAAGTGATGAAGTACAGATAATCCTCGACTTACAACAGTTTGCTTAGTGACTGTTCGAAGTTACAATAGCACTGAAAAAAGTGCCCGCCAAGCCACAGCCAAGCAAGACGCCTGCCTGCCCGCCTGGCAGTGCTCTTCCTCCTGTCTAAGGTTTTCATTGTTGTGAGCATTTCTGTTGAGGATTGGCAGCAGGGGGGGTGGTTTGGTTTTTATCCCCCCCCCATCTTCTGGGTGGTTGCAGCAGGTTTTGGTCACTTCACATGACCCTGGGACACTGGGACCATCATAAATATGAATCGGTTGCCAAGCATCTGAATGTAAATCACAAGACCCTGGAGATGCTGCAACATTCCAGCTGATTGGCGCTTCTTCTGGGCTCAGCAGAAGCCCCAGGATCAGCGCCGAGCTCCAGCTGGAGTCTGGCGCTGATCCTGGCGTTTCTGCTGAGCCCTGACAGCCCTGCAGCTCCAGTCGTCTCTCGCTCAGGCTTGTGTGGTGCTGCCACTGGTTCAGCTCATTCCCCTCCCCCGCTACCACTTTTCTAGGATGGTCGCGTACCACCTGCCAGGTGCCAATGTACCACAGGTTGAAAAGCCCTGGATAGATTCATCATCGTTGGAGTAGGAGGAAGGCTACCCAGCTCTATCAGGATATCAATAGGCAGAAGGTACAAAAAACCCGTCAAGATGGCAGTCATGGCAGTGTGATAGAAGGCCAGTCTCTTTTGTAAATCCATTGAGTTTGCACTCCCATACAAAGGGGTGGGGTTTCAGTTGTGCTGCCAACAATTGCTATGTTGACTTTGGACCCAACTTCATGGATGCGACTGTTTAGACAGAAACATATCAACACAGACCAAAGTCCTGTGGGATATTCTGCTTCTCACTTTGTTAACCTACCATTGCTAACTCCAGCTGAAATCAGTTGTAAATATGTCTACCTCCCAAGAAATATGTACATAAATGCTTCTGTCTGCCTGCCAGAAGTCGTATTCCAAATACATAGACTGAATAAAAGTAATTGCCTATAAAATGAAGTACTCCATTTATATAACTAATTGGACTCCCCTTGTATACGGCAGTCATGGTCTGCCTCGCACAAACCGCTCTCATAAAACACACAAACAGAAGTGCCCACATAGACTCACATTGCACACACCCCTTGCAGCAGAAACAGAGAAGGTGGGCGAAATTTTGGCTTTACTGTCCTGGAAGGAAACAGGAAGACGGAGCAAGACAGAGGCAGGAGGAATTTGAATCAGAAGGCAAGCAAAAAGTAAGTGAGGTCTTGTTCAGGTGTTCCAAAAAACGATTAAGATTAAAGCAACACCTTAAAGCAACAACTAATCTCCAAAGCATTCATGCTTTTCGACAACATATGAAGTCATTTGCACCACCTGCCAGTTCAAAAGTTGCCTTTCTCTGGCTCAGTGGAACACATGTCCATGTATTAAGAGGGAGTATTTTTAAAAAAATGATTTTGAAGAAGTGTTTTTGAGTAGTATGTGCACATCTACCGTAGGTATAGACTTCTTAGCTCCTAATTGAGTCATATAAAGTGCCGCTGATAAAAGATGCTACTGCGTTAAGACATTGATTCTTTTTAAAGAGGAAATATCTTGCCAGAGGCCTCTCACTGGCATTTCCACTGTTAAAAACCATCTGAAAAAGGAAAAACAAGCCAAGAAAAAATATTATTTCTACCTCTTTGGGTGAGATCACCACCCTTCTCATAAGGTTACCTGTAGCTTTACATCTATTAGGAAATTCGAGGAAAGTGACCTCCGATAATCCTGGTTAAACCCACATCTGTCCGATGGGCTTTACTTTCCTGATCTGCTGATAATTTGTAACATTTGCACGGTCACAGATAAGCCATGGCTCTTCTAGTATTCTTCCTCCGGTGAAAGAAACATGGTCAGATGAACTACAGATAGTCCTCGACTTACGTCACAATTGACTGCAATTTATTTATTTTTGCTAAGTGAGACAGTTGTTAAGTGAGTTTTACCCCATTTCACAAGCTTTCTTGTCACAGTTGTTAAGTGAATGACTGCAGTTGTTAAGTTAGTAACACAGATGCTAAGTGAATGTGACTTTGCTTGTCAGAAGGTCGCAAAAGAGGATCACATGATTCCGGGATGCCGCGACCGTCATAAATACATGTACGACACCAATAAATATTATCCAGAATTGATTTCTTGTTATTGGGTATCATGAAATTACAGGTAGTCCTCGACTTACAACAGTTCATCTAGTGACTGTTCAAAGTTATAACGGCACTGAAAAAAGTGACTTATGACCACTTTTCACACTTATGACCATTGCAGCAGCCTGGTGGTTACGTGATCAAAATTCAGACTCTTGGCAACTGATTCGCATTTATGACAGTTAGAACAATTAACCAGTGGAACAACCTGCCTCCAGAAGCTGTGAATGCTCCAACACTGGAAGTTTTTAAGAAGAGACTGGACAGCCATTTGTCTGAAATGGTATAGGGTTTCCTGCCTGAGCAGGGGGTTGGACTAGATGACCTCCAAGGTCCCTTCCAACTCTATTGTTGTTGTTGTTATTACGGTTGCGGTATCCTGGGATCATTTGATCCCCTTTTGTGACCTTCTGACAAGCAAAGTCAATGGGGAAGCCAGATTCACATAACAACAGTGTCACTAACTTAACAACTGCTGTGGTTCACTTAACAACTGTGGCAAGAAAGGTCATGAAATGGGGCAAAACCCTCTTAACAAATGTCTCAATTAGCAACAGAAATGTGGTCATAAGTCAACAACTACCTATATTATATTATAAATCCTTACCCGTGGGTAAAGCATTAGATTCCCCCATTGGTTTTAAAGCTTTTTCATCTCCTCTAGTTACTGTCTCCAATTCCTTATGCAGGTACTCCTTGACTTACAACCATCCGTTGAGCGACTGTTTGAAGTTGCCATGGCGTTGGAAAAAAGGGACTTATAACCGGTCTTTGCACTTACGACCATTACGGCAGCTGAATGGTCACATGAGCAAAATTTGGATGCTGGGCAATCGGTCCATATTTACAACAGTTGTAGCATCCCAGGGTCATGTGATCGCCATTCGCGACCTTCCCAGCTGGCTTCCAACAAGCAAAGTCAATGGGGGAAGCCGGATTCGCTTAATGACCATGTGATTCCCTTAACAACTGAAGGCATCCACTTACGAACAGTAGCAAAAAGGTAATAAAATCAGGTGGAACTCTCTTGCCTTGCTTAGCAACAGTAATTCTGGTCCCAATTGCTGTCATAAGTTGGGAACTAATCTGTATTTACCATTCACCCTTTCCTTGCTAGGCCCCGGCTTTCCAAAATTTCAGGAAAAGAGCCTTCTTCTGGGAAATTTGCTGACCTTTGTGGAAAGAATTAGAATCTGTGATTTTTTTTAAAAAAACCTTTTTACTCACTAAAAGTCATCAGATTATTGTATTTTCCTTTCAAGCTCCAGTCAGGTTGCTTGAGATGGCTTAAAATGCGAACGTGGATGGACAGCAATCTAGAAATAATGCAAAATGTCATCATACTTTAAACAGGATGCGTAGAATTAATTCCTTTGTTTTGTTCTTTCTGCTGGCAGTGGGGTTCAATATGTAACCATCTGCGGCTGACCTCAAAGGAAGTCAATATGTCTCGTTATTACTTAATTGAATAAATAACTTCTCCGGTTGGCAGCAACTGGAGTGGATGTCTTAACATCACCTGTCGGAAATCCACAATGTTTAAAAGTAGCTATGACATCCTTCCTCCAATCAATAAATATGGGCCATAAATCCGTTTATAATGCAAAGCTAGCAAATGAGCACACAGGCCTTTTACGACCTTTTTGAGGCTGACATTTTCATTTCTCCCCAGGACCGTGAGACACCAAGGCGGAAACACAATAGCAAATAAGACTGAAAGAGTGCAGCAGCAAGAGAAAAATTGCTTGGGTAGAGCAAGCAAAGAGCCCCATTACTGCAGGACTAATGTTATTAGAATGTAGGTTACAGCATCTCAGACTGCAGATAAGATCATCTGAATGCATGACCCTTTTGTAAAATAGTACAGTATGACTCATGCTCTGCAATGCAGGGGATTTTTCAAAAACGCAAGTGAATTTTACACATGCGATCTTTGATCTGCAATCTGAGATGGTCCTAGTCCCGGTTTTAACCACGAAATTCTGCCAGAAATTGAACACAAAGTTTTCATCATGCTAGACTGAAAGTTTCTTCCTGAGCGATGTCCTTCTTATGAATCCAGAGGGGGAAAAAAAGGAATAAAACAAAGACAAATAAAGGGAGTGTCAAAGAAGTAACATAACAGCCTTCTTGGACCTTGGATAGGAGTGGTATGGTGGCCTAGTGGTGGAGACACTCGTCTCCCATTCAGAAGGTTGAAGGTTCAATCCTAGGAAGCAGCTGATGTTTCTGTCTCCTAGGGGGCAAAGAAAAAATATCTGCTGTGAACTCCGCGTAGCATCAGGAAGGGCATCTGACCAGTAAACGCTTAAGATCAATCCAGTCGCCGTGACTCTATCCCAGATTAGTGCAGGTTCGCATCCCACCAGGCTCAAGGTTGACTCAGCCTTCCATCCTTCCGAGGTAGGTAAAATGAGGACCCAGATTGTTGGGGGCAATAAGCTGACTTTGTAATAATGCCGCTTGGGGTGTGTGTGAAAGCCCTAATAAGCAGGCATATACATAGAATGAAGGCTACTGCTAAGCTTGTAAGCCGCCCTGAGTCTTCGGAGAAGGGCGGGATATAAATGGAATTAAAATAAAAAAATAAAAAAATTACAGGGTCATAAAAAGAGAGCACTTTTCAGATGCATAAAGTTTAGGTCTCATAATTCTCATCGTGGCTGGTTAGGTTGATATCTATAATATGGCCTAACTCTATATCACATGACAGCTTATTCATACATGCAGTATATAAAAATGGGCCAAGAGAGATGAATATCACTGGTTATACAACTTGTACCTTTTCCCTAAGTCTGCAGTGCTTTGGCATCTGTCCTGAAATGCTCATAGGAAAAAAAAATGTGTGTCATATCTAACCTGCAATTTTGATGTCTATTTTGTCAGGACTAAATCCCCATATGTTTTCTTCCTGGCCGCTCAGAGATTGAAATTGCACTGTAGCTCCAGCAACTCTGCAATAACCATGATTGGTAGGTGATGCGGTACTAATAGTTTAGTAGTTAAATAGCACTTCTGGTAGATTCATTAACAGTTGCTGAAAAGCTGTTAAAACCTGTATTATTATACCAAGCAAGAATGAGAACATATTAGTTAGCTGATGTACAGTATAGACTTTTCCTCCAGCAAGTCAAGGTGGTATCATAGAACTGTTTTCCCCATTTTAACCATACATAACTCTTTGAGTAGGGAGGGCTAAAAGAGGTAGTCCTTGACTTACGATCACATTTTTTGCTCCATTTTACAACCTTTCTTGCCACAATTGTTAAGTGAATCACTGCAAGTGTTCAGTTAGTAACACGGTTGTTAAGTGAATCTGGCTTTCCCCCATTGACTTTGCATATCAGAAGGTTGCAAAAGGTGATCACATGACCCCCAGGGACACTGCAACCATACATGCAAATTTTGATTACGTGACCACGGGCATGCTGCAACAGTCATAAGTGTGAAAAACTGGCATCAGACACTTTTTCCAGTGCCAAATGGTTATAAGTCGAGGAAAACCTGTATTTGGGGCCAAAGTCACTCAGTAAACAAGGCCCTGAACTTGGATCTTTCTGGTTTAACTCCAGGACCTTAAGCAAATATGGTGTAGCAGTTAAGATATTAGCCCAGGAATGTTAGATCCAGGATAAAATCTATGCTCCAACTCAACTTCTTTTCCAGTCTAACCTACCTGAAAGAATTGCTGTTTGGGGATAAAATGAAAGCAGATGCTTGTGGGTACTGTCTTGAATTTTTGGAAGAATTATAGGACAGAAATCTCACGAGTAAATGAACTGCTTTGTGACAGGAGTATAGGAGAACTGCAGGCAGAGGCTGGAGGCAGAGTCAAGAGAGTCATCAGCCTAGCGTCATTACGTTCCTACAAGCCCTCTTGAATTCTGTTGACTCTTATCTAGCTCCAATTTAATGCTGACTGTTAGTTGACTACATTCTTGTAGTTTAAATGATGAGGTTTTGCTACTAATTGCCTTATAGGAAAATCACAGTATGGGAGTCAATTGGGAACAGAGCAGAATAAGGATCAGCAATGGTGACCACAAAGTTCACGCCCATACTTTTTTTTTTAACCAACACAAGGAAAAAGTGGAGAATATTTGTGAGTAGAAAACAACTCTCATTTGCTATCCATTAAGTTATTACTATCGAAAGAGGACCTTCTGCTCTGGTAGAAATGAGAAAATGTGCTTCCCAACAGATGCATGACTTTTGTGAGGTTATTAAAAAAAAATACCCTACTAAGTAAAATTTTAGTCTAAAGCCTTAGAGTAAATCTCTTCACTAGAGGCTAAAGTATAGGAAGAAAGATTGCAGGAATTGGGTATGTCTAGTCTAATAAAGAGAAGGAGGAGGGGTGACATGATAGCAGTATTCCAATATCTAAGGGGCTGCCACAAAGAAGTGGGGGGCATCAACCTATTCTCCAAAGCCTCTGAAAGCAGGACAAGAAGCAATGGATGGAAACTAATCAAGGAGAGGACCTTGGCTGTTTATTCATCTTTCTCAGTTTGCCAATTCCTGTAGAAATCCAACAGAAAAGCAAAGAGTGGAGGGGTCACGTCTGACTTTGAAAATTCTGATAAATTGCTAATGAAGTGGAACGGACTGCTTCAGAGTGAGCTAGATATTTGCAAATCAGCATCTTACCCTTGTTTGGGGCAAGAATATTTTTTTAAGTGCTGCTTTTCTTATAACCCAAAGACAGAAAGCTAGATTATACCTGAAAATGGATGAGTAAATATGTATTTTTGGAACTGTTGAAGTTCAGGGATTATCGATATCCCTGGGTCAATGTCAAGAGTGACTTTTGGAGGATGCATTGTAACATTTTCCCCCCTTTTGTTCTGTCCAGTTCAGGAGTCTACCTTGATAAATCCCTACCGTTTTCTTGTTGTTTTCAGAAGTCATTTGCCATGATTGCAGGAAATGGGTATGTCTAATCTAATAAAAAGAAGGACGAGGGGGTGACATGATAGCAGTTGTTCCAATGTCTAAGGGGCTGCCAGAAAGAAGAAGGAGTCAAGCTATTCTCCAAAGCACCTGAAGGCAGGACAAGAAGCAACGGATAGAAACTAATCGAGAAGAGGACCAACCTAGTACTAAGGAGAAATTTCCTGACAGTGAGAACAATTCATCAGTGGAATGGCTTGGTAGTCAAAACCCACATCATAATGGAGACAATGACGGTGATAATTGAAAAAAAATCTACTGAAATTCAGCATGGAACTATAAGAAGGTGCAGGATCTACAAAAAGAAGATATTTGGACCATCATCACCTTGGAGGTACAGGTCATCCACTTCTAATATTCATAGATAGGGAGGGCCATCGGATGAGCAAGCTAGTGAAATGTCAGGAATATCGCCCCACAATGATACTATCATAACGTGGAACTTCTCAAATACAAGCCAGTATTTATTTTTTTTTCAATCTCACACAGACCTAGATATATGCTTATTGTACTGTATATTCTGAACTCCATCATTGACTTGCCATGAATGTTTAGTGACAGAGGTTTCGCATTGCTATTTAATGCTAAATTGTGCCAGCAGTACATTTTACTTCTTTTTTTTTACTTTGTTACTATTTCAGCATTTGTTTCCATTTTTTCACATGATAAGAAAAACAAAACAAAACAAAAAAAACCAAGAAGAGAATATATGTACATTAGAATCGAACTGAGGAATCCCTGGTGCTTTCAGAGTTTGGTTGTTTGCTTGTAAACGTTTCATTACCCAACTAGGTAACATCATCAGTGAGACTTAGTAGGGGGACATTGGCAAGGGTTCCCCCCCCTCCAAAAGGAGTTTGCCATTGCCTCCTTTCTAGATCTGAGAGAGAGTGACTGGTCCAAGGTCACCCAGTTAGCTTCTTGTCCAAGGTGGATTAGAGGACCCCAACCTTTTGATCACCAGGGACCGGTTCTGTGGAGAGAGGTTTTTCTGCAGACTGGAGGGGGTGTGGTTTCATGTACTGCCTGCATCCCGTGGATGGGGCTTTGCCTGTTTGCGCGGACCGGTTTCTGGCATGCTGCAGTCCAGTGCCGGTCCACGAACTGGGGGATGGGGACCCCTGGTTTAGAACTCACGGCCTCCTGGTTTCTAGCCTGTTGCCTTAACCACTACAGCAAACTATATATATATACACACACACATACATATATACATACATACATACATACATATATACATACACATACACATACACACACACACACACACACACACACACACACACACACACACACATATATATGTTTTCATAGATTTTCACGGGTATAGGTATGTAGGACTTGGCATATTCGGGTCTTTTCCCATGTAGGATTGAGGGTGTCTTGGTGACGTTTCGACAAGGTCCCACTCGTCATCTTTAGGCTGGTGTCTTTGGTTTCGTGCTGAAGATGACGAGTGGGACCTCGTCGAAACGTCACCAAGACACCCTCAATCCTACACGGGAAAAGACCCGAATACGCCAAGACCCGAACTCCGGGATGAATACAAAACAGCTGTTTAATGTTAAAATAATAAAAAACAATAAAAACAACTATTTACAAACCTAAAACAACCTTAGCTTTCGCTGATCCACTGCCAGCGTCATCAGAGTGAGTGTTAGGGGTGGGGAGTTTGTTTATAAACCAAGGTTTATAAACCAAGGTTTATAAACAAACTCCCCACCCCTAACACTCACTCTGATGACGCTGGCAGTGGATCAGCGAAAGCTAAGGTTGTTTTAGGTTTGTAAATAGTTGTTTTTATTGTTTTTTATTATTTTAACATTAAACAGCTGTTTTGTATTCATCCCGGAGTTCGGGTCTTGGCGTATTCGGGTCTTTTCCCGTGTAGGATTGAGGGTGTCTTGGTGACGTTTCGACGAGGTCCCACTCGTCATCTTCAGCACGAAACCAAAGACACCAGCCTAAAGATGACGAGTGGGACCTTGTCGAAACGTCACCAAGACACCCTCAATCCTACATGGGAAAAGACCCGAATATGCCAAGTCCTACATACCTATACCCGTGAAAATCTATGAAAACATATACGGTATATGTGTCTGTGTGTGTATGTGTATGTATATATGTATGTATGTATGTATGTATGTATGTATGTATGTATGTATATATGTATGTGTGTGTGTGTATATATATATATGATCAGGGAAAGTGAGAAACAGAGAGAAGACCAAGACAACCAGAGAGAAGCTGAAAATAAGAGAGAGAGAAGAGTGGATGAGCCTGATTGACACCATTCATCTTTGACTTTGATTCCATCCACTACCAGTTTTTGGCCCCACAATAAATTCATTATATAAATGGAATTAAAATAAAATAAATTATGTGCCATGAAATAATCAATACATTAATTAAAATACATAGATTTTTCTCCAGGATTTTCTGTCTCCTATCTGGTCTTTCAGTGGTGCATTCCTGATTGTTGTAACAGAGTCTACCCATTTTTCAGTTGGTCATTCTTCAGATATTTCGAGCATGGGAAAGCAAAATTCGCAAGGGAAATATGTTTTTTTTGCTGAATGTGTCCAAAGTAAGATACACCGAGCTTGGTAATTTGTGCCTCAATTGACAATGGTGGCTTGACTTATTCTATCACGAAAATGCAACCTTACATTTAAAATAAATGCATAAATGAACTCATGGCTTTTTCCGTGCTTCCTGCTGTTTCTCCTTCCTAGGTTTCTGCTGGAGGCATGGAGGGTGATAAACACAGGCAAGATCCAAAAAACCCTGGCCCTAACAAGGTCCATTTCTGCCTGTCCTGCAGATCTAACAGAGGACTCTTTCAGACCTTCAACAGAGCCAACAGTTGATACGTTTGTAAAGAAGCTTGTGCAGCCATTTGACTCTTGCTACCAGCTCAGCCCTTTGACTCCACAATATCACCATTCATTGCCCTCTGATGCAAAAAGAATGGGAAACATGTTAGCAGCTCCAAGAATTCTAGCTGAAGTTTCCCGTGGCTGTTTCCAAATATATTGGAATAGTTTGTTTACACTCCCTTGGCTCTCTAGGAAATACTTGCCTGCAGATTGTTTAGCTGAGAATTGATTCTATATAGAAACGAAAAATACTCAGCAACTATAAATGCTGCTCCTGAAATGAAAAATCCCCACTCAACGGAGAAAAATCTCTAAAGCACTGGAAGATGGAAATCGTAACATAGGACCATCTAATACAGTCTCTGGTATTACACAGAATTTAGTTATGTGGTATGGCAGAGGTCCTCAACCTTTTGGGCACCAGGGACCGGTTCCGTGGAGAGAGGTTTTTCCACAGACCGGAGCAGGTGTGGCTTCATGTACTGCCTGCATCCTGCAGATGAGACTTTGCTTGTTTGTGCGGACTGGTTTCTGGCATGCCGTGGACCGGTACTGGTCCACGGACCGGAGGTTGGGGACCCCTGTGGTAGGGCATCTTCTGTCTATGTCTGTGGAGATTGTCAATCATCCAACTCATGGTTGTCCCAATAGTGCCTTTTCCAAAAGGCAACTGGACTTTCTTGTTATTTTCTTGGAAAACATTTTGCTTCCCATCTCATCCAAGAAGCTTCTTCATTTAAGAGCCTTGGTGGAGCAGTGGGCTAATGCCTCCTTAAGTAACACCAGCTGCCTGCAATTAGTGCAGGTTCGCATCCCACCAGGCTCAAGGTTGACTCAGCCTTCCATCCTTCCGAGGTAGGTAAAATGAGGACCCAGATTGTTGGGGGCAATGAAGCTGACTTTGTAATAATGCCGCTGGGGTGTGTGTGTGTGTGTGAAAGCCCTAATAAGCAGGCATATACATAGAATGAAGGCTACTGCTAAGCTTGTAAGCCGCCCTGAGTCTTCGGAGAAGGGCGGGATATAAATGGAATTTAAAAAAATAAAAAAATTCTTCTTCAGTATGGCTGCTGCATGAGCAGGGACCCAAAGTACAACTGGGAGATGGTTTTCTGCCATTCTCTTCCTCTGTCACCTTGCTGTGATGGAATGTAGTGAGAAGGTGGATCCCCAGGAGAGAGCGGGTGCATTCTTGAGGAACAAGGGGCTACACAGTCTGGGCATTTTGTGTGAGAGAAAGCAGGTGAAGACAATCCCTCCTTAATAGTTCAGAGAGTATATTGTAGAGGCGGATAGTAGAATCCTCAGCCTGGCAAGATTTTGTCTAAAATTTTGTTTTTGTCCAAAAACAATAAAGAACTCATCTTGGAAAAAATAAAATAAATGCACCATGGTATTTGGGCTTGACACTCACATTACTATACTCTTTTCCCAAGGCAGTTCAGCTCCAATTGGAGCAAAGCATTGCAATGAGCCAGAAACCCCACTAATTTTCTGGCAACGTCACTGGAGGCTGAACAGGATGCTAAAGGCTGGGTTTTTTTTGCTTTGCAAGGTGAAAAAGAAAAGAATTCTAAAAGAATAATAACAAAAGTGGTTTAGTAGGGCTCCTAGAGATATCAAAGGAGGTGTCCATGAGTACACTGTTGCTGGAAGGCCTAACGTGCCTGAGCAGTTCTGCCACTGAAGTATTTGGATCCTTGCAACTCAGTAAAAGGCAACTGTGAACAACAAGATCAGATGCAAGTGTGGCTACATTTCCTAGGTTGCGGTTCAAGGATTCAAGTTTGTGTGTCATAGCCAGTGCTTTTTTTGTAAAAGAAAAAGGTGCCGGAACTCACACGTCATACAACCTGCCTTGCCTACCCTACAAGGTTCCATCCAAAAAAGGTGCCGGAACTCCGTTCTGAGCGTTCTATGAGAAAAAAAGCCCTGGTCATAGCTACAATTAATACTGCATCTGAACATCGTGCTGTAAGAAAATATTAGAACGGACAGCCAGTTTGGTGTACTGCTTAAGACCTTAAGCTAGAAACTGGAAGTCCCACCTTAGGTACAAAGCCAGCTGGCTGACCTCAGGCCAGTCATTCCTTCTTAGCCCCTAGAAAGAACCAATGGCAAATGACTTCTGAAAACAACAACAACAACAAGAAAACGGTAGGGATTTATCAAGGCAGACTCCTGAACTGGACACAACAAAAGGAAAAAAATGTTACAATGCATCCTCCAAAAGTCACTCTTGACATTGACCCAGGGATATCGATAATCCCTGAACTTCAACAGTTTCAAAAATACATATTTATTCATCCATTTTCAGGTGTAATCTAGCTTTCTGCCTTTGGGTTTTAAGAAAAGCAGCACCTAATAAAAACTATTCTTGCCCCAAACAAGCGCAAGATGCTGATTTGCAAATATCTAGCTCACTCTGAAGCAGTCTGTTCCATTTCATTAGCAACTTACCAGAATTCTGAAAGTCAGACGTGACCCCTCCACTCTTTGCTTTTCTGTTGGATTTCTACAGGAATTGGCAAACTGAGAAAGATGAATAAACAGCCAAGAGAATTCAAGGCTCATAAGCCAGAAACTCCGTAGGTTGATTGGTTCTTCTATCATGCATACTCCTATTGCAGAGTTTTAATTATGATATCATTTAACAGAATAACAGAGTTGGAAGGGACCTTGGAGATCTTCTAGTCCAACCCCCTGCTCAAGCAAGAGATCCTATACTATTTCAAACAAATGGTTGTCCAAGCTCTTCTTAAAAACCTCTAGTGATGGAGTACCCACAACTTCTGAAGGCAAGCCATTCCACTGATAAATGGTTCTCACTGTCAGGAATTTTCTCCTTAGTTCTAGGTTGGTCCTCTCGATTAGTTTCCATCCATTGCTTCTTGTCCTGCTTTCAGAGGCTTTGGAGAATAGGTTGATCCCCCCTCCTTCTTTGTGGCAGCCCCTTAGATATTGGAATACTGCTATCATGTCACCCCTCCTCTTTCTCTTTATTAGACTAGGTAAAGGTTCCCCCGCACATGCGTGCTAGTCGTTTCCAACTCTAGGGGCTGGTGCTCATCTCCGTTTCAAAGCCGAAGAGCCAGCGCTTGTCCGAGGACGTCTCCGTGGTCATGTGGCCGGCATGACTAGACGCCAAAGGCGCATGGAACGCTGTTACCTTCCCACCGTAGTGGTCCCTATTTTTCTACTTGCATTTTTACATGCTTTCAAACTGCTAGGTTGGCAGAAGCTGGGACGAGTAACAGGCGCTCACTCTGCTACGCGGCACTCAGGATTCGACCCGCCAAACTGCCGACCTTCTGATCGACAACCTCAGTACCCTAACCCACTGAGCCACTGTGTCCCTTTTTTTTATTAGACTAGACATACCCAATTCCTGCAATCATTCTTCATATACGGTACTTTAGCCTCTAGTCAAGAGATTTACTCTAAGGCTTTAGATTAAAATTTTACTTAGTAGGTTTTTTAAAAAAAATAATCTTACAAAAGTCATGCATCTGTTGGGAAGCACATTTTCTCATTTCTACCAGAGCAGAAGATCCTCTTTCGATAGTAATAACTTAATGGATAGCAAATGAGAGTTTTCTACTCAGAAATATTCTCCACTTTTCCTTGTGTTGGTTAAAATAAAAAGTATGGTCACCATTGCTGATCCTTATTCTGCTCTGTTCCCAATTCACTGCCATAGTGTGATTTACCTATAAGGCAATCGGTAGCAAATCCTCGCAGATTTTTGCACGCCTTGAGGCTGCTAAGAGATGGTGTGCAACGAAGGGGGAAGGAAATTCTACTTTAAACAAAGATAGCGGAGCACTAGTTGAAAACGGGCCTGTGGCTGTTTTCCTAATAGTCTCTCTCTCTCATACACACATTCTTTTTTTTTTGGCACAAAGAAAATTGGTGACTGGACTTTATTACTTAGCTCCGATTAAGAAATTTAATATAGATGATCTCTGCAGTCAGGCATCATTTGCCCTTGATAATTCAGTGCAGATTCTGTCCAGATGCAACTATAAATGGCATCTGTCAGGCTACTGCCTTGCTTTCTGTTCCTGTAGTTTGTTTATTTTTAAGTCAGGATTATTCCTATATTACATTTATGGCCCATCTTTCCTCTGCACACTTAAGGCATTGTACAAAAGAGGGGTTTCACTAGAACAGAGTAATAATAATAATAATAATGTTGGAAGGGACCTTGGAGGTCATCTAGTCCAACCCCCTGCTCAGGCAGGAAACCTTATACCATTTCAGACAAATGGCTGTCCAGTCTCTTCTTAAAAACTTCCAGTGTTGCAGCATTCAACACTTCTGGAGGCAGGTTGTTCCACTGGTTAATTGTTCTAACTGTCAGGAAGTTTCTCCTTAGTTCTAGGTTGCTTCTCTCCTTGACTAGTTTCCATCCGTTGCTTCTTGTCCTGCTTTCAGGTGCTTTGGAGAATAGCTTGACTCCCTCTTCTTTGTGGTAGCCCCTGAGATACTGGAACACTGCTATCATGTCACCCCTCACCCTTCTCTTCATTAAACTACACCTACCCAATTCCAGCAACCGTTCCCTATATGTTTTAGCCTCCAGTGAATTGAACAGTCTTCCAGGTCCAAGTTCAAAACATAAATCAGAATACCACACTGATTCTCATGGAACTGGGTGGCTTTTTGAAGGTGGGAATGTCATTGTGAGCCGGTTTTTTTTTTAATCCCATTTATATCCCGCCCTTCTCCGAAGACTCAGGGCGGCTTACAATCTAAAGCACAATCAATGTGCTTAGCAATAGCCTTCATTCTATGTATATGCCTGCTTATTAGGGCTTTCACCCCCCCCAAGTGGCATTATTACAACGTCAGCTTATTGCCCCCAACAATCTGGGTCCTCATTTTACCTACCTCGGAAGGATGGAAGGCTGAGTCAGCCTTGAGCCTGGTGGGACGCGAACCTGCACTAATTGCAGGCAGCTGGTATTACTTAAGGAGGCATTAGCCCACTGCTCCACCATGGCTCTTGATGCAAAGCACCATTCTGCCAGGGCTGGATTTGGGAGATTATGGATTTTTCCCTTTTTTGAAGCTGCATTAAACTCATATCAGTCCATATGGCAATATTTGTGAATGTTTCACTTCAACCCATCAGGAAATATTTCTGCTGATTTTGGGTCAGAATGAGCTCCTGCCCTACAGAATAGAGATTAGATGCCACTGATTTTCTTCTCTTAAAACAGAAGATTCCTTCCAATGGAGAAATGTTCTTTGTAAAGTAGAACATGAAGCTTACCTTAGAAAAACAGATACTTCTTCATATGGACACCTGCAGTCCATGAATTGATACACGCTAGTGCAGTGATGGCAAACCTTTTAGAGACCGAGTGCCCAAACCGCAACCCAAAACCCACTTATGTATCATTGGGTGCCGGGTGGGCGTGGCCCATTGGGTGGGCGTGGCTGCGGTGGTAACAGCAGACTGGGTGGGACTAAAAAGTTCAATCAATCAATTCCAACTTTGCGAGATCTTTTTTTTTCCCCGCGAGAAGTTGAAATTGACTGAACCTTTTTTTTTTGCACATGGCAGAGGAGGCCTAAAGTGAAAAGGTTTTATAAAACCCAGCTGAAGGCCTAGGACTGGGGCAATGGCGCAGGTGCCCACAGAGAGGGCTCTGTGTGCCACCTTTGGCACGCGTGCCATAGGTTCACCACCATGGCGCTAGTGTCAGCACAGAGGATTTATGATGATTGGAGGTTAAACTAGGGGACTGATGTTTTCAACATGCCACTTCTGGTCGCCTTTTAAAAAGTGGGGAACTCAACCTTTATTTATCTTTACTAAAGCTGTACACCACTACCTTTTTATTTTCCTAAGGAGTTTTTAAAAAATGCATATTCTATCTCTGTCCCTGATTTGGTCCTGGCAGTGTGAAAAATAAACACCAAATTTATAGATTTCATGGTTTGTGATGTCTGGCACAGATCTCCTTTCTCCTGAGGCATCTAGATTTGTACACGAAGAATGTAATTTTGCATTTTGGCTCAGCTGGCTGCACATCAGGAGGCAAGCACAACATGGATTCACACAAACAAGTGTAAAACACCCTCCTTCAATATTTTCAGATGCCTCCTTGGCTGTCAGACAACATGGCATGATGTTTGCATGAGAATCACCATATGCTATGAATTATTATTACTCATGTCCTAGTATTAGTGAAAACTTTTTTTTTAAAAAAAAGGCAGGAGAAACATTCCAAAGAATAGATAAATAAAAATCTCCTCGTAAGAGTATTCCCATTTCACAATCAGAGATGCAGCAGGTTGGTGGGTAGAGTTGGAGATACATCTGCTTTTGAGTAACAAGATACTTAGAATGACTTCCTAACCTAAGTAGTGTGATAACTCAAACAGGATTGTTTGGGTTCTCCGAATCATGTGTTCCTTAGGTCCTGTACTCCAAATTATTGGAACAAGATCTTCTCCAAGCAATTTATTTACAAATTGTAGTTGCATCTTCTTCTCAAATATTCTCTGAATGTCAGCAAAGAAATTCAGTGTTACATTTCAGTGGAATGTTCTAGCTACCTTTGTATTTCCAAAGGTTCTCCTGAAAAATCTGGTCTTAACCTCTTTGCTGAATACTGATAAGGGGAATAGGGTGTTTTTTTGTGGGGGGGGGGAATAGGTTGTTTCAGAGTAGAGGGTTATCCCTGAGAAGATTCCTCTACAAGAGTCAGCACCTATAACAGGCCTTCTCTTCCACAGATTCTGCTTGAAGCAGATGGTCTTATAAAGCAGATGTTCCTGTCAGGTTGCAAGAAATCAGGGAGTGAGGCTGTTCAAATGAATACAAATGTGTTCCATGTTAGCTCTCTACAAGAATCTGAACTACTAATAGTCAAGGCAAATTGGTGGTAGATAAGAATCAATGGAATTCAAGGAGAGCCGGATTTAGATCTCTTATGGCATGAAGGGATTTGAGACTGATAATGTGCTTGATCTCTCCCTCAAGCTAAGTCTGGTAATCTCCTACATGTCCTAAGCCATAAAAAGCTTTAAAGGCAATGAAGGTCTTATATATTAAGTACTAATATTATGGTGCTGCAAAACTAATGTACCTCCAACGGTTTTGGAGGGAAACATCAAAAGGATTCAAGATTGGGCAGGAGCAAGCTAATGTTATGATTGGCTGATGCCCTAGAGGCAGAGAGTATAAATTGCAGGCATGTTGCCAGTTTTTGACAGTTCTGTTTTGGTTCAACAAACACTTTTGAATCATGCCGGTCTGGTCATTGCCTTCAAGACCCAATACACAATAGAATGTGTCCTTGTTGTTGAGTTGCTATGTTGTGTCTGACTCTTTGTGACCCCAAGGATCATAGCATGCCAACCTCCCCCCTGTCCCACACCTTCTCTGAGAGTTTGCCCAGATTTATGTTCATTGTGTCGATGACACTATCTAACCCAGGGGTAGGCAACCTCAGCTCTTTTATGACTCATGGACTTCAACTCCCAGAATTCGTGAGCCAGTATAGCTGGCTCAGGAATTCTGGGAGTTGAAGTCCATGAGTCATAAAAGAGCTGAGGTTGCCTACCCCTGATCTAACCAGAGTAATGTCCCTATGGAATGGATATTTCTCCTTTGTATGTATGTATGCATTGATTTTTAATCCATTACTTCTTTTGTTTCCCAGGTGAAATCAGATGCTTATATATCTTTCCTATTCTCGGAGAAGGTTAAATCTGTCAGAAGATGGCAGCTAGGTTTATTGTGTTGGCTATGAGAATTATGGCTGAATTAGTTTGTGATATGCATCACAATCCATTTAAACTTGCAGTTTATGAACCCACAATATAAATTGGTTTTGTTTGAGATTTTTATTGGGTTCCCTTATTCCAACAGCAGGTAAACCCCTTGTAAACATTGGCCCTTAGAATTCCACATTGCAAAGAGTTTAATTGTACTTTGTTTCAGACATACAATTTGCCTTATTTTTCCTTTTAAAGTGGATTTATGAAAAGGAGAGACTGTAAATTCTTCTCATTTCACACATCAGCCTTGAAATTTTACCTTGTGGGTGCTATCTGTCATGGACTCTTAAATTTAGAAAAAGATAGCTTGATACTTCCATTTGGTCTTTTGTACCAGGTAACCTGCTATAGCACATGGCCAACCCATGCAAATCAGAAAGCAACATCAATACAAATTCAAAATGTTTTATTGCTGGGTTATAAAGTTTCTGATAATAGTAGAGAATAGAGTAAGTAATTAGCTACACAATAGTTAAAACTTCACAGGTTCAAAGCTTTCATAAACCTGGTTTGTAAAATGAATTGTAATCATCTGCTTGCAGTTCGAAAGGTGCTTTCCAAAAGGCAGCTGGACTTTCTTTGTATTCTTAAATCGGTTAACGACCTACCTTCAGATTGCTAACTGACCAGATGGCTATAAAGCATTCCATTCCCCACCCTTCAGTCAAAACCGAAGAAGCTTCTTGGATGAGAAGCAAAATGTTTTCAAGGAAAAAAAAATCCCCCAGGAAAGTCCGGTTGAAAAGCACCTTTAGGACAACCATGACCTGAATGATTGAGAATCTCCATGGACAATCTGCTTGCAGGAAAAAGGCAGAGCCGCAAGAGTTGTCTAAAACTGTCCAGGACCTGAGCACCTGAGAATTCAACAGGCTGGGAAGGGTAAAGAATGACAGGAATACACACCTGAAGGAGATCCATCAAGGGTCTTATATAGTTCCAGTGCAGGCTTGGCTTGCTTAAGGATATTCCTTTCCTTTCACGGAAACATATTGATTACCTTGGCTTGGCCCATTGTAGGTACCACCAAATTCTTGGGTTAGATGTTCCACTAACATCTAACACTAACAGGGCTGTCAAACTGCCGGCCCGCAGGCCGGATGCATCACAACAAAACCACGCCCACCCTATTGCCGGCAATGGGGGAAAAGCTCTGATACATCGTGCGACATCACGTAACGTCGCGAGTTTGACATGTCTGCACTAGAACCTGATTCTTCATCAGTTCTCACCTGCTTAGGCTTATGGCCTCATGCAGCTGTTGCAGATACCATAGTGCTTGTTGGCTCTGCAGGCCAGTAGCTACTCTGGTCTGTCCCTTTAACTTCCGTGGATTCAGATGAAACCATAACATGTACTGATTCTTTGACAGACTTTTGCTGTCTTGTCTTTCTCTCTGGAGTTATCAATAGCACTGGCTTTGATCCCTCAGCCAATTCATTGACTGTTCTTCTGCCTCTCTCACTGTGGGTAACTTCTTTGGAATCTGACTTTGGATCGTACCAGTATGCCTTTGTCTCTTTCAATTCCTAGCTTCAAACACACGGCAAGACATTGGCCACAAATCTTCCCTTTCATTCCTGACAATGCCTGGAGTGTAAGGGAATAAATAAGCTATATTTATTTCCCCTAAACTGAGTTCACTAGGACCATCTTTCCATTCTGAGATTAAAATATCACTGTAGCATGAGGCGATAAATTGAAGCTTTAAGTATGTGTCATTCCTTTCATCAGATACAGATGAGACCGAAACTCCAGCAGCAGTAAGTAATGCCTGGCTCCAGAGATTAAGCCAAGAGAACAGATTTCCCACCCACCCCCTTTTTCCCCCCTTAGTTGCTGAACCCACTGGCAAATAGTTCACTGGAAATCTAAACTGGGGAAACAACATAAATGCTTTGATCTCTGATCACTCGTGTTCATGTCGGAAGCACTAAAGTGCTTTGTGATGATTTCCCGGATGCTTCCCCAGATGCCTCTGCAGATGTTAATTCGGAGGAGGATGAAGCAGCCCTGGGCATGTTGGGGGGGGGCAGCTAATGGCTCCAAGGCGAGGGCTGTGAGTTCTAATGTGGTGGACTGTTTCCAAGGAGAGCAACCAGATGAGCAGCTGACTGAGAATGATCTGACTGAGACACAGCTGCAGAAGGACAGCCGTGGGGTTTTGAGTGGGGAAAGCACACAGATGCAGTCGGTCAATGATTAGGAAGAGGGACTGCCTCCTCCACCTGATCTGAGAACACGTAGGGCAGAGAAAAGGCAGGAGCAGTGAAGGTCAGCCCAATTACTCATGAGCCAATAGCCTCATCCCTCTTGACGGGCTTCACTGGAAGCTGACTATTTAGCACAGCAGATAGATCAGACATGTCAAACTCGTGATGTCACATGATGTCGCGCAACGTATCGGGACTGTTTTGCCATTGCTGGCAATGGGGTGGGCGTGGCTTCCATGTGATGCATCCGGCCCGCAGGCCGGCAATTTAACACCCCTGAGATAGATGGGAACAATGTATTTGTTTCCTAGCTGTGATGATTTCCTGCCTTGCTTCATTTTGACAATGTGCCTTGACTTTGGATCGTACCTTGTGGACTCTGTACTTTCCTTGCCTTGTGAATTCTCTTGTATTGTGGATTTAATCTGCCTAGTGAATTTATCTTGTTTGGGAACTTTCATGTGTCTTGTGGCCTCATTAGGCCATTGCTCCATGGACAAGCATTGATTTGCTTTTGGCTGGACTCAGTTGGGATGGTTCTGGGGTTTTGGTGAAGGGAATTGTTGGGGAAAATTAATAAATATTAATATTAATAAATAATAATAAAACCACTAAATCACCATCATGTGTGTATATGGATCTAGTTGCTTGTACCTGACACCTTCAGGATAAGCAAGGTAAGAAAAGGTGTAAGAAGAGAGCTAAGTCCAGCCCACATTGAATTCCTTTGACTCTTACCTACCATTAATTTGCTTTGACCGTTAGTAGTTCAGATTTTTGTAGAGAGCTTAAGCTTGCAAGAAATCTTTATACTCATTTGAACTGCCTGGATTTCCTGATTTCCCTGGCACTTGACAGGGTGGTTGAAAACAGTTGTTAAGGGAAGAAGACAAAAACCTCAAAGAAATAATAAAATATCGGGCCTAAGGAGCCAAGAATGACACAAGGAGTTACTGTTATTGTTATTGTTGCTCACCTATAGACAGAACTATTTCCAGATTACAGCACTTATCTGCCTAACTACTAGATATACCCTATGAACTGCTAGGGGGAGTCTGTTTTCACTCTCTTCCTGAATACCAAATATTCCAAGCTATGTTGTCTCTTTGCTCTCTGGGAAGGAGCCTCTCCCTTTTGCGAGTCTGGACTACATTTCACCACGTCAAGGCAATTCTGCATTGCAACCAACTTCACCTCTCTTTCTAAAAATCCTTACCATTCCTGGAGCAAAGGACGGGGTGGGTGGGATTAAAAAAAACCTCATAAAGTTAAGATTCTGGCTTCAACCCAAGGAACTTGTTTGCTGTGCTTACCATATTTAATTGATTTTATTGTAATTTCTTTGATTATTGTGAGCCAATCAGAGTCATGGGCAATCACACGGACTATAGGTTTAATTCCTAGTAATGAAACAATACCTTCAATATTCTTAAAGAACAACCTCTGCTAGTCTACGTCCTTCAGAAGGACTTGACAGGTGGACAAAAATGCCAGATCCAGTCTAAAGATCTGGTTGATTAAGACCAACTATAATAATTAACCTTCGGAAGAAGATGGACAATTAAGAAGTTAAATAAATAAATACATACACAAATGCTGGTGATGACCTATAAAGCCCTAAATGGCATGGGTCCGGATTATCTTAGGGAGCACCTGCTACCAGCATCATCTTCCCATCGTCCTGTGCGCTCCCACAGGGAGGGCCTCCTTAGGGTTCCGCCGGTTAGAGATTGCCGGCGGGTGATTCCCAGGGGGAGGGCGTTCTCTATGAGTGCGGCTGCCCTTTGGAACAAACTGCCGCTGGAGCTTCGGACTGCCCCCAACCTTCACTCTTTTCGCCGGGACTTAAAAACCTGGTTGTTCGAATTGTCTGGCCTGGACTGAGGGATTTTAAATTTTAAAGTATTTAATTAAATTATATTAAATTAATTTTAAAATTTTAATTTTATTGTTATTAGGAATTGTGGGCTTTACTAATTCAATTCTATTTTATTCTTTTTTGTACTGTTTTAATTGCCCTGTGAACCGCCCTGAGTCCTTTGGGAATAGGGCAGTATATAAATTCAACAAATAAATAAATAAAATAAATAAATAAATTTCCAGAGCTTTCCTTAAGTGACTTCCTTCTTGTCTTTAATTAATATAGTTATTCAGGCCATGCCCTCCCCTTTTTTATAGGTGAAACAAACTGTGAAGGAAGAAAAGTGCAGCCTTACTTAATGACTACATTAAGTTAAGTCAGGAACCTTTCATGAAGGAAGTCAATAAAGGAAAGCTCTTAAAAACAATGAAGATGAAGGCTGAAAATGGGAAAGAAACAATTGAAAATTGATTTGTTAATTGGAAGAACAAGGCAATGCATGATCAATACTTGGAGGATATACAAGGGAAGGCCAATTAACAACCTAACCCCAACCCCCACCCCGAATTGGTTATGATCAGGAGAGTTAAGGAAAGAAATTGAAGGCTTTATTTTAACGACTCAAGAACAAACTTTCCCTGCTAATTGCATAAAGACAAAAATTCAACCCGTAACAATCAATGGCAAACATCCCATTTGTAGTGAAAGGATGAAACAATTGATTATTTGATCAGTGGCTGCAACAAAACTTCACAAAATGACTACAAGCAATGCCATGATCAAGTTTCCAAAATTCAGTCAGTCAGTCAATTTCTATAGCCAAATTAGTCAGTGCAAATTGTGCATTGGAAACTTTGTCAGAGATTTGGGTTTGAATATAGTAAAAACTATTGGAAAGCGCCCGAAGGCAGGACAAGAAGCAATGGATGGAAACTAATCAAGGAGAGAAGAAACCTAGAACTAAGGAGAAACTTCCTGACAGAACAATTAATCAGTGGAACAACCTGCCTCCAGAAGTTGTGAATGCTCCAACACTGGAAGTTTTTAAGAAGAGACTGGACAGCCATTTGTCTTAAATGGTATAGAGTTTCCTGCCTGAGCAGGTGTTGGACTAGATGACCTCCAAGGTCCCTCCCAACTTTATTATTATTATTATTATTATTATTATTATTATTATTATTATTATTATTATTATTATTATTATTATTATTATTATTACATCAACTTGGAAAATGAGCAAGTTAAGCTCTTATGGGAGTTTAAGATCTAAACAGACAGGCATATTGTTCATAACATGCCTGATATAAGAGTTATTAAAAAGAAGAAACACTGGTTCATTGATGTTGCTGTACCAGATGATGCTAGGATTGAGGAAAAACAATTGGAAAAAATTACAAAATATTGGGACTTGGAGATTGAAACGGAACACTTACGGAAAAAAGAAATCTGTTTTTATACCAATTGTGACTGGAGCCTTCAGAGCAACACTTAAGGGACTCCCCAATATCTAGAAATATTGAATTTATCAGACCTGAATGCACCAATTTTATTTTTAAAAAAGCCCATCCTGTTTTAAATTGCCTATATTTTTAGACACCACATTAATCATTCTTAGCTCCTTGGTGAGGACTTGAATTATTAAGTTTCTACCCATTTTAGGCTGTGAATCTAGCTATAGACTACCCATAGATAATAAAATAACAACACTCTTTTATAAAGAGGAAATGTTTGGTAAGATACTATGGTACCTTGGTTTAAGAAGAGAGACAAAATATTAAAAGCAAGGAGATACAATGAGGAGAGTGTTAAACTCTCTGCCATGCAGCCCCAGAATAAATAATGCAAAACATTCTTTTCACATTTTCCCCCCCTCCAAAGCAGCTGCTGAGCCAAAAGTCAAAGAACTGGGTTTCTGAAGCCCATTGGAAGGCCTATGGTGTCATAAGGCTACAGGAGGGCAGCACAAATATCAGATTGATGCAGTACTGCTGTGTGGAAGGGGTCTTAGGCCTTCAATAGGTCACCCGAACTTTTGCAACGTAGTTTCTCAAAGTTTGGAGTTTCCAAAAGTTTTCATTTTGCCTAGAGAAGAATTACAAGCTTAAAAGCTTTCCCACCATTTTATAATTGTTCACTTCATCCCATGAAAGTATCTTGAATACAGATCTTGTAAAATAAGCCAGCTGTCAACCCTTTGAGGTAGGCCAGATTTGAACACTGGTCAGAAGTACTAAAATTACCTTTATTATAGAATTACTGTAACCGAATTTTGCAACTCTGAAGGTGCCTCCCCCATCCTGGCCTTTATCTTAAAGAGAATGAATGAATGAATGAATGAACGAATGAACCTTTATTGTCAAAGTACAACCATGTATACATTGAGATTGGCTGAGCCTCCCTTCGTGCCCCTACCCCCAACTCACAGTGACACAAACCCTCCATCTTATTACACCATGTGAGCTAATTGCACAACACACCGACCTTGCAAGTCAATCATGCATAAAGTTTATAAAATTATTTCCTGTTCAAAAGCCTAACAGCCCATGGATAAAAGCTGTTCTTCAGCCTGTTGGTACGGCTGGCTATACTCCTATATCTCCTACCCGATGGTAGGAGAGTAAAGAGATACCGTCCAGGGTGTGAGTCATCCCTGAGAATTTTCCTCACTCTTCCAAGGCAGCGAGCCCTGGCGAGGTCATCCAGTGGTGTCAGGGGACAGCCCACAATGTCTTGTGCTGTGCACACCACCCTCTGTAACACTTTCCAGCATACCAAACCACAATACAGTACGAGAGGACGCTCTCTATAGTAGACCAGTAAAAGAGGGTCATTAGCCGTTGTTCTACCCTGTTCTTCTGCAAGACCCTGAGAAAGTGAAGCCTCTGTTGGGCCTTTCTGGCCACCTGGGTTGTGTTAACTTTCCAGGTAAGATCTTCACAGAGGTAGACTCCCAGGAATTTAAAGCAGGAAACTCTCTCCACACAGTCCCCCCCGATGTAAAGTGGGGCAAGTTCCTCCATTTTCCTCCGGAAGTCTAGCACCATCTCTTTTGTTTTGCCGATGTTCAGGTGCAAGTTGTTGTTGCAACACCATATGGATAGTTTTTGTACCTCCCCCCTGTATGCTGTCTCATCCCCACCTGTAATAAGACCCACTACGGTAGTCATGTCTGACATGTTGTTTTTTTCAAATTACAGGTAGTCTTTGACTTACAACACTTCATTTAGTGACAACGGCATTGAAAAAAGTGACTTATGATCATTTTTCACACTTACAACCATTGCCATGTGATGTGATCATGTGGTCATGTGATCAAAATCCAGCCACTTGACAACTGACTCATGTTCATGATGGTTACAGAGTCCCCTGGTCATGTGATCACTTTTTGGGAACTTCTGACAAGCAAAGTCAATGGGGAAGCCAGATTCACTTAACAACCATGCTACTAATTTAACAACTGCAGTGATTCGCTTAACAACTGTGGCAAGAAAGGTCATAAAATGGGGCAAAACAACAACTGTTATCCAACAAGTTTCCCCTGATAATACAAGACACTCCCTGGAGCAATCACAGAACGTAAGGAAACATGTATACACACAAGCACACTCACTTGCATGCTGCAGATGTACATAGACATTATTTGGCACAAAAACACTATAAACCATCTGCTTCACTGAAGTTAGCAACATTTGGAAGAAAAAAAAATTAACGTCGCTCTTGTCTGTGTTCATGTAAGATTAAGTTGTGCAATCAATGAAGAGTTACTGTGTGGAAATGCTCCCTAAATATCTTTTAACTTCCAGCATCACTTACCAGTAATAGTCAGTCTCACAAATCAAATCATAGGTTCTAACATAGGTGTACCTCTCTAATTATGGGTTAATTTTTTCTAATTTAGTGGTGAAAGAGCCTTGGTGGAGCAGTGGGCTAATGCCTCCTTAAGTAACACCAGCTGCCTGCAATTAGTGCAGGTTCGCATCCCACCAGGCTCAAGGTTGACTCAGCCTTCCATCCTTCCGAGGTAGGTAAAATGAGGACCCAGATTGTTGGGGGCAATTAAGCTGACTTTGTAATAATGCCGCTTGGGGTGTGTGTGAAAGCCCTAATAAGCAGGCATATACATAGAATGAAGGCTACTGCTAAGCTTGTAAGCCGCCCTGAGTCTTCGGAAAAGGGCGGGATATAAATGGAATTAAAATTAAAAATAAAATAAAATAAAGGAAACCAGGCTGCCAAAGAATAATAATAATAATAATAATAATAATAATAATAATAATAATAATAATAATAATAAATAATAATAATTAATAATTAATAATTAATAATAATAATAATAATAATAATAATAATAATAATAATAATAATAATAATAATAATAATAATAATAATAATAATAATAATAATAATAATAATTATTTAATTTTTATACCGCCCTTCTCCCGAAGGACTCAGGGCGGTGTACAGGGCAATACAATAAAATACAATATATAAAAATTAAAAGAAATATTAAATACAATAGCCCAATTCAATAGATTAATAGAGAAGCGGCTTCTCCTCCTCCTCCTCCTCCTTCTTCCTCTTCCTCCTCCTCCTCCTCCTCCTCCTCCTCCTCCTCCTCTTCTTCTTCTTCTTCTTCTTCTCCTCCTCCTCCTCCTCCTCCTTCTTCCTCTTCCTCTTCTTCCTCCTCCTCCTCCTCTTCTTCCTCCTCTTCTTTCAAAACAACCCATTTTTTGTATACTGCAGAAAATAAAATGAAAATAGTTGCAGTTCCATATCTGTTCTATTTTACCCTGACTTCTGCCAGGGAAGTGGCTCGGAACCAACTCTTGTTAATGAAAAAGAATAATGGAAGCCAAGAATGGTTCAGGATTTCAAGGCCCATGAAATCAGCCAGATGTCTCATCAATGTATAAATCCACAGCTTTAGGCATCTCTGTTTGCAGTTTCGGGATAAGAGCACTGACCTACCTTTACAAGATTGTAGATAGAATTATTGCAATCCTATTCGCACTCAGAAGGATCCAAGAAGTATTCAGCTGTTGTGCTTGACATGAACCCTGCTCACAGCCTTTCGAATTCCGGCTGGTGACTGTAACAGTCTTTGCATGGGACTTTAATGTTTTAATGGCAGCGTCTGCTGCTCTTCTAGTAAGCATGGGGATTCTTTAATTTTGGAGCCAGTTTCTCCCCAAAGCTTCTTTAATCTGCTAAGCAGCCTATGGATTCTAAATGGTATCTCAGTCAGATTTAGTAAAATGGTGTGTGTGTGGGGGGGTGTGTGTTGGTGTTTGTAATTGCTGTTGCAATAATAATAATACAAACTGATAATGTCTTGCCACTGAACACATCAAATCTAACTGTGGTTGAACAGGGGAAAGTGTGTATAACAGATATGGCCACACTGGGGGACAATAGAAGACATAGCCTTAGAGAAGATCACAAAGAATCAAGATCTGAAAATCGAAGTTGAAAAGATTATAATATACAGGTGAAACTCGAAAAATTAGAATATCATGCAAAAGTTCATTTATTTCAGTAACGCAACTTAAAAGGGGAAAGTAATATATGAGATAGACTCATTACATGCAAAGCAAGATAGTTCAAGCCCTCATTTGTCATAATTGTGATGATTATGGAGTACAGCTCATGAAAACCCCAAATCCACAATCTCAGAAAATTAGAATATTGTGAAAAGGTGCAATATTCTAGGCTCAAAGTGTCCCACTCTAATCAGCTAATTAAGGCATGACACCTGCAAAGGGTTCCTGAGCCTTTAAATGGTCTCTCAGTCTGGTTCAGTAGGAATCACAATCATGGGGAAGACTGCTGACCTGACAGTTGTGCAGAAAACCACCATTGACACCCTCCATAAGGAGGGAAAGCCTCAAAAGGTAATTGCAAAAGAAGTTGGATGTTCCCAAAGTGCTGTATCAAAGCACATTAATAGAAAGTTATGTGGAAGGGAAAAGTGTGGAAGAAAAAGGTGCACAAGCAGCAGGGATGACCGCAGCCTGGAGAGGATTGTCAGGAAAAGGCTATTCAAAAGTGTTGGGGACTTTCACAAGGAGTGGACTGAGGCTGGAGTCAGTGCATCAAGAGCCACCACACACAGACGGATCCTGGACATGGGCTTCAAATGTCGTATTCCTCTTGTCAAGCCGCTCCTGAACAACAAACAACGTCAGAAGCGTCTTACCTGGGCTAAAGAAAAACAGACCTGGTCTGTTGCTCAGTGGTCCAAAGTCCTTTTTTCTGATGAGAGCAACTTTTGCATCTCATTTGGAAACCAAGGACCCAGAGTCTGGAGGAAGAATGGAGAGGCACACACTGCAAGATGTTGATTTGGGGAGCCATGTCATCTGCTGGTGTTGGTCCACTGTGCTTCATTAAGTCCAGGGTCAACGCAGCTGTCTACCAGGAGATTTTGGAGCACTTCATGCTTCCTTCCACAGACGAGCTTTATGGGGATGCTGACTTCATTTTCCAGTAGGACTTGGCACCTGCCCACACTGCCAAAAGCACCAAAACCTGGTTCAATGACCGTGGGATTACTGTGCTTGATTGGCCAGCAAACTCGCCTGACCTGAACCCCATAGAGAATCTATGGGGCATTGCCAAGAGAAAGATGAGAGACATGAGACCGAACAATGCAGAAGAGCTGAAGGCCGCTATTGAAGCATCCTGGCCTTCCATAACACCTCAGCAGTGCCACAGGCTGACAGCTTCCATGCCACGCCGCATTGAGGCAGTAATTCCTGCAAAAGGGGCCCAAACCAAGTACTGAGTACATATGCATGCTTATACTTTTCAGAGGTCCAATATTGTTCTATGTACACTCCTTGTTTTATTGATTGCATGTAATATTCTAATTTTCTGAGATTGTGGATTTGGGGTTTTCATGAGCTGTACGCCATAATCATCACAATTATGACAAATGAGGGCTTGAACTATCTTGCTTTGCATGTAATGAGTCTATCTCACACATTAGTTTCCCCTTTTAAGTTGCATTACTGAAATAAATGAACTTTTGCACGATATTCTAATTTTTCAAGTTTCACCTGTAAGCTGCCCATGGAGGTCCCAGTGGTTAACAGCATGCTAGGTGCCATACAAAAAATCTTGGACGGTACTTAGAAAATCTGCATATTGATAACATTTCCATCTGTCAACAGACCACACTGCTTGAATCTGTACATATACTAGACTGATTCATTATGACATCCTAGATTCTTGGGAAGAACTTGATGTATTTGAAGGCCAACACCAGCTAAGGAATTGGCAGTTGTGATTTCATGTTGTGCATATAATAATGTCTGTTTTGGCGGTCTATTCAGTTTTCCAATGGCCGTGCCAGGGCACTGAGTCAGACTAAGGCCCTACTCCAGCCAGGATTATGTCATATAGTAAAATTACAGTTATAATGATGGCACAAATTCATACATTTATGGTGACCCCAAGCGTGTCCCTAGAAATGTGCCATTCATGCAGTCCTTTGCAATCAAAAGTGGTTCAGATAAGAGAAGTAGCATCTCCTGGTTGCCATCAACATTGTAATACTGGGAATCTGTTTTTGGTGGACCTTTGATCATGCCAGTCACGCCATGCACTTGTGCAGCTTCAGTGCTGAGTAATGGCAATTCTAGGCTGGTGTATAACTGTGTGCCTGGTAGCCTCTTGCTCATGGTCCCAGTGAATGCTTGTGGAGAATACAAACATTTAGATAGGGCTGTGCTGAGATTTGCTTTGAAAATTTGCTCCCCCTGTGAAAGAAGCTTTTGTTTTTCAGTTTTATCATGATATTTGCAAAAAAAAATGGTGGTGTTTTTGATGATTGCAGGTGGTTCTGGGTACCATGGTGATGTCGCTTCATTCACACCTTCTTCTGCCTCAGAAGAATACCTTTGTTCCCCCATCAGGAAAAGCTCCATGGGAAAAGCTTCATGATGATTCCTTTATTTGCACATTGGGAAGATGGAGTCTACAGACTCACTGTCTCTCTAGCAATGAACAGCAGAATTTTCACAAACACTCTTTTTAAAAATTTTGTCACTAAATGTAAGAACATCACGCTCCATTCATAAAATGTCTGTGAAAACAATCTTCTCATCTGAAAGAAATGTTGGAAAGCAATTCTCATTCATTAAGTTAAATGAGAACAGCAGGAAAAATATGCTCAGTGTCTCAGTTTTACACTACTTAAAATCAGACCCGTGTGGTGGCTGGATACTTAGTCCCTTACACACATTATTTTTAATCTAAGGATCATTGATGTTTGGACACCCAATACTCATTAAGAAGTCTGAAGTTCAATCAACAGCCTCCGTACTCACCACAGTTGAGCATTCTTCACATGCAGAGTATAATATGGATCAGTTGGTATTAACATGGGATTACAGATTTAAGGGGACGCGGTGGCTCAGTGGGTTAGGATGCTGAGCTTGTCGATCAGAAGGTCGGCAGTTTGGTGGGTTGAATCCCGAGTGCCGTGTAACAGAGTGAGCGCCTGTTACTCGTCCCAGCTTCTGCCAACCTAGCAGTTTGAAAGCACGTAAAAATGCAAGTAGAAAAATAGGGACCACTACGGTGGGAAGGTAACAGCGTTCCGTGCGCCTTAGGTGTCTAGTCATGCCGGTCACATAGCCACGGAGATATCCTTGGACAAGCGCTGGCTCTTCGGCTTTGAAACGGAGGTGAGCACCGGCCCCTAGAGTTGGAAACGACTAGCATGCATTACCTTTACCTTTTTACAGATTTAAGATGGTTGGAGGTCTGACCAAGCTGTGATGAAACACCACTGAGGACGTCTATTTCTTCTGGGCAGGAAGGGAGGCAGAGAAAAGTTCTGAGGTGGGACAGTCTGTTTAGTTGAAAAGATGAAATAAAAGAGAAAGAGAATAATAATCTCTAGGCTATTAGAAATGTAACCATCTATTTTCAATGATAAAAAGTTATTTGGAGCTTCTATACATGTAATTTTAGCCTGGCTAAATAGGACAGGTTCATTCTCTGATTCCTCTTAAATCCGTGGTACATAAATCCGCTATCTACTTTGAGATGACAGTTATCATCTGTTGTGAAACTCAATTTTATTTCTCAGATCACTGGCTGACCTGCTGGTTGAGAAGTGCTTTCTTGAGTCGCACAATGTTGATCAAAATTGGACATCAGGTTTTTTATAAAATAACTCAATACCTGAAAAAAAGCTCAAATTCAGAGAGCAAGAAGGAGGCAAATGCAACCTAAATGGATAGTGGCAATCTTTAAACAGAGGGAGAAATGCCTACCTTAGCAGGGGTGTCTACACGGTGTTGTCAAATAACTAATATGATGGCTGTGATAGGGTGACTAAAGCTCCATTTGTTTTCTAAGTGCAACATACATAAAATCCAGATGGAGCTTTGATCACAACTTTGTTGCTGCCATCCTGTGGACACCCATGTATCCCAGAAAGGTTTTTTTAATGCTCTTTGGTGGCACCTGGTCCATTTCCTTTAGAAATCCAAGAGAAGAGGTAAGGTATGACTATGGAGATACCTAGTCATTTAGGTCATGGTTGTCCCCAAAGTACTTTTTCAGAGGCAACCAGACTTTTTTTTTTGCCTGAAGGTGTTTTGCTTCTCATCCAAGAAGCTTCTTCAGTTCTGAATGGTGGAGAATGGAAGGATTTATATTCCTTATTGCAGGGGTGTCAAACTCAATTTCATTGAGGGCCGCATCAGCATTGCGGTTGCCCTCAGGGGGCCGGGTGGGTATGGCCAGGGTGGGCGTGGCCTACTGGGTGGGCGTGGCTAGAGTGGGTGTGGCCTACTGGGTGGGCGTGGCCAGCTCTACATCGTTCGCATCAAGGGTGCCTATGGGGGCCTGGGCAGGAGTGGGACAGATCTGAGGGTCTCTGGCAGAAGGAGGGTCTCTGGGCCAGGGCCAAGGCAGTGGGGGCCGTTCCCTCACTGTTTCCAGGATGGCTTTGCGGGCCGCATGAAACCACTTTGTGGGCCGGATCCAGCCCCCGGGCCTTGTGTTTGACATGTTTGCCTTATTGCCATATGGTGGTTAGCAGTCTTTCTGAGAGCCCTTGAGGCCACCCGGAGGTTATCTGTGCCCTCAGGGTCACCTGAATAGTGCAAACGGGCATGGAGCCTTCTTGGAACTGCTAAAAGGACTGTGCTTTAAATTTGTGAGGGCACATATAAACCTCCAAGTGGCCTCACCAACTCTCAGAAAGAGTACTCACAACCAGATGACTGCAAGAAATATAAATCCTCCCATTCTCCACCATTCTTTCAGAACTGAAGAAGCCACTTGGATGAGACCTGAAATGCAAAACCAAAGGAAGTCCAGCTGCTTTTTGAAAAAGCATTTGTGAGGAAAGATAGGACACATGGTCATTCCATTATGGAATGGGTAGGCAATATTTGAAGGCTGAAGGATTAGATTTCAACCTTCCCACAATCTGTAGGTGATATACAGGGAGTTCTAACTTATAACCATGAGTTCAGTGACCGGTCAAAGTTACAGCAGCAATGAAAAAAGAGACTTATGATCATTTTTCACACTTATGACTGTTGCAGCATCCCCATTGTCACACGATCAAAATTTGGGAATTTGGAAACAGGGATGTATTTATGATAGTTACACTCTCCCAGAGTTATGTGGTCACTATTTGTAATCTCCCCAGCTTCTAACAAGCAAAGCCAATGGGGGAAACCATTGATTCACTTAACGACCACCTGCTTCACTTAGCAACTGTGGTGATTCACTTAAAAACACGGCAAAAAAGGTCATAAAATGGGGTAAAATTCAATGGCCTTGCTTAGCACCAGGAATTAGGGGCTCAGTTGTGATCATATGTCGAGGACTACCTGTAGTTGTATATCTTGAAATGATGGACTCAAATATGTTTGGTCAATTGTGTGGTCTAGGTGAGAGTTGGAATGAGGGTGAAAGGCCACTAGGAGACAAACTAGTCCAGTTCCCATTGTCAACGCTTAGCACCAACCACAACTTGGAGATGTTGGAGACCACTTTACAGTTCCTGAGAGCAACTCCCTGAGGTATAAACAATATTTGAAAAACCATAGAAGGGGGAAAAAGGCTTGAATCAAACCTGTGTGAAACAGAAAATTGTGTATGGTGGGTATTGTGGATGTGAAGTCTGCTTAATATATAGAATATATAGAATATTGGACATAGAAACTATAGAAGCTATTGAGAAACTATCCTCATTCTGTCATGCTGCAAACTTTCAAAAGCCTATCAGACCATATTTTTTTTTTATCTCGCCCTGAAAAACTGTATAAAAGCTTGTTGAATCCTTTGTTCTGCGTCCTGGCATTTTGCTGGCTGGCACCCCTTTTGCTGAAGCACTTCAATAAAAGGAAATCAATCGTGTACCTCATGTCTGGTAGTCTTCATAGGCTTTGGCACCAGACTAAGACCTGAATTTGGGGACAATACTTCAGTCTCTCTCAGTGCCTTTTTTGTAAAAGAAAAAGGTGCCGGAACTCACACATGTCATACAACCCGCCTTGCCTACCCTACAAGGTTCCATCCAAAAAAGGTGCCGGAACTCCGTTCTGAGCATTCTATGAGAAAAAAAAGCCCTGGTCTCTCTTAATAGGAACCAGCTTCTTGTTTCCTGGCCGTTCTCATTGCACTGAATTTATTCCAAATGGTTAAATATGGGTCCCGAACCAGAGAGACTTCTTCAGATATAAGCGGACCCAAGAGCACAATAAATTGAGATGATTAGTAGGCATCCAAACTTCCACCATTCTTATTAACATTTTTCGTTAGCTACTTCTGTAACATAGTCTTTGTTTTGGGCCTCCCTTCTTTCTTCTTGGGGATTTTGGCTCGCAATTTTCAGTTCTGGCTATGCATTCTTGTAATTCACTTGACTTCTAATAAAACTATACCTTTTGCAACAAATGGAGCCAAGGATTGTTTCTACTTAGTAGTTCAATCTGAGGCAGGTCTGATACCTCCATTCTTACCTGCCTAAATGTTGAACTGTCTAAAGATGTATTACATTGATTAAACTGATTGATTAAGCAATTGCAGAATCCCTGAAACATGTTGTGATTCCATACAATATTTTTTATGATGCAATTTGTGTGACAAATGTTGTTGAGAATACCATCATACTGTGCTTCACTGAATTTTGTTAATGACTTGGGCTTGTAATTATTTCATAGCCTGCAATTTGCCTTTCTGAGCGATCATTCAGTCAGCTTATTAGGATATGATTTATACTAGAAACTTCATTAGAAGTGTTAATCATGGTGTCAAGACTGAAAATTAAAACATGCTCATCAGGATACAAATAATGGAATTTCCATTTTCTTTCTGCATTGAGATGCAAATTAACATGACACTCAGTTTCATTGCTGAAATCCTAAATTGGGTAAATAAACACACATACACACCACTTCTGTCTTGCATTAATGGGGAGAAGCTTCTGAAAGACCAACAGAAAGGTTGGAAATATGAACTAGTATATTGAATTTAATAGTTGAAACAGCAAAGTGTACAATAGGTCAGAGCACACAGTTGTCGTTGATTAGTTGGAGAGTGCTGACTCATGCATGAAGCAATCTATGCTATGATTGGTTGCTGTAAGTATAAAGGGGCATTTCCCATTTTTCCCGCCTTTTTCTTCTGTGTGTTCTGTATACTGATTAATTTTACCTCATGATATTCTTGTGTTCCTGACTATCTTGTGTTGTTTCTTTTTGGATGATGACCTCACAAACCTCAGGAAGTTACCACTAAAAGAGCATGTTACCTCATTTCTTTGGTATTTGAATAGTATGGTATGCTGAAATCTCAGCCAATCTCAAGAAATCTCAGAAGATTTTGATGAGGCACACAGAACCATAAAAAATGGCTAAGTCTTGGGCTAACCAAAACTGAATTAAATCAACTGGTACTATTTAGGAGGACTTAGGGAAACTTATATCAGATATCAAGTGTTTATAGGAACTTGGACAATCTTCTGGCTTAATAGTAGAGTTTGTGAGAAGAAATTATGTATCCTGTTAGACCACAGATTAAGTGTGAGCAAACAGAGTGCTGCAGATGTCAAAAGAGTTAATGCGATCTTGGGATCAATAATGTCACGAACATGGGAAATCATAGCTATTCAGGCTAGTCAGACTTCACCTGAAATAATGTTGTTCTAGTTTTCATCATCAGAATGCAGAAAAGATTCTGGGAAACTGGGAAAAATGCAGAAAAAAGCAACATAGATGGTGAGGGCCTAGGAGGTTAAATTCTAAGAAGAAATTGTGAAGAATAATTATATGAAGAATAATGCAAAGGACTGGGCATGTTTAGCCTAAAGAATAGAAGACTAAAGGGAGACATGAAAGCAGTCTTCATACATTTGAAGAGCTGTTACAGGGAAGAGAGTGTGGATTTATTCTCTGTAGGGGAGACAATGGGTGGAAGACTCACAGAGAGAGGTCCAAACTCAAATCAGGAGGAACTTCCTGACTATGAGAGTTATTGAGCAATGGAACAGCTTACCTTCTGAAATCATGGGTGATAAGTCAGTGGAGGTTTTTAGTTTGAATTGCCATTTCTCTGTGATGGTCTGGGAATTTCTGCTCTGGACAGCAGGTTGGGTTAGAACAAGGATCCCCAACTTCAGGTGAGCAGTTTGCAACCAGGCCACAGAAAGGGCGGGTGAGCATGTGCACATGCATGCTCATCCCCACTTGCGTGAGCAGTTGGTGACCACATGCACATGCACTCCATTTGCAGGAGTAGCGGGTGTGCGTGTACACTGTGCAAATGGAGGTGTGCACATGTGTGAGCTTGCCAACCACTCGCACGGAACCATCCCATCTTCCATACCCCCCCCTCCCGCTGGTCCGCAAAGCCAGAAAGGTCAGGGATCTCTGGGCTAGAAGACCTTCAAGTTCCTTTCCAACCCTAGGATTCTACCATTCTGTGCCAAATATGAACTAGGATTCAATGCCATCATAAAATGTGGTGGAAAGTAGAGATCAAATTCCCAGCAGGCAATGGACAGAATCCTGGAATCTGAAAATCACAGTTGATCATTGATTGAAGGTAATTTTGTGAGCTATATCAAGCTGCAGTTTGCATGGCAGCGTAAACCATACTGACGCTATAGTGCTACTTTGAAATTAATAGCAATTTTGCAGAGGGAGTTAGATCATTATGCAATGGGGAATGTTATTTTAAAGAAAAGAATGAGAAAACAAGTACTTCCCACAGTAGATATTGGTATATTTAAATGATCCTTCATCTACTAAAACTTCCTGAGCTACTTCAGAAGTTGTAGGTGCTCCATTATTAGAGGTTTTTAAGAAAAGGTTGGAGAACCATTTGCTGAAATAGTGTAGGGTTTTCTGTTTGAGCAGGAAGTTGGACTATAACAGGGGTAGGCAGCCTCGGCTCTTTTATGACTCATGGATTTCAAGTCCCAGAATTCCTGAGCCAGATAGCTATGCTGGCTCAGGAATTCTGGGACTTGAAGTCCATGAGTCATAAAAGAGCCGAGGTTGCCTACCCCTGGACTAGAAGACCTTGACGGTCCATTCCAATTCTGTTATTCCCTATAAACCCAACCCGATTTGTTCGTATAGGAACCTTGCATGTTAGAGACAAGGTTTAAATTAACCTGGTATACTAGGTTTAATTTGTACAGCAACTATTTTATTTTTTTAGCCCATGAATGAATAAGAATGCAGGCATTTCAACCCCAGATTGTAACCTAAAGGATGAAAATGAAGGTTTCCCATTGCAGTGAGAAAAAGGCTATAAAGTACAGGTAATCCTTGACTTACAGTCATTCATTTAGTGACTGTTTGAAGTTACAACAGTCCTGAAAAAAGTGACTTATGACAATTTTCACATTTATGACCGTTGCAGCATCCCCATGGTCACGTGATCAAAATTCAGGCACTGAATTTGGCACGTATTTATGATAATTGCATTGTCCTGGGCTCATACCACTACTATCTGAAACTTCCCCAGCTGGCTTCTGACAAGCAAAGTCAATGGTGGATGGCAGATTCACTCAAAGACTGCTTGACTCACTTAACAACTGCAGTGAACTGTGGCAAGAAAGGTCATTAAATGGGGCAAAACTCACTTAACAACTGTCTTGCTTAGCAACAGATATTTTCAGCTCAACTGTGGTGGTAAGTCAAGGACTACCTGTAAATCTTCATTTGGGATATGGGGATGAGAGTTCAGGAACCTGAGAGCCAGCATGTGTTTAACCTGGCAGAGCCTAGATTTGTGTTTTTACTCACAGTATTATTAGCATTTTCAGTTATGCTGAGAAAGCCGCGAGATCATAGTGCCAGCCCTGATTGAAAGATGAGTATTTTCAAGTCTATCTCTTAATGGACTGTTTTCATTCGCATTGGTTAAGGACCTCATTCACTTTCCTTCCCGTTCTCACTTTATGTCATGTCTTTTCTATCATAAATCTGAAGGCAAAGTCTGCTTTTATTACTGACTGTTGTGAGGCTATTTAGCAGCCTTTCTTGGTTTCAAAGTACAAGGGGGAAAATAGCCCATCGACATACACTTGCTTCAGAATCAATTTAATGGCCAAGCCTATCACGGAAACATATCAACAATGCAGACATCTGCATCACGGTTTTCCTCATGCCAGCCCAACCTCCTAATTCAATTTCAATGCACTTTATCCTAGATCTTATTTTCTGCATGATGGCGGCGTGGGGGTGGGAGTCACTTCCTCTTAACTCAGCTCTATGTGGCCACTGCTCCTTCCTATGATTAAAACGATCAAAATCTTACAGTAGCCTGAGATGATAAATTAAAGTCTCCAGTGTGTGCCATCCCTTCCTCAGGTAGAGCCAAGTGTAAAAGACCCTGCTGCAAGTATATTGCTCTTAATCTCCTCAGAGATTAATAGATGAGAGCAGACTCTGCTTGTAACTGCTTTGCAAATATTGGATGGCCCCTTGTATCGTTCTTTTGCTCGGCGTCCTTGGGAAGCATCAACTCCCTTCCCCCTTAATGCAGTTATTCTAGTCCAATATTCAGCCTTCACATTTACAAAGGCAGGGATTCGATTAGGGGCTGCCCTACTTCAGTCTGCTGAGATGGGATCTCATGTCAGAGGATTCTTCTCTTCCAAACATTTCCCCGCATGTGGACAATCTAGCAGGTCAGGGAAGAAGGCTGGGTAAGGAATCTTCTGGATATAACTGTATTTGTATACAGTTTGCCAATAATTTGTGATTATTCCCTACAGTAATTTGTGATTATTCCCTACTGAGGAAGTCTTCTCTTATAATTTGAAATGGCTATGGTACAGCCTCTCAATTCTGAAAATACATAAAATAAACATCTGTATGGAATCAGATCGATTAAAAGCTGCTTTATTTATTAAGAAAATTTATATGGCCGCCCGACTCATTCACAGTGACGGTGGGCAGCGTAAAGAACTAAAAATCCAGTTCAAAACCCAATAAGTCCCAAGCTGCTATGGAGCCCCATGACAACAATGAAAGCAACTTCTTGATAGGCTCCATAGCAGCTTGGGATCCCCAGGCCTGCTGGCAAAACCACATCTTCAGGGCCTTTCAAAAGACTGTCAAGGTGAAGAGCAATTTTATTTCCACAAGGAGAAGGCTCTTATTCTTGGTCCAACTAGATGGGTCTGCTTGACATATTCTGTAACATATTCTGCCTCTGGTGAATCAGATAGTTGGGAAAAGACGGTCCTTCAAGTAACATGGCCAAGGGCCATGTAGGATGGATACGGATATGTGTGCTTTTTCTTAATTCTCTAATCTAATGGAGTAACTATAACAGTGTTGGCGAACCTTTTAGAGACCGAGTGCCCAAACTACATCCCCAAACCCCCTTATTTGTTGCCGGGTGGGTGTGACTGTGGTGGTCATGGCAGACTGGGTGGGTGTGGCCAAAGTGGGCATGGTCACCTTGATGTTGCTCGTGGGGAGGGATGTATGTGGGGGCCAGGCAGGGTTGGGGAAGATCCAGGGGGTCTCTGGCAGGTGGGGTGGTTGGCCAGAGGCTCGTCCTGGGGGGTGAGGCAGGGTGGGTATGCCAATTGTTGCGGGGCAAGGGAAAGTGAGGTAGGGGCCAGGGCAGCTACTGCCTGACACCATCAGCCCCCACACACAGAGGCCAGCGAGCGCATGTGGGCCAACGGTGTCCATCAGCAGCCACAGCCTACCAGCTCCTCAACCGGCGCAATCTGAACAGCTAGCCGACAGCTGAGGAGGCAATGCAGTGGGTTGTGCCCGGGAAAAGGAGAGCATGCGAGGCCAGGAGGGACGGGACAGGGGGGGGAGGGAAACCAGATGTGCTGAGATGTATCCAGCCATGTGGGACCTCAGGCAGCTGGTTGAAAAGGGACGATTGCCATCTCTGGGACATGACATGCATGCCCACAAAGAGGGCTCTGAGTGCCACCTCTGGCACGCGTGCCATAGGTTCGACACCACTGAACTATAAAAACTGAAGACGTCACATATTTGGCATTATGAGTCCAAAATGTGTTAAGGCTAACCAAAATGCTGCCAAAGAACTGGCAAAGTGTTTGGTTCTCCAAAATTTTTGATCCAACAAGGAAAAAAAATAATCCAAAAATTAGGTCAGATTTTTCAGCCAATTGTAGTTCAAAAATGGAAATTGTGAAGGTGCCTTGAGACTTTTTTTTCTATATGCTGAAACCATTAATAAGCTTTTTTATGGTCCCAAGTTGGCCATAACATGGACATATCTATGATTATACTAAGTTTAGAGTATTTAACAAGAATCTCAAGTTCTTGTTTTATTATAAGCAAGCAGAATGCTTTAATTGGCAGGAGCTAGATGAGGTATCACCATCTATCACATCTTTTATTCTGGTGGACTTTCATCCACCATTGCAACCAATGTTCAAAGGAAACCAACTCTGTATCATGGACCTTCATCGATGACCTTGTTTGTATGCATGAAACTCCTCCCGTGGCTAATTTTGGCAGTTTTACTTGCACAGGTGTACAGAATCTTGGCTAGTAGCCATTGCCCCTTTGTAGTGCTTCTCAGTGGCTCTAATGAACAGTTAGTTTATGGCAGACGTTTGAAGAATTCTGTGCTGTTATCTTCGCCCTTGTTCTATCATCTTTTCTGCATGCTAAAGATTCAGATCAATTCATAACTTGATATTATGCCTCCGCAGGGAGACATAAAAATGGCTTTGCATCAACATGGCTCTGTACATCTTTGCCAAGTGGCTCGCAATGATGCACTTTAAATGACTGAACTCTTCTTGGTTCTGACTGTGTGTGTTTACGTGGGAGAATCAATATGGAAAGAGGGAATAAAGCAATGCCAAGTCAAGGCAGCTCATCCTTAACTCTGGGTTTGTTTTAGCTTCCAACTACTTTCTTCAGAGCTGGTGGGAGTTTTGTCTTTCCCAATAAGTGTGGCTAGTAATTAATTCATTAGTTAATTAACAACACTCAACTCCTCTGGGCAATCCCAGACCGAGAAGGCAGCTTTTTTTCCACTTTAGTTTGTGAGAAGGTGTTACAGAAAGAATAGAACAGATTTTGTCCCTTTATTATTAAATCCAAACCCCTCCTTTCTATTCTATTTCTATAAACACTCAGTGTAGCTTGCAGCTACTTACATGAACCATAACAGTATAATCAATACAATAAAATAAAAACCAACTGTTAAAAGTTTGGTGGCTGAGATGTAATTTTGTCACTTTCCTGTGTCCTGGGAGATCTGGAGCTAACTACCGTATATACTTGAGTATAAGCCGAATTTTTCAGCCCACTTTTTGGGCTGAAAAATTCCACTTCGGCTTATACTCCAGTCAACAAAAAAAACTTACCGAGGACTTGTGCGCGGCCGAGGCTTTGGTGCTTCCGGGATCGCGCGCACCTCTCCCAAGCCACCGCCGTCCGGAGACCTGCCGACGTTTGGGGAGGTTTGGGGAGGTGCGCGCGCACCTCCCCAAACCTCCCCAAACCTCAGCAGGTCTCCGGACGGCGGCGGCTTGGGAGAGGTGCGCGCGATCCTGGAAGCACCGAAGCCTCGGCCGCGCGCAAGTCCTCGGTAAGCTCCGGGCGGTCACTTGCTTCGCGTCTCCTGAGGGAAGGGGGGGCGACTGGAGCGGGCGTGTTTCCTCGCCTGCTGGGCGCCGCGATTTGCCCGGGGAACGCGCGGGCCCCGAATGGCAGCGTGGAGCGAGGAAGCGGACAGCCAGGGCTTCCCCGAGAGCCGCGGCCACACAGGGTATTCCTGTGTATTCAGGCTTGCAAAATGGCGGATCGAGCCTCTGCTGGCGGCAGAGGCTTGCAGAGTGCGGATCCAGCCTCCGCCGGCGGCGGAGGCTTGCAGAACGGCGGATCGGCTTATACTCGAGTCAATAACTTTTTCCAGTTTTTGGGGGTGAAATTGGGGGTCTCGGCTTATACTCGAGTCGGCTTATACTCAAGTATATACGGTATATCTCCTTCAGGAGTGTGGGCCACAGCCTGCAATATTTTCAGCACAGTCTTTTTGCTGATCAAAGTAAGTGGGGAGATCTAGGGCAGGCAGTCTGACCAATAACCAACCAGAAGCACTGACCTTTTTTTAAAAAACCAGGACAGAAGGTAAAGGCTAGGCTCCTTTCTTCTCTGAGATGGTTGCTTTTTAGCTGCAGGCAAAGAAGGCACACAAAATTGATCTTTCCCTCCTTTCCAACAATTCCATCTATTCAGGGTCTCCCTACCCTTAATCCTAACGGATTAAAAAAAGGTAAGATAAAGGGGTCCCTGCAGATTTTACTCTGCTAGATGTTGCTGACTACAGGGGGCAGTTTCAAGGCCGTTGAGCCAGTGTTGAGGATTTTTTTGTGGTCATGTGGCCAGCGCAACATCATGGAGCCCTGTTACCTTCCCACGTAAGTGGTACCTATTTATCTACTCACATTTGCGTGCTTTCAAACTGCCGGGTTGAGAGGAGCTGATGACTGGAGCTCACCCCATCATGTGGCCCTCAGGTCTTGACCTGGGCTGCCATCTTTCCAGCCAACTAGCCCAGTGTCTTAACCACTGAGCCACTGCACCACTGCAGTCCTAATTGAGGCCCCCCTGATATATCAGACCTTAGCTGAAAGCATGTTGTGTATATTGGGAAAAGTACCCCTTTGCATCTGGACAGCCTGAGATGGGAGAACCTGTGGTGCACTGAAAGTTATATGTTCTTTGTTTAGACAAAAAAATAATAATAGAAAGGGCAGACATATAGAGCCAATTATGTATCTATCTTACCATATGGGGATATGATCCAAATCATGGATCTGATTTGAATTAGGCAATTGCTGAGCTCCACTTGGAGGGACAAATAACCCTATCTCTAAAACACTTCAGAGCTTAGGTTCGTAGACCAGCACAGATATCATTCTAAAAAAGAAGAGCAGTCAAAATGCATGGATTATATGAGAGTTATGTGTGGCAAAATGCCTTGCAGACAGAAAGGTGGGAAGCTCACTTGTGATAAGAAATAAATACTGGGTTTCAAATACTTAAAAACCTGCTGTAGTTTATTCTCCCCAATCTTTTAAGCAGAATTTATGAACAAGGAGTTTATAAACAAAACCAGTCTCTTTGGAATGTCAGCAGTCCAAACTAAAAATAAGTTCTTAAAATAAAATATCACACCAAGGGAGAAAAAGGGTTAGGCAGTAGCAGTTTGAAGCTTGTTATCTTCCTGTTGCACCAACAGACTCAATGGGCATTGTAGCAGAAGTAGGCGGCAGTAAGGCATTCTAACCACTGCGCCACCTCACAAACCACATGACTGTTAAGCAAGTCCATTTTTCCAAATGGGCTTCCCCCTCCCCAAAACCGGCAAAAAAATTATAAATCGCAGTCCCATGCCTAAAACAGATCACAAATAAGAGCTGGTTGCCAAGCACCCAAAATGCAATCATCTCCCTCCCTCCCTCCCTCCCTCCCTCTCTCTCTCTCACTTTCATCTCCCCCTCTCTCTGTATGTGTGTGTGAGAGAGTGTTGCCCCCAATTCGGGTCTGATCCTGGTGCTGAGGCTGATGAAGAACACCAGAAACGAGATGCAGGTTTTGTTGTCTTTTATTGAAGCGCTCCAAGAAAAGGGATCCTGGCCAAAATGCCAAGGAACCAAGAACCACAGAATTAATAAAGCTTTATACATTTTCTCTAAAGCAGAAGGCAGGATAAGGTGTGATATATATATACTGTAAGAAATATCATCTAATAAACGTTTCAATAATAATCTAACAATTATTCTATTGGTCTCTAGCTATCCCTATGCCAAAGCCTTGGCTAATGAATGCTTCAGGAGTTATTTAATAGACTTACTATTTGCTCCAGGCCATTCCTATTCCTAGCTTCTAGCTGAGCTTGCAAGATGCCTAAGTCTTTTGTCACTTTTATCAGCTTTTTGACCACACAGAATTGTTACAAGCCTTACAGGTGCATATTCCCTGTGAATAAGCATTCTTTGTTCTTGCCAAACTCCCCAATTAAAGGCTTCCTGGTCTTCTTTCAAGTGTATGCCATAATCTTGCTTTCTTTTGACAGACAGCCCATCAAGAGAGAGAGACAAAGACAGAGACAGAGTAGTCATAACTTTGAGGACAGGTCGTAAATAGCTTTTTTTAGCAGGGGCTGGGAGAATTAAAAAGCAAACCCCCAATTTCTAACTGTCTTGTTTTCTTTTATTTTCCCAAATCTAATGGGGGACATAGAGGAAGCAGATAGATTTAGGGTTTCTTCCCCTTCAGAAGGAGATTTGCTAATAGATTTGCAAATAGATAGCTAGAGCAAAGAACCTGGAGCGGGCCACAAAACCATGCTTGGAAATCATTGTATTTTTATCAGGAAGCACCTTGAAACATTTTCTGTACACACAGAGGCAGTTGCACATGTATATAAATTCCTTTCATTGATGGCAGAGAAAATTCTGGATTTTCATTAGAAAAGCCTTACATTTCTCAAGAGCAAATTAATTCTCTTCACTTTCATTGTGCAAGGTTTTTTAAGGAACTCTGACTTCTGGTTGCCCAAGCCCCATTTCTATTTCTTTTAACTCTTTGAAACGGTAGCTCTTCTGCAGCTCAATAGAGGAGATTGATTCAGAGAAAAACAAACATTTTTCCTGGGCTTATTCATTATGTAGTCAGAGTGGTGAAAGATTACAGATTTTAACCAGGTTTCACATCCACTCATTCCTTCAGAGGTCAAAGACATTCTATTAACTTCGGTGGTTTAGCAAGCCTCAGCTGCTTTTGGGATTCTTTGAGAGTTGATTCTCTCCTTTCCTTTCCAGATGTTGCCCTTATAAAAGAAACTCCCAGCTATTATTGTCATGTGGTTGATATCTGTAGCATATTAGTAACACTTCTTTTTTAAGCTAAGACATGGGAAGCAAATTTGCAACTCAAAGAGATACAGGAGAGACTGGGGTGTTCTTTGCAGGGTTTGGTTCAGAAAGCCAAGGTGGCATCTGCAATGGTCTGGCCAAAGCTTTACCTGGTTTTTATGGGTATTACGTGTTGACATAAAAACCAGCAGAACTGTGATCACATTCTCATGACTGCCATCTTGATTTTTTTAAAAAGTACTTTGCAGACACCCCTGCTGGAAGATAATGAAAGAAAACTATGCAATGGTGTTTGGGAATGACCTTGGCAGAGGAGGCAAATAAATGCTGCTTAGCAAATGTTCAGATAAGAGATGGCCTAGCCCAGAGCTGCATAGTGGGTGGAGCAAGAGACTCAGAAGAGATCTTCCCTAATTTCTTGGACTATAAAAGTGCTAACAGGAGAATTGTACTTTCAGACTTGTAAGATTTGGTTAATGTAGCTTTACAATAAAGTAGAATTAGCTCACCTAATTGTGTTTTCTGTCTGGTTTAGCTGGAATGTCTGACAGTTCCAGAGATCTGAAACAGTCTATCCCCCAGTGCTGTCAAGTTCATATATTTTTTATAAAAAGTCATTTGCAGTCTTAAATATTAAGACTAACTGGTATTGTCTTGTTGTAACATTCCTTCATGGGACATGGGCTTGGTCTAGAGCAGTATTTCTCAACCTTGGAAACTTGAAGATGTGTGGACTTCAATTCACAGCATGCTGGCTGAGGAATTCTGGGATTTGAAGTCCAAACATCTTCAAACTGGACTAGAAAATCAACAAACTCTTTTCATCCTCCTATTCTATCATTCTATGAAATAGTATTTATTATGGGTGTGCAAATTAGCCTCAGTCTGAATTATCAGTGTGATTCAAACTGACATGTGGATTTAAACTGTCAGATTAATTTGAGTGGGATTGGATCATTTGAATCAGGCTGATTAGGTTTGAATCATCTCGCACTCTAAAAACATCTGTGCCTAAAGCCATCCAAAGCAGTCCAGATCAGATTGCATTGAGCTGGATGCATCTGATTCAAAGTTATGATTCTAATTAAATCAGGGATTCAATTTCAGAAAGTTGGTTTGAGATTGCCTTTGAACAGAAGTTCCAAATCAGTCATTACCACCACTCCAGTATATAAATCCTCTTTTTAAACAGTGCAGTTCTGAAGTTTCTAAAAATCTGTTTCCATTGTAGCATCTAAAAAATGTTGCATCTTCCTTGGCCTGGTCTATTTTTGGATCTGCAGGCATCTAAATAAAGAAAACATCATCAGACGTTTAGTGTGAGAAAAGTGCTATAAACCGCATGTAAGTTATAGAGAGTGGAAGAGAGCTGGAAAGACATGCTCTGCTTTCATTTTTAACTTTTAACACTCTTTAGAATTTGCATAAATATTGTAGAGGAATATTAACTTCCATTATTTATGATTCTGTTGAACTTTGCAAGGATGTGTTTTGGCAGCTGAAAAATTGCAGTTTTAAGGATAGTGCTGCTTGCATCATAAATAACCTAAAAAGGTCTCATCTTTCCCCACAATAGCCTCTGAAGGAGAGAGTACTTAAAGATGGAATAATTTCCTGTCAGTAGAGCAAGGATTTCCACAATTAATTGCAAGAGATATCAAAATACAAGTTCATCATGCTACAAAATGTCTGTGCAATATATATATCTATATTTAAAAAAATTGTGTTGGTTTGGGTTTTTATTGTTTTGTGCATTCTTTCTTTCTGAGAATAAATGAAAGAGGCTACTTATTCAAAGGGCATTTAAAAAAATGTACTTATGGAAGGCAATTGCTGGAAGTTTTGATTAAAAGACCTCCAAAGTTTCTTCCAACCTTATGACTTTGTGATTCTAAGTGCTTCCCCAAAGCGTCTTCTGTCAGATGTACTTTGGAGATGTAATACCAATGTTCATCAGAAAACACTTTATAACCACCTCTTACTTTGTGAACTTCCAACTGCTGATTCAGGACCAAAGGAGTTTTAGCTACCTTTAGCAAATGAAGCTCTGGCCCTCAGCAACTTCTCTGCTCCTGTTCAAAATGTGGAGAAAGAACGATGAAGGGATAAGTAAAGACCACAAGCTAAGCCATAAGCCATAATTCCCCATTACATGAGCCAAACCACAAGAAGCAGCCAACAAGGGTGGCAACACAGACCTCAGCCCGCCAGAAGAAATGCATCTTGGGATAAAAGATGAAGAGAGAGGTTATACAGATGAACATTTAGATTTTATAATTCTGTAATTTAAATAGAACTCACTGGAGAAGAGCCTAATGCTGGGAAAGATCGAGGGCAATAGAAGAAGGGGACGACAGAGAATGAGGTGGCTGGATGGAGTCACTGAAGCAGTAGGTGTGAGCTTAAATGGACTCCAGAAGATGGTAGAAGACAGGAAGGCCTGGAGGAATGTTGTCCATAGGGTCGCGATGAGTCGGACACGACTTCGCAGCTAACAACAACAAATTTAAATAGAAACATGATCTGCCTCAACAACATAGAGAAGATTTCAATTAGTTGGTCGTATGGTTCTTCAATCTCTCTACTGATGTTAAGATTCGTAGCTGTTCTTCTCCTTTCTGGAATATTTAGCCTGCTATCCTTACAAAGAGAAAAGCAATTCTCAACTTTTTTTCCTCTTAGATGGACCAATAAGTGACCAACGCTTTTGAGAACCACCAAGATTTTTGAGAACCACCAAGGCTAGAAGGCACCAGTCATATGTACAAGTAGTCCCTGACTTACAACTGGTTGCTTAGTGGCCATTCAAAGTTATGATGGACTGCAAAGAAGGTATTTACAACCTGGATTCAAAGTTCTGATGGCTGCCTACCACCCTCCCCATCATGTGATTACATTTTTGGTGCTTTTTGGTGCACTTATGGCCATTTGCAATGTCCTGTGATCACATGACCACAATGTATACATTTTTTGGTGGAAACTAGAGTTTACTTTCAGTTTTTTTAAAAAAAAATGATTCTGGACAATGGGTTTACTTAACAACTATGGATTCACTTAAAGGGCACTGTAAAAAATGTTGTAAAATTGGGTTATCATAGGATGACCACCTTAATGACCAGCACGACTTAGGATCATGATTCTGAACTCAACTATGCCCATAATTTGAGAACTACCTGTAATTCTTTCCATGGGAATTTGTTACATCCACACTTCCTGAAAAAGCCTTGGCCCTTTTGCAATTTAATTTCAAATAATGAAGGCCAGGAAACCTCTTGTTTTTGTTTTTGTAGATACTTCATTTGATTTCCAAACATTTAGATAAATAATGGGCAGGTTTTTATGTTTTCTTTTTAAAGGAAAACAGCAGCCTCCTTGCTAAATTCTCTCCTGGTTTCTTCTTACTGTTTCTGTTCTGGTTTTATATTTCAACTGTGCTTGACAGCTAGCTGTCTGAGTTGAAGATGGTACCACACCTTCACTTTGTTGACAGAAGCCAACACAGGTGTCAGGCAGAAGCCACAATGATGCCAAAATGAAACCTATAATATTTGTGCAAAAATGCAAATTACACCCTTGTATCATTTGATGGGATAGCTATAATACTGAGCTTGTTGTCATTTGCTGCCCATCTTGCACACATCTAAGGAAGCCAACTAGGCTATTCTTCCCATATTGTGCTTCAGTGCAATATCAACTGTTGTCTTCAAGCCCAGTAGGCTAGTTTGGGGGTGGGGTGGGGTGGTAGATATGCCATGTGGCCCTCATAGAAATGCATGACTAATGACTCAGGAGGAATTTACTAGGGAGTGGATATTGCTGTCTCCTACCATCTGCAGTCTAAGCAATAGCTTCCCTCTGCCCCATGGTAGAGGGGTGTGGTGGATTAGCATTAACTGTTGACTTGTTGACCAGAAGTTTGGCAGTTTGAGGCCCAAGTCCCACATGACAGGTTCAACTCACTTCCTGCCCACCTAGCAGTTCAAAAAACATGGAAATGCTAGTAGATAAATAGGTACCACTTCAGTGAGAAGGTAACAATGTTCTGTACAGTTCAGTGTAGAGTCATGCCGGCCACATGACCACAGAATTCTGGCTCCCTTGGCAAAGTAATGAAGATGAGCACTGCTCCCTAGAGTTGGACGTGACTGGACAGGGGAAACCTTAACCTTTCTGCCCCATGGTAGAGCCAGCTTGCCAAGGCTCCTTTAAAGCTATCAGACTATCACTAGATAGCTTGGGGTGGAGGTCTGCTGAGAGTGAAGAGCCATCAACAGCACTGCATTGAAGAAAATGGATTCTCACGGAAGGACAAGAAGTAACTTAATCTGAGGAACTTGAGCGTCACCCTTGCTTTTGCCTTTTCCTGTGCCCTGAGCCCTTCTCCCTTTATTTCATGGATTCCCCACTTCCTACCCTCTGTCTGAATGCTGCCTTAGGTTGGTGTCAATGAGCAAAACGGAGGAGACACTTTTGCAGAACTGCAGATTGCAATATGAATGAATGAATACTAAATGAATAAACTGATGAATAAATGAATCAACTAATGAACCAACCACACTGATGGGATTTTTCCTAGTCAAGGGTGGGTAGGGAATCACTTAATGAGTTACCATGTATCTCATTTGCTGTCCCCCCCCTCTCTCATCAGTTCAGATGCAATTTTGAGCTACATCACATGCTGCTTTAATGCTCACATCATCTGATGGCCAGAGACGAGACTCTGCAGTGAGAAAACACCCCCACCCACTGTTAATCACTAAATATAAATCCTGCATGAGGCAGCTGTCTTCCTTGTTATCTCTCTTATTGCTATATTATTACATTTAATGATCTGTGTATGATTTCCCTTGGCATGATGAAAGAGCACCAGGCAAATCTGGTATAATGTGGCCATCTCCTTCAACGGCTTTTGTGCCTTCATCAGCGAAGACATAAAGAAC
>NC_138208.1:81161298-81177768 GCF_964194415.1 Vipera berus | reverse complement strand
GGACACAGGAACGAGACAACATAGTACAAGATACCTTTATTGATTACAAGATGGAACTGAGTCCCAAAACCCCCAGTGTCCTCTTATAGCAGACATGTCAAACACAAGGCCCGGGGGCCGGATCCGGCCCGTGAAGTGGTTTCTTGTGGCCCACGAAGCCATCCTGGAAACAGGGAGGGAACGGCCCCCACTGCCTTGGCCCTGGCCCAGAGACCCTCCTTCAGCCAGAGACCCTCAGATCTGTCCCACTCCTGCCCAGGCCCCCATAGGCACCCTTGATGCGAACGATGTAGAGCTGGCCACGCCCACCCAGTAGACCATATGCACTCTAGCCACGCCCACCCATCAGGCCACGCCCACCCTGGCCCTACCCACCTGGCCCCTTGAGGGCAACCGCAATGCTTATGCAGCCCTCGATGAAATTGAGTTTGACACCCCTGTCTTATAGCCTACTGATGCCCATGAACCCAGCCAACCCGGCTGTTCTATTTTCCCGCCGGCCAGGTAACACCCAACCCAGTGTTGTATATTTCCCCCCCGGACAGGTTGACCAATCAGGATGCCTGACCAATGCCACCTGGTGTTGTGGTGGCTATACTAGCCTGGCATTTCTACATACACAACACTATGCATGCTGAGGTGAGAATAACAGAACTTTGAAACAAGGTCTTGGTTTGTTATTCCTTGGTGGTTGAATGAAACCATCTTTGTATAACACATCCCAGACAGTGGTTGGTTCATGCTATGGACTAAGCCATATAATTTGGGTTTAGCATGATAATGGACCTAGGACAGACATGTCAAACACAAGGCCCGGGGGCCGGATCCGGCCCGCGAAGTGGTTTCATGTGGCCCGCGAAGGCATCCTGGAAACAGTGAGGGAACGGCCCTCACTGCCTTGGCCCTGGCCCAGAGACCCTCCTTCTGCCAGAGACCCTCAGATCTGTCCCACTCCTGCCCAGGCCCCCATAGGCATCCTTCATGCAAACGATGTAGAACTGGCCACGCCCACCCAATAGGCCATATGCACTCTAGCCACGCCCACCCAGTAGGCCACGCCCACCCTGGCCATACCCACCTGGCCCCTTGAGGGCAACCACAATGCTGATGCGGCCCTCAATGAAATTGAGTTTGACACCCCTGACCTAGGACATGTATGTCACAAGTGACCCATCATGCCATTTTTGGTCACATGCAAGAGTAGGAGCCTTTCAAGTGACTTCCGGAACGTTTAAAGAAGAGACGAGAGGAGGTCTGGGAAGGCCCCTTTCGTTCAGGGTGGGGATGAGCTGTATGATATGCCAGCAGACTCAAGATAGGTATTTTCTGAATTTTTGACATGTCGATCCAAAGAGTTTGTCATCGCTGTGATAACCTCACCTGGATAATTTGAGTTATAAGGTAGGTACATGAAGTAATTGCAAGGGGATTGGTATCAATTTGTAGAAAATATTTTGCTGGTCTTTAAAAGTGGAAAATATTAATTTGGTTAATCTAGAAAATATTACTATGTGCCCTATGTTTTTGTTCTGTCCTTTTTCTAGCCTTTACCATTGCTTTTTTGTGAAATCATTTGGATGGCCCACAAAACTGAAATGAATATTCAGCCATTTGGGGGTCAGCTTTCTTTGCTAGGCAGTTATGTGCATTTGCAAAATAAATACGTATATCAGTAAATAGTGGATAATGTGCAAGCTGCCCAAGGATTCTTTCAGCAGGAGTTAAAATGTGCTAAATAATGAACTCAGCAGCCTCTCTGAACAGCTGTTACAAATAAACAGACAATAGGTGCATTTCCCAATGTTTAACAATTGTTAAATGTTGCCAATGTTGCAGATCTAGGATTAATGTGAAGGACCCTCATTGCCAGCAAAATAGATCTCACTTTTGCTAATTAGAGCCTCCAGGCTGAAGGGGCCACGTCTCTTTCATGCACACTAATCAGTGTGTGAAAACTTGTTGATTTCTCTGTCAGGTCCATGCAATTTTTGGTCTGCAAAAGTTTTCTTTTTTTTTTACAAACACGAGATGGCCGTTTTAAAATTTGTGCAGTATAAAACACAGGAAAAGAAAGTTGCTGCTCATTGTCACCATCTTGACTTAACACACCTATACCTTGCAGAAGCTCCTGGAGGGAGGGATATAAATGATGCTTATTTTTCTAATCTTCTCAAGAGAAGAGATTCCATGGTGTGTAAACAAGAGATTTTGCTATAAGAGATACTTAGTGAAATAAGCATCCTTGGGAGAATGTTTGAGTCCTTGCTAAGCATGCATGAACAGGTTCCTAAATTAAGAGCTGCTGCCTTTTGCCCAAATGACTAGACAGGCAGTTGAGTGAAGTCTACACTCTAAGGCAGGGGTGTCAAACTCGCAACGTCACGTGACGTATCGCGACTTTTCCCCCATTTCCGGCAATGGGGTAGGTGTGGTTTTGGCAAGACACTTCCGGGCCGCAGGTGGGGAGTTACCCCTGCTCTAAGGGGTAAATGGAATAGGTAAAAAACTGGGGTTATTAGTGTTACTACAGCTGGGCAGCAAATATCCGCACAACTGTAGGAGGACAGCGAAGTGATACAGGTAGATGCAGTTCATTAACTGACTGTTCAAAGTTACAACTCCTGAAAAAGTGACTTATGACCGTTTTTATGACTGTTGCAGTATCTCCATGGACATGTGATCAAAATTCAGACCCTTGGCAACTGACTCATATTCATGATGGTTGCAGTGTCCCGGGGTCATGTCATTACCTTTTGTGACCTTCTGACAATGGGCAGGTCAGAGTCACTTAACAACCCTGTTGCTAACTTAAATTGCAGTGATTCACTTAACAACTGTAGCAAGAAAGGTTGTAAAATGGGGCAAAATTCACTTAGCAACTGTCTCGCTTAGCAATAGAAATGTTGGGCTTAATTGTGGTTGAGGACTATCTGTATAGAAAACAGTAGCCCTTGGCTTCTGATGAGAGGCCATCTACCATTTCGGTTCTGATCTGGTAGCTGTAGATTAGGTCCCCTCCTGACTCTCTCCACACATTAATTTCTTATTACACATATCATCAAATCTTTATTACAGTCAGAGACTGGTGTACATATTGCACATAAGTTACCCAACCAGGAGAGTCATTTTGATGTAGTGCAGAGATGGGAAATGTCTCAGTGTGTCAATAATTCAGAAAACATCTAACCTGACTCTGCTGGCATGACACATACCATCCCCTTGAGCAAAAGAGAAACAAGTCTTTACATGTTTAGTTTTTTTTGTTTTGTTTTTTAAAAAAGACAAATTGAGGTAGCTTGGTCTCACGAGGCCTTCTTCCTGAAGGTGGCTTTGGAGAATGCTCCTCTTTGGCGTACGCAGCCTCCAAAAACCATACCAAAGCATGCACATTTGTTATTTATTTGTATATTTGTTAAATTTATTGGCCTCCTATCTCAACTTGGGGCTAGTCTAGGTGGCTTACAATAATAACAAGGAAGAAAAACCGAACGAAAGTAAAATAATAGAACAATAAAGAAAACAATGACAAAGGAACACAATGAGAATGAATACATCAATATGATAACAAAAAGTTATATGATTTTGGGAGGGTGCAGAAGCCATGTGGTAGCCTCCAAAAATTGTGAGAGAATGGGGCGTGCTTTTGAAAACAATGGTTAGGTGTGGGTGAATTCCAGCATGTCATTCAAAATATCATGGTGCGTCACCTTTGATGTGCATGCCATACTTCACCCTCACTGGTGTAGTAATGATTTTATGACCTTTCTTGACACAGTTGTTAAGTGACTCACAGCAAGTTAGTAACCCAGTCGTTAAGTGAATCTGGCTTCCCTGTGACTTTGCCTGTCAGAATTTCACAAAAGATGATCACATGAACTCGGGGCACTGCCATCGTCATAAATGTGAGTCATTTGCCAAGCTTCTGAATTTTGATCATGCGACTATGGGGATGCTACAACAGTTGTGTGAAAAATGGTCATGGGTTACTTTTTTCAGTGTCATTGTATCTTTGAATGGTCACTAAACAAACTGTTGTAAATCAAGGACTACCTGTAGATTTTCTCCATGATGATCTATCCCTAACCTGCCCTTTGAGGTCTCCCGACAATGAACTCATCATTGCTGTGAGTCCATTCACTTTACTGCTGATCATCTTCTTCTCTTTCTTTCCACTTTCTCAAGCATTAGGACCTAAAACTGATTTTTAGGCAGGAAAAATCAAAGGTAGTACAGATTGGGTGACACCTGGATCAAAAAGAGTAACTGTGAGAGGGATCTTGGAGTCCTAGTGGACGATCACTTGACTATGAGCCAGCAGTGTGCAGCAGCAACCAAAAAAGCTAAAACAATCCTGGATTGTATAAACAGAGGGATAGAATCAAGTATTAGGACCACTTTATAAAACCCACACCTGGAATATTGAAATCAATTTTGATCACCATACCACAAAAAAGATGTTGAGAGTTTGGAAAAAATTCAGAGAAGAGCAACTAAGGCAATCAATGGCCTGGAGACTAAAACATATGAAGAACGGTTGCGGGACTTGGGCTTGGCTAGTCTAAAGAAAAGAAGAAATAGGGGAGACATGATGGCAGTACTCCAGTATTTGAGGAGCTGCCACCAAGAAGAGGGGGTCACATTATACACCAAAGCACCAGAGGGCAAGACAAGAAACAATGGTTGGAAACTGATCAAGGAGTGAAGCAACCTGGAATTAAGGAGAAACTTCCTGACAGTGAGGACAATTAACCAGTGGAACAGCTTGCCTCCAGAAATCATGGACACTCCATAACTGGAGATTTTTAAGAAGAGACTAGACAGTCACTTGTCCGAGATGGTATAGATTCTCCTGCTTGAACAGGGGGCTTTGACTAGAAGACCTCCAAGGTCTCTTTCAGATTCTATTCTATTCTATTCTGTTCTATTCTATTCTATTCTATTCTATTCTATTCTATTCTATTCTATTCTATTCTATTCTATTCTATTCTATTCTATTCTATTCTATTCTATTCTATTCTATTCTATTCTATTCTAAAACTGGGTCTGAATATAATGTGTCCAAAAGTAGGATAATTTGAGCCTGGTCATTTGTACCTTGAATGAAAACTCTGGGTTGATTTGTTCAATGATCACTTTGTTTTCTTGGCTGCCCGTGATATTTTCTCCAACACAAAGTTCAAAGGCATTATCCTATTTCTTCCAAGTCCAACGTCTGCTTCCATAGAATGTCACAGGGAATTGCTTGCATGATTTCCATCTTTGTATGTATGGAAACTTCATGCCATTTGAATATCAGAGTGAAATATAGGCTGATATTAATCTTCTCAGTGATGTCGTGATCAGTCAGCTGCCACCTTACCCTTGCTTTGCTATCATGCAGTGACAGTCTGCCATGAACTCTGGAGATGGGGGATGGGAAGGGGATGTTTTGGGGGAAAAAGAAAGTAACCTCTGTATCTCCCTGAGATGCTGCTTCAAGGTCACACAGCTGGGGGGAAAAGGCAGCTGCATATCAAGCTACACTTGAAGTAACCATTCTGAAAACATCTTGCTTGAACCGTATTGATCCTGGGGAGTGGGGGGGGGGCAGTCAGAGATGGGAGGCAGTTAAGGAAGGGAAAAATTGAATGTAGGGATTTTGGTGTGCAATTCTCAGTTCTGGCTATGCTTGACTGCAAAACACTTGACTTCTAATAAACTATTCTTTTCCCAACAAATGGACCCAAGAATCATTTTTACTTTGAAGTTTAATAGTGGCGGATCTGACAGATTATTTTTCTCCTTGCACTCTGGACAAGAAGTAGTTAATCTTAGGGATGTGAATCATAGGGGGTCTGGTTAATGTCTTCCTTGGACATTTTTAGTTATCTGTTTAATTTTGCTGCTGTTCTGTATTTTTGTTGAGAGAGTACAGTTTTTCTTTCCTTGTTTTATTCTGTTCTGGGCCACACAGAATCCTTTGGAAGCGAGTTGGCTTATTAAAGTTGTTAAATAAAATGCGAAACAAATATATATTTTTTAATGAGAAGGAAATAAAAGTTCCATGAGATCAGCAGAAGAGTGATGGCAGGCAAACCCTCCCACTGCCCCAATTAGAGCTATTCTGATTTGGGAGTTGTTTTCCCAGGCATCACATTCAAGTCTCTCCTTGCTCCTCTGCACTTTCCTTTTTAATAAAATGGCCCTACGGTGCTCTCCAGTCAATATTTAATGCAAAGTATCCTCAACAAACAGCCAGGACTGCAAAGTTTAGCTTGGAAACTTAAAGCATCAGTGCTGGTCAATCCAAACACCAGGGGTGTCCACAGGGATAGGATCAAAAAAATAAAATAAAATCAAGCTTGTAGCCACATCCATGTGATTGAAGTCCTGAGCTTTTTTTTAACCTAACTGCTTTATAGATGAAACTTGTCTCAATGTGTTTGTCAAATGGCAAAAATGGGCAAGGAGTTCTAAGGACATCCTCCCCCATCACATACCTATTAAACAGAAACCATCAAGAAAAGAAACAAAATCCTAAATGGGCAGCAACCATTTAGAAACAAATAACAAATGTCATGCTCTCCCTATGTACGGATGATGTTACCTAGTTTGGCAACACAACGTCTGCCAGAAGAAAAGCAAGCCCAGAGAACACCAAAACGTCAATCCTGAATTTACTTATACATAAAGGTAACAGGTAAAGGTTCCTCTGCACATGCGTGCTAGTCGTTTCCAACTCTAGGAATGTTATCTCCGTTTCAAAGCCGAAGAGCCAGCGCTTGTCCGAGGACGTCTCCATGGTCATGTGGCCGGCATGACTAGAAGCCAAAGGTGCACGGAACGCTGTTACCTTCCCACCGTAGTGGTCCCTATTTTTCTACTTGCATTTTTATGTGCTTTCGAACTGCTAGGTTGGCAGAAGCTGGGACGAGTAACAGGCGCTCACTTTGTTACGCGGCACTCGGGATTCGACCCGCCAAACTGCCGACCTTCTGATCGACAAGCTCAGCGTCCTAACCCACTGAGCCACCGCGTCCCTTTACCTTTACTTATACAGGCAGTCCTCAATTTATAACCATTTATTTACTGCCCGTTTGAAGTTACAATGGCACTGAAAAAAGTGACTTATGACCAGTCCTTGCATTGCAGCATCCCCACTGTCATGTTATCAAAATTGGGGTGGTGGTGGTTCACAAACAGCGTATGCTTATGATGGTTACAGCATCCTGGGGTCATGTGATCGCCATTTGCAACCTTCCCAGGTGGCTGCTGACAAGCAAAGTTAATGGGGAAAACAAGATTTGCTTAACAACTGTGTGATTTGCTCAACATCCGTGGCAAAAAAAGCCATAAATGTGTGTGAGTCGCTTAAGAACTGCCTTGCTTAGTGATGGAAATTCTGATTCCAGTTGTGGTCATAAGTGAAGAACTCAGGGCACAAATGACCAGGCTCAAATGATCCCACCTCAGATGCACCATGCTAAGACCTAGCTCTCTGAAGAAGACTCTAGGAAAGGAGGAAGGAAAGACAAAAAAGAATGACCAGCAATCAGGTGGATGGACTCACTTACAATGGCTATGAGTATATCATTGGAAGACCTGAAAGACTACATGAGGGACAGATCACCATGGAGAAACTCTATGTGATTGCTAGGATTTGAAAATGATTTGATAGTCTGTAAACAACCAACCAACCAACCAACCAACCAACCAACCAACCAACCAACCAACCAACCAAAACAATGTAAAACAGGATAAAATACAAATACAGTAGAGAGGGAGATTTCAAAATATCACCAGTCCAAGAATTTGATATCTTAGATCCTCTTATGGAAATAGCACTGAAGAGAACTTTGACACTATATTGGTTCTAATGGAGCTCCTTTTCCTCATAAAAGATTTGAGATTTTGTTAAGGGGTGCTAAAGGTATGCCTGCACATAAGCTGGTGTAGAAAAGGGCAATGAAAAACTACATGTGAATGTGTCTATGGATGCTTGTCAAGTCTTTCCTATTCCAAGATAGATGTAGGAGATGACCAGGCTGAGCCCAAGGAAGGGTCAAACACATCATAAGTCACGAGTCTCTGCGTCACCGCAAGAGATCTAAGTCCAGCCCACCTTGAATGCCTCTCTTATCTCACCCTCATTTTCTTTGACTGTTAGGTGGTCAGATTCTCCTACAGAGCTTAAGCTTGCAATGAATCTTTATACTCATTTGAATTGCTTGAATCTCCTGATTTCCCCCACTTGACAGAAGGCAGGAACAAACATCACCACATGGCAAACTCAAACTGGAAACATCTCTGTCTTTGTGCATAGCTGTCCTTATTCAGTAACAATTCTTCTCCTTCTCTTTTACAGACTTCTTACTGTTTTATTTTTAAGAAGTTGTCAGAACTGGATGAGAACAGCTTCAAGGTTAATCCTTATTGAATTCCTCTCCTCTCCTCTCTTTTCCCTTCCTGATTAAAGCCCCATTTGCGATAAAGAAAAGGAACGAACAACGGTAGTGCTTTGTTAGGGCTGAAAGAGAATAAATGGTACTCCTTATGCACCCATTCTGCGTCTGATCTATTTATCCATCAATCAAGTTATAACAAGGCTTTAAATCTGTAACTGCTGCGTGCTGGCTTTTAAGTTAGATGCTGCAGCAGCTCCTCAATTCTTAATGCCTTCCTGGCAATGTGCAATGATTGGGTATGGGTCCTTTAAATGCTCCACTGTGAGGTATCTACTCAAGGTCACTTGATGGAGTTAGTTACTCCAATAGAAGAGAGTACACATAGCTCAGGGTTGAAATGTGGAGTTCTTGATGCTCTTTCACTTTTGTTGTTCACTTGCAGATGGTTCAGTACCTAACTAGGTAACAATCTAGAGCCCTGGTGGTGCAGTGACTAAAGTGCAGTATTGGAGGCATACTCTGTCCACAGCCTGGAGTTCGATCCTGACGGGGATCAAGGTTGACTCAGAGTTTCATTCCTTCGAAGTCGGTAAAATGAGGACCCAGATTGTTGGGAGCAATATGCAAATAATGCTTCTACATTGTAAACTGCCCAGAGAGTGCTTTAAAGCGCTATGGGGTAGTACATATGCCTAAATACTGCCTCAGGCTATAATCTGAGGTAACATCACTGATGATATTACCTAGTTGGGTAATGAAAAATCTGCAATCAAACAGCCAAGCTCAGAGAGCACAAAGAACGCCACAGAGTTTGTTATTACTTAACAATTATTAAAATTAATGTTCTACCCAGCAGTCATTGCTTTCAAGCTTTCCTGAGCTGACACACATCCTTTTAGAGAGGAGTCTAAAAGTATCTACTCAACTTGAGTTCTTGTAAGCTCATGTTAGATCATTGATAGCATTCTAGCCATCTTTTCCATTGTTTCTGATATTTTTCCCGAAACACCGAGATCTCCAAAAATTCTTACCTATTTATTAAGTACCTGAAATATTTAAATTTTAATTTCATTGTTAATGCTTCCAGTGAACAGCCCAGTTTTATATCATCTACCATTGAACTTCTACTGTTTGTGTAGTTCAAGGTATTCTCAACAGTTTTTCTACAGCATCCCAATCAAAGGATGAGCTATTTGGTCCTCTTTCCTTTGGCCCATTCCTGAAGGGTGAGGGCTATCTAAATAAGTTGTGAAATTCCAGTGGGGAGAAGCAGGAGAAGCCACCTTGTTAGATTCCATGTACAATGCAAATCCAGTCATTGTGTCCAACATGGAATTGAAAGAGATCTGCTGTACACCAGCCATATCTTGCATTATCTGAAGGTGAGGGTATTTCATGTCTTAAACACCCCTTGCTTCTTTCTTTTGGCAGGATATATTAGATTTTGAAACCAGAAATGGCTGCATGTATTGTGTTCTCTATAGTTTAGTTATACCCAGTGCTTTTTTTGTAAAAGAAAAAGGTGCCGGAACTCACACATGTCATACAACCCGCCTTGCCTACCCTACAAGGTTCCATCCAAAAAAAGGTGCCGGAACTCCGTTCTGAGCGTTCTATGACAAAAAAAGCCCTGGTTATACCCATAGCTCTTCTTCACCCCATTCAAAATCTATCTGATGACATCTAACTCACCCACATCATGGTTGTAAGGGGATTTAGAGCTGACCTTGAGGAAGGTATAAAAGGACTAAGAAGGAAGGAACAAGTCATTTATGAGGGATTTGGAGAATAGATTAAACACTCCAGAGATACTGAAAGAAACTAGAATGTTATCAGTCCTTTGAGGTAGTCCAGGTCAAGAAAGAGATGGATCCCAGAAATGCTATTTTATTGTTGTAGGATAGGGTATAAGAACAGAATCTTGAAAAGCTGTTCAGGTCCCACTGTATACTACACAAAATCAAGGCGGGGTTGTCTTGAGTTTCTTTCTCATGCTTCCTTCAATCTATGGGTTTTGCAGTCTCTTCAAGTCCATCCTTAATGGCTTGTTCCTTCCTCCCCCACCCCACTTTAACAGTTCCTTCTTTCATACTTTCTGCAAGGTCAGCTCCACATGCTTTATAATGATTCCCTTAAAATCCCTGGTTAATTTTGTGGCATCTTCAAGTTGAACTGAAAAAAAGAATCAAGGCTTGACGAGGTCCAAGATGTGCCTTTAAGATCAGCCTTCTTAAGGAACACCGCGGTAGCCATACGTATGTTAGAAATCATTTAAAGATTGGAGCTGGTCTGAAATTCCCAATTGTGCATCCTTAAGAAAGATGCTTTAGAACTGGAAAATTGTGTAGTATGAATTACATACTTTCAAGGTCTCTCTAAGCATGTTTTACATTTGGATCTAACTCTCTGTTTCTAGGACAAAGCCTTAATGAAACAATGAGGATCATCGTGAAATATAATTGGGTTAAAATTACAAAAATATGCTAGTCCGCAAAAGTATTTAATGTATTTGTGATTCTACTTCACTTCCTCAAATTATTTCTCTCTAAAAAAAATATTTGTCCCCTAAAATGTGCCATTTGTTTTGCGCACACAATATTTATTGTGGATGCACATATACATATATACTTCAAGCTTCCATTTCTAATGATTAGTAATGATATCTTCCTGGTGATTATTCATCAATGAAAGAAAGAAAAAGTGACTAAACAGATTATTACTTATTAAGAATAAGGCCATCGCTGGTTAGAAAATACTTAACTAGCAATTTTTGAGTTCAGTGAACTGTGGTGTTAATCAAATGCAGCATTATTTTCACTGGAAAAAGAAATTAGCTCATTGTGAAGAAATTGTGTTGCTGCTCTGGGGTTACAAAAGATGAAAAAAAAAGGATAAATGGAAAAGTACAGAGGAGAACAATCTTAGGAAGGCAGAACCAAACTTAAATACAAATGAGGATAAGAACATTTCCCTGATAATGATGATTCTGACAGTGGAAGTACAAATAGTCCTTGATTTACAACCATTTGTCTAGTAACCATTTGAAATTACAATGGTACTGAAAAAGTGACTTATGATGATTTCTCACACTTATGACTGCTGCATCATCCTCATCATCACATGATCAAAATTTGGATGATTGGCAACTGGCATGTACTTGTCTTGGGGTCATGGGATTACCTGTTGCAACCTTCCGACGAGCAAAGTCAATGGAGAAGCCATATTCACTTACTAACTTAATTTCGGCTATTCAGTTAACAACGGTGGCAGGAAAGGTCATAAAGTGGGGTGAAACTCACTTAACAACTATCTTGCTTAGCAACAGCAATTTTGGGCTCAGTCGTGGTCATTTGTCAAGGACTATGTATAATGGTCTTTTTGAAAGTTAAAGTTGGACATTGAAGAACAGCGAGAGAAAGAAGATGGATGCCTTTGAATGAATGCATTTGGAAATGGTTACTAAAAGTCAGATAATTATGGGCCAAATCAAGGCAGACAGCTGTCTTGAGGCCATCAGAAGCAGACAGAAACTCACATCCTTTGGGCCTGTGCTGTAAGCATTTGATGGAGGCAAAAATGATTGTGCTTGGCAAATAGAGGAAAGGTAAGAAAAATGGAGGGGTGGGATTAAAGAAATTCTATGATTGGTTATGACCTTCAAAGCCCTACATGGCATGGAGCCAGGCTACCTATAACCCATCTTCATCCCTTTCAGCCTAGCCCATCCAGTAAGGCAGGCAAGATATGTTGTGGAGCCCATCAGCTAAAAAAATCCTGACTGGTGGAGTCCAGGAAGATAACCTTATCTGTTGCTTCCATCCTGTGGAATATTCTCCTCACAGGTGTGAGGCTGGCCTCTTCTCCCCTGACCTTCTGGAAAGTCATGAAAACATAGCTCTGTAGATGATTGATTGATAGATAGATAGATAGATAGATAGATAGATAGATAGATAGATAGATAGATAGCCCTCCTATATCAAGCTGAAGGAATATCTCATGTGTTTGCCTACATTACTGTCTATTTATATGATTATGGCTGAAAGAAGATGTAAGGAGAACCATTAGAGCATATCTTGGTTTTTAGATACATTTTCAGGATCCATTCACAACCTTGGCACACATGGTACAAAATCATAGGGCAGAGTACTGATGCATTTGTGCCAAAAATCTTCTTGTCATCTCAACACATCTAGGTAAAACTTTCTGTTTTGGAAATTAGCTGTGTTTATAAAGCCAATTAAAGGTAAAGGTAAAGGTTCCCCTGCACATGCATGCTAGTCGTTTCCAACTCTAGGGGCCGGTGCTCATCTCCGTTTCAAAGCCAAAGCTTGTCCGAGGATGTCTCTGTGGTTATGTGGCCGGCATGACTAGACGCCAAGGCACATGGAACGCTGTTACCTTCCCACCGTAGTGGTCCCTATTTTTCTACTTGCATTTTTACATGCTTTCGAACTGCTAGGTTGGCAGAAGCTGGGACGAATAACAGGCGCTCACTCTGTTACGCGGCACTCAGGATTCGACCCGCCAAACTGCCGACCTTCTGATCGACAAGCTCAACTTACCGCCCTTTTTTTAGGCTGGTAGAGTGATGAAGCAAGCTGACTAAGCTTGCTTGTAAAATATGCCTCATAAGCACACTATTCCTTGTACAATGGTCCAAAAGAATGTTCATTTGTTTATTCCCTCCACTAGTATTATCATCAAGGCCAGACTTCAAATTCCAATTCAGTCCTAGTTATAATCAACGTGTAATCAACACAGAGAGCATCATCAACACACAGAGTAGCCATTCAGTCATGTGTGGGAAAATCAAATAGTTCAGTGTCTTTGATTTCATCGCATGCCACTGGTTCTGTAATTTATCCATTTGCCCGGTCAAAGCGTCACACAGTTTTTACCTCCTGTCCTTCCTCTTTGCCTTTCCTTTGAGTTGAAGTTAGTGCTCAGATAGTGATGAGTTTGGGCTCTTACTGAAAAGTCGGTTTAACAACCAGAATGGAACGGGGTGGGATTTTAAGAGAAACAGAATGTAAAGGGCCATTAGTGGTCTCTGAGCTTGGTTGTTTCCTTGCAAATGTTTCATTACTCAAACTAGGCAATGGCAACAGTGCTGCCCTGAACATCAGCACTGATGATGTTACCTAGTTTGGGAAATGAAACATCTGCAAGAAAACCACCAAGTGTCAGGACCCACCTCAATCCACATCTTAGGAAATAAGAACTCTTGGATGCAAGTTTAGTCCAAAAGGAAAATGTTTACTAGGAAGGAATCGATTGTGGGAATACAAGACGGAATCTGACAAAGGTTACATTTCAATCCTATATAAACCATTCCCATTTCAGCCCCTCCCCTCATCCATTTGGTCAGGCTGTCGTCAGTTGCTAGGTGTCAGGTCCTTCCATGGGAAAGGGAACTCTCCTTGGTTTTATGGTTATTGCTTTCCTTTTCAGTTGTAAATGAAGATACAAACCAGATCTGTCTGTCCCCCTCCCTTCCCCCGTTAAAACATCCCCTGTTGTTTGAAAATCGCTTTAGTAACCATCCTCTCCCCCCCCCCCTCGGAGAGATGGCAGAATCCCCAGTAATAGCACGTTGTTCTACCTATACAATTATGAAATGTGATATAAATGGATTCTGACACCAAGCTCAGGGTGCATCACGGACCCTTCATTTCAACCCTGAGTTACAAATATTCTCTTCTATAGAAAACAGAATGCATTCACTGGTTAAGACTGCATGGCAGCTGCTGTTGACTCTGCGCAGGTTTAATGATAGATGGTGATCTAAACTCCTCTGCTCTCATTCACTGTACTTCTACAGTGTAGAAGTAAACAGTCACATGCATCTCCAATATATTCTTTTGCCATCATGTTCTTTTCGACTCCTAGTCACCACACATAGCTAGATTTTCTCCCTGATGATCGGTCTCATGATGCCCCACGATGATACATGATGATTTGCAACATGGTCTTTCAGTTCTTCTAATGGTACACTTATCACCACCTTAACGGAGTTCATCCAACTTGCTGTTAATCATCCTCTTCTCTTTCCTTCCACTTTCCCCAGCGTTAGAGCTTTTTCCAGACAACTAGGTTTTTGCATAATTTGAGCCTTGAGCAAGAACTCTGGGTTGATTTGGTGATTGTTAGATGTTTGTTTTCTTGGCTGATGTTTTCCATATTAAATGAGAATTCCGGGAAACTGTATTTCCAGCTCTTCTGGAGGATCTCAGCATGAAGAATGCTGTTTATTGTCATGGAGAAAGAAAAACAGTTTAAACCTTGCTGGGAGACAAGGCCAAATTGCTTGCTTGATCCCTTCCCAGTGATTTGCTCCTTAGTTTTTCTACTTCTTACTTGTCAAGGATTTCCTTCAGGATACCACTGTCCAAGGCATTTTTTTTGTCATAGAACGCCCAGAACAGAGTTCCGGCACCTTTTTTGGATGGAACCTTGTAGGGTAGGCAAGGCGGGTTGTATGATGTGTGTGAGTTCTGGCACCTTTTTTTCTTTTTAGAAAAAAAGCTCTGCCACTGTCCATACACTTCATTCATGGCCAGCTTCTCCAAGATGGTAACACCTTCATTTCAACAAAATGCAAAGATAGTGACTTGCTTATTTTTCTTGCCCTTTTTCCTGAAATGGTTCCGTTTCTCTAGTCAACATCTGTTGGTTATTGTCTGCAGAGCACTATTCTGCTTCAAAAGGCAAGCACGTTAGGCAGCCATTCGAGTTAATAGAAAGCATTAGATGATTCTGCCAAGTAGTGGAAGTGGTCCACACAGACCTAATATACAGTCTGGCCAACTGACCTATTGAGTCATCACATTAATAAACTTTGAGGATAATCAGCATAATAGAGATAAAAATGAAATGAATTGATCTTGAGCAAGGATGGGTGCCAATGCGGGTGACTGAAGAGTGGTCACCATATGCCTGTAAAATATTAAATGTGTGGACTGGCCAAAAAAGTTTCAAAAACCCAGTACTGAAGCTTGCATGTAATAGAAACAGGAATACACCAATCACGAGGTGTAATTAGAGAACTGGTCCAGGTAACAGCTGCTGGGAAGTGACAATCAAATATCAGAGGACAGAGCTGTATGCCTTGTGCTCTTCTGACTCTGTGTCCTATAAAATTCCTTGCAGCTTTCAGGTGCAGTAGATGATCAGTCCTATCCTTAATTTTTGGAGAAGTGGTGAAGCCAACCATTATGTTTCCATGAATGGACTAGGAGAAACCATCATCATCAGCAATAAACCATTTTGGACCAGCCATGGGGCCCAATTCTGTAATCTCAGAAAATGTATAGGTTCATTTGAGATACATAGGAAAGCAGCATTTCCAAAAACCTGATTTCCATGGCTGATACTCAACACTATTCTATCATCTCACAAAAATATAATATAAATTAAAAATGAGGAAAGACAGGGACTTCATTTAATTATTATTCAGAACCACTTAAACATTTCAGATTAAAACAAGATGCCAAGGGTTAGATAGGTGTAATATGTGTGTTCCATATGGCATTAATTTCTCATAATCAAATTTTTCAATCATAGGCTTAATAAACTGCAGCACTACATACTATTGCCAAGAGTGAAGTCTTCTCCCAGATGGGGAATGAATGCATCACTAGCATTTATTAAAGGAGCAGAGAAATTCATCCTCTGATTCCATCTTCCTACAACAAAAAAGGAGAGATTCAGAAGAACAGTAACCAGTTCGAATAATGAAAATTAGGACAGCAATTCCTCCAGCAGATGATCCCAAAATGTTCCTGATTGCTGAAGGATTCACAGTCACCTGAAAGCACTTTGATGCTTGAGTGCTCTGCTCCCCATTTCATCTAGCCTCACTCTCATCAATTGCCCAAGTAGGTAAGTTATTTGAATAATTCATCACTTGTAATGAGTGGTGGAATCTCCAGATAAAGTGGAGGATGGAGTTAAGAGACTGGCAACTTGGAATCTCTGCAGGGGAGGGTGTTATGGAGACCTGACCTCTGTTAAAATCCCATGAAGACCTTATCTGGTTGTTCTGAAGAAGGTGCAGTTAGTCTGGCAAGGTTCTTGTAAATGGGGG